>NC_065449.1:252824298-253134696 GCF_917563875.1 Diabrotica virgifera virgifera
GGGGACCTCTCGATCTGCAGTCTAATGCCATTGAGGCACCATCAATTTGTAGATATCGATGTATAAACGTACTTTAAAATATCATTGCATTAGTCACATTTTTAAAATAGTTTGAAACAACAAAAAATCGATTTATCCATACATCGACATGTGATTGGTCAGTAGGGTAAAGCTTTGTAGATCAGTTATAAGTAATAGATAGTAATAAAAGTTAATAACAAAAATTGTAGCCAACTTTGATTACAGATTGATAATCAGTAATCGTAAATTGTAAGTTTTAGAAAATTATTCAGTCATGCCTTACTTAAAATTTGGAAAAATTTAGACCCGTAATTATTAATAATTTTGCTCTGAAAAATGAAAATATCTCGAAAACTAATAAATTTAGACATAGGGAATGTTATCCAAAAATTATAGTATGGTAATGGTACTTTTCGATAATGGTATAAAATACAGGGTGTTCTATTTAAAATTACTGAGAAAATAATGTACTTGCGTTTTTTTACTCACCCTGTATTCAATATAAAGAAAATTAGCAAAACAAACATTTACAAAAATTTTGACAATGAATAAAAAAATATGACGTCAATAAACCATTGACCTTGTGCTTGCTTTTATTTATACAGGTCGTTAAACTTGTTACGATTTTCATATAAAATTGGTTATAACTTTGTAAATACCCCGTATAACATACCAAACCTTTATATTTTTGTAATCGAAAAGTTACGAAGATTTCGAATATAAAATAAAATACAGGGTATTTTATTTAAAAAAACATAAGTTTGGTCTGCCACTATGTTTTAGAACACCCTGTAACATTCTAACTAATTTTGTAATGTGAAGCTCAAAGTTCGCTACAATTTTTGTTATTAAGTTTTATCGCTATACATTACTATAACGGATCTACGGAGCTTCACCCCACTTCACAATTAATCACCCTGTATAATAGCAGTTAAATATTGCATTGTTAGCTAGTTCTAAGCTATCCTAAAAAGTTCAGATGCCTAGGTAGCCTAGAACTATTTTTAAAATGGATTACAAAATTTGCGGAGTCCGTGACACCAACCAAGCCAATATAAAAAGGTTTTAATAAAATAAGCAAATTTTATTCGAGACATTTTTTCGGATTATATGCATAGATGGCGATATAATCGGAAAAAACGATTGTTGGAAATGGAAAATTCAATTAAAAATGGAAGTCATCCACTTCAGGAAAAATTAACTCAACTTTTTGAAGTTATACTTCTTTACGGGCGTAATGACGGTGAAATTTTATATGGGAAAACCTAGCGACCGGGCGCATGCGCATTATAACTTTGTTCTGATTGGATGTTCAAATGACATGACAAAAATTATCCAATATGGCAGCTGTGGCACAGCTGTGGGACGGTGGTTTGGTTATAATGTATGCTTGTTGCGTTTTAAAATATGTTGGAAGAGAAACAAACAAACAAAAAGTTAGTTAATGGTTATACTGCCTTTTTAAATAGTTTTCATATTATATTTTTGGACTTATTTACATAGAAGAGATGATTGTTGCATGCCAATGTGAAAGCTCATCAAACTGTGACTAGTATGAGTGCCGCAGATCTCGCTTATTCAGAGCTAAAGAATCTTTCACTGGTAAGTGTTTTATAAATAGTTGATCAAATTTTGTTATGATATTTGAACATAGCCACTTTGCACGACGCAAGTGATTGCGAAATTTATTAGTCGTTATACGGGCTCCGATACCTACCTTGAACCTACCAAAATACATAAGTAGTATGTAATACTTTTATTTAAATAATATTCACCTAATATATTGTTTTCTTACTCTATGTTTTGTTGTATTTTTTCAATTCTAAATCATTTCAATTCAAAATCAAAATAATTTGATTTACATAAGTTAAAAATGTCAAAAGGTTAATCTGTTTAGTTAGACGATCTTCGCACATAATGACAAGCTGTCTCTGTGGCGAAGTTTTAATGCGGGTGACTCAAAATACAACGCAAATACCAGCCGCTTGGTAAGTTGGTTCGAATCCCAATAGAAACTTTTATTTTTTTATTTTTTTTTATACATTTTATGATTGTAAGTATATTTATTATATAATTTTATTTTCAGAAAATACGTATTTAGTTAAAAAATTTTCCGACAATTAATGTTCAGAAATCATTTGTGGCATTTTTAATGTACTTGTGTGTGTTTTATTTTTTTATTATTTTAATTTTTGGCACTGTTTTAATAAAAATGTTTGAGAAGTAGTAAGTATAAATTAATTTAATATTTAAATAAAATATAAATAAAAAGTATATTAATTTCGTTTATAATCATATAATCATAATATAATAGAAGTATAACTTCTTACGTGCGTACAAAGTACACACACATTCTTTTTTTGGTTTATGACCTACTATTCATAACCCAATAGGTCCTAATAACGCTCGAGTAATTGCAAATTTAGCATACTTTTTTCTCCTACTAATATGGTAAGCTCTAAATTTTAGGGAACAGTAGTAATTTAGGTTAAATTGTAATTCAGTGGTCGTTTGCCAAAAGCAGATATGTATGTCCATTTTTGATACTTTTCAGGAGAGCAAATTCAAATTTCCACGACGGCCATAAAATTACAGTTTTTTCTTATATGTCGACTTACATAAATAGCTGTATAAACATTAAACTCAAAACCAAATATGATATTTCTAAAACTGTGATTTTATGGACATCGTGGACATTTGAATTTGCTCTTCTGAAAAATGGACATCAGCTTTTGGCAAACGGCCACTCAATTGTAATAATGATTATCATACTGATAATTATGGAAAAAAATGTCGTGTTCTAACAATATACTAAAACATGTTTATAAAAAATTGTTCTATTAATTTTGATAACGTCTCCCTTCTCCCTTGTGTAATTAATTATCATCAGGGAAAGCTTCACATAAATTGTAACATCGCCGTTAAGGGTGTCATAAACTCATAGAAACCTCAGATCGTTGATCGTTGTCGTTATTCAGTTCATTGAAGGTACCCATCAAACAATAACAACTAAATTCTGGAAAAAGAGCAAAATCTTCCCATTTTCGGAAGATAAATGACTTGTGTTAACTAGTGCATTGTATTTAGTAATCACCGCGACGATTCCGATATCGAGAGGGTATCTGCCTCTCATACTCTCATTGTCACATCTATTATTCTACCACTCTATTCAATTGTGTATGTGTAAGCTCAAGCCCCAATTGGCTTATCTCTATTACCTACATCCCTTGAGTGCGTTCACTGTGTATAGAGAGGGATGAATCTGCAGTAATTTTTAATGATATGTCTTTTGATAATAGGCATTTTATTGATAGCGCCGCGGAAAGACATAAAATATAGAAAATAAAAGAAATAAATGCTACAGAACGATTCCCAGATATTATTTTTTGGGGTAAAAAAAAATAATAGGTGCGTGATTAAAGTTGGTGGAATTCCCAGATCGCAGAAAAATAGAATGACAACGACTTTATTAACAAAAACCGCCACTAAAATTAGATGTCATTGTATTTTTATTTATAGATCAATAGAGATTTCAGACCTTAGATTAATGAAACAGACTTTCTGATAGAAAATAGAAATTGTCACAGAAAATGCTCACACAATTTATTTAAAAAAAAAATAACCCATAGTCCAAGTAATGAAGCTTATAATAGAACAAAACCTCGCTAAAAAAATTTTTTACAGAATGGATCGATTTGCTTGAAAATTTGAGAATAACTAGTGGATAGTCCAAGGATCAAAATCTATATAATACCGAAAGGCGCTTTTACCATGGGGGGGTTGCCACCCCTTCACGGGGGTGGAAAATTTTTATTATATTTTGACCGCAAAAGTTGGTAAAAACATTCATTCTAAGCAGAAAACGTTCTATACATTTTTTTGATAAAATTAATAGTTTTCGATTTATTCGCTATCGAAAGTGTTAGTTTTATATCGAAAAAATAAATGTTTATAATAAGATTTCTGCTAATAACTCCAAAAATTTTCGTTTTATTAAAACAACTTTAGTTAACAAAAATGTACCTTTTGAAAAAATAAACAAAACCGTTTTTTTATTTTCTTTAAGACCAATGGCAATCGAGCTATACTTTATTATGTTAGCTCTACTTCGCCAAATGCTAAATATTGTAGTTTCAAAGTCAAAAAACGGGAAAACTATGCATTTTTTGAGGATAATTTGTTCAAAATTTAAAGTATTTAAAAATGTCTATCTACAGAAATAAAAAAAAGTCTCTAGCTCAAAAATTAAGTGACTTACAATTAAAAGAATGTCAGCCCCTATTTTTTTCTGCGAAAAAGTGATCGGAAGAATTCCTCTAATCACCACCCTAATTAAAATTAGTCATTAACCTTATTTGGTCTTCTTTACTTATGTATTTTTAATAGGTTCTAGAAGTTTGACCGGTTTCGAATGATTAGTTTTAAAAAAAATGGAGTTAAAAGCGAATAACGAATTTTTGTAGTTTGGAAAAAATGGCCTTTTCTTCAGAATAGAAAGATTAGCATCAGAGATACAAAAAAATGTTTAAATATGAAATTGTAGCTTATTTATTTCTCAAGAAACTGATTTGAAAAAATTTTTCTAAGGCAAAAATTGAGTGAGCTATTGACAATTAAAACTTGTAATAACATGCAAAAACCACCTT
The DNA here is from genome assembly GCF_917563875.1 of Diabrotica virgifera virgifera. Lineage (NCBI taxonomy): Eukaryota > Metazoa > Arthropoda > Insecta > Coleoptera > Chrysomelidae > Diabrotica > Diabrotica virgifera. The sequence continues at coordinate 252,828,966 of NC_065449.1, forward strand.
TACCAACCCATTCAAAGTCACCTCTTTTTGCGACAGAGGATTTTAAAAAGATTTAGTATTAATAGGCTTATATATCTTGTAAAAATCTACAAAAATTTTTTCTACCAATCTTTCTAAATATAAAATAGTTACGGTTAAAAAATCAATATAGTTTTTTGAAAAAAAAAATCCAATTGGAAGCATAATAATGTAAGTTGACGGTGTTTTTATTTATTCCTTCTTATTTATTCTTCCGCCTTATTTATTTTTCTTTATTTATGGATTATTAATAGATTTTAGAAGTTTGACTGGCTTAGAATGATCAGTTTTTAAAAAACTGGAGTTAAAAGCGAATAACGAAATTTTGTACTTGGTAAAAAATGCCATTTTCTTCAGAATAGAAAGATTAGCATCAGAGATACGAAAAAATGTGTAAATATGAAATTGTAGGTTATATAATTCCTAAGAATTTGGTTTGAAAATTTTTTTTCTACGGCAAAAATTAAGTGAATCGTAAATGAGAATATTGAAAAACATTGATTTTTTCGATAGGTTATTAAACTAACACTTTCGATAGCGAATAAATCGAAAACTATTAATTTTATCAAAAAATTGTATAGAACATTTTTTGCTTAGAATGAACGTTTTTATCAACTTTTGCGGTCACAATATAATAAAAAATTTCCACCCCCGAGATGGGGTGTCAACCACCCCCATGGTAAAAGCGCCTTTCGGCATCATATAGAATATAGATATTGATCCTTTGACTATTCACAGCTTATTCTCAAATTTTCAGGCAAATCGATCCATTATGTATAAATTACGAGGTGAAAAGCTTCGGTTTCTGGACTAGCAGAATGTAAAATGAGATTGAGTAAAAGGTCACGAAAATTTAAGAAATAACTCTTATATTAAAAATTTAAAACAAAAATGTTCATAATAAAAAATCGAAAAGCAGACTGTTTCAGTCTGTTTTGTCTTGCCTTATCTTTGTCGCAATATCTACCTAAAAAAGACAACGCTATAAAATGCTCAGAATATCGATTAATTAGCCTAATGAGCCACACCCTTAAGATTTTCCTTAAGAATACTTAACAACAAAATTAGACACAAATGCGAAGAAGATCTCGAAGATACCAAATCTGGTTTTAGAAATGCTATAGAATAGTAGAAACCAGGGAGAGGAAGGCACTTTTTGGGCTAAATATCCTTTACTTAGTAACAGTTACTATGGAACGAAAAGGAAGTATTTACATACTTCGCGGACTTCGAAAAGGCATTCGATAAGGTACAGCATGTAAAATTAATGCAGATTCTGATGCTAAAAAAATATAGGATTAAATGACAAATAAATTCGTGTCATTAAAAACTTGAACTGGGATCAAATTGCTCTCGTAAAAATTTGAGATAACTACAACTACAATGACGAAATCTCAATACAAGGAGGAGCCAGACAAGGTTGCATTTTGTTCCAACATTCTTTAATATTTTTACTCGGACCAGTTATTTAAAAAGGCTCTTGAGAGACAGCCATATCGTCGGTACACTACGAAAACCAGATAAATGTCGAAATACCGAAATCGAGAAAAAACGTTTTTAAAGTTTAGTGCTTTTGTGCTTTATTTTGAATTAAGCGTACTAGACTAAGAGCCGCTATAGGTGAAATTTCTTAATCATTTTAGGCACGACGGGACCCTATAACTTCAATAGTAGAACCTAAAAGAAAACGTTTAAGCACTGTGCCGTCACTTTTCAGTGGCACATGCGTCTACAGTGGCGCATCAAACTTTCCACTTATGGACGGGATAATAAATTAAAAAATACCCTCCCTCATTACCAGAATTTAATTTTTTTCATTTTTTTAAGTTCTGTGTGATTAAGACATAAGATTAATCGTAATTTTAACCCACCACCCCCTTCTCCGTGCCCCCACCATCAAAAACTTTATTTTTCGATTTTATTTTTTTTTTTGGTGGGATGCAATCAATTTTAAAATTTCAAAAAATTCAAAAGCATAGTTAAGTCTTTTATAAAACACGTCTATTTTTTATAGACCTGTTGGTTCAGTGTACATAACCTCAAAAAATTTTTAAAATTTTTCTTTTGGAAAAAAGTATATAACTTTTTTTGGGGGATAGCTGCAGATCTAATTTTTTCTTAGTCTTGTGTATTTTATCAAACACTATATTTCTAATTTTTTTCAGATTTCTCTGTAACGCTGGTTACCTTCAAAAATCCAAAAAACTGTTGTTTAAGGGGGTTTTGGGGGGTTTGAACGTGTTTTTCTGATTTTGAAATATTCTAAAGGACTCAGTTACTTCAAGTTACATATAACCTATAAAAACAAAATTGATTTGATATATTATGAAGTCTATAAAATAGGGAAAATCCCCCAAAACCCCCCAAAAAACAGTTATTCGGATTTTTGAAGGTGGGGAGAGTTACGGAAAAATCTGAAAAAAATCAAAAATATAGTGTTTGATAAAACACACAAGATTAAGAAAAAATTAGACCTGCAGCTATTTCGCAAAAAAAGTTATACGCTTTTTTGAAAAAAACAATTTCTTTTAATTTTTTGAGGTTATGTACACTCTACCTATGGGTCTATAAAAAATAGGAATATTTTATAAAAGCCTCAGCTATGCGTGTGAATTTTTTGAAATTTTAAAATTGATTGCATCCCACCAAAAAAAAAATAAAAACGAAAAATGAAGTTTTTGATGGTGGGGGCAGGGGGAAGGGGGTGGTGGGTTAAAATTACACTGAATATTATGTATTAATCACATAGAACTTAAAAAATAAAAAAAAATTAATTCTGTTAGTAAGGGAGGGTAACTTTTAATTTATTTATCCAGTTAATAAGTGGAAAGTTTGATGCGCCACTGTCGACGCATGTGCCACTGAAAAGTGACGGCACAGTGTTCAAACGTTTTCTTTTAGGTTCTACTATTTAAGTTATAGAGTCCCATCGTGCCTAAAATGATTAAGAAATTTCACCTATAGCGGCTCTTAGTCTATACCTACCAGTTGTGTTTGATATTCAATATGCTAGTGAAAGATGCATGTATCAGAAATAATATTCTATCATTAGTTTGAAATAGTTAAGAGACCTAGCTGATTAAACCTAAATTTAAGATCGAGGTGCGATCACTTACCTGGTTTTACCTGTAAATCAAAATAAATCACACTGTATTAAAGACACTTATCACCTTTTTACTGAATATGGTAGATATACAGCAGTAGAAATATATTGTTGTCCGGCAAATATATACAGCGTGTCTACTTAAGTTGGAAACATATGGGAAACTTTTTTATTATTAATTTTACGAAAAAAAGTTATTCTTTATAAAAAGTTCTGCATGCCCCAAAACCTAAGATTCAATCATCAGATATCAAATTTTCTCAATATTATACGAGGTATGTCAATAAATATGAATTTCGGTCAAGAGTCAAGTACCTTTATTTCTTTCAATATCGAAAATTCTTATGATAAAAAGTTGTTTGGAATTAAAAACTAAGATCAAATATGCAAGTACATGCTTCTAATTGAAAAAAAAAATGTTTCTCAAATTTATGGATACCCAACATCGTTTTTAATTATTACAAATATGATAACTCGTTTATTATTCATTTTTCGAAAAAAAGTTGTTCTTCATAAAAAGCTTTGCATGGTCTAAAATCTAAGACACAACCATGATATATAAACTTTTATTAATTTTATACGAGGTGTGTCAAAAAATATGAAATTCGCTCAAGATTATAGTACATACCTTTATATTTCACAATATTTCAATTAGAAGGATGTAATTGCAGATTGAAACATAGTTTTTAATTCTAAACAACCTTTTTAATAACCGTTTTCAATATTGTGAAAAATAAAGGTACTTTACTCTTGAGTGAAATTCATATTTTTTGATATACCTCGTATAAAATTAATAAAATGTGATATCTGATTGTTGCATCTTCGGTCTTAGGACATACAGAGCTTTTTATAAAAAATACCTTTTTTCGTAAAAGTAATAATAAAAGAGTTATCGTATGTGTAATAAATAAAAACGAAGTTAGTATCAATAAATTTGAGAAAAATTTAGAAAATATTTTTTTCCAATTAGAAGCATGTAATTGCATATTTGACATTAGTTTATATTTCCAAACAACTTTTCAATATAAGAATTTTCGATATTGAGAGAAATAAAGGTACTTTACTCTTGAACGAAGTTCATATTTTTTGACATACCTCGTATAATATTAACAAAATTTGATATCTGATGATTGAATCTTAGGTTTTAGAGCATACAGAACTTTTTATAAAGAATAACTCTTTTTCGTAAAATGAATAACAAAAAAGTTTCCCATATGTTTCCAACTTAAGTAGACACGCTGTATATGTCCGCTTAGTTGGTTTTACATGCAACAGAACTTTGAGTTTATGGAAGTAAGTAGCGATATATTGTTTTATTTGAAAATGAAAAGTTGGTTAGGTGTAACTTATTTGTTTATTACACAAATTATCTGCTGAATGGTAAGTCGTATCATTTATTGGGTTTTACCTGTATGTAGAGCGTAAAAAACTGAGAATTTTGGTATACGTAACTCAATACATATTTTAAAATTTATTGTCATTTATCGGTTTTCGCAGTAGGTATACCGACGGTATGGAATAAAAATCAACTGGGAGCTACTAATTCGATATGCAAACGATACAGTAATTCTGTCAGAAAATATTGAGGGTCTCCAAATTCTGCTTGATCGTATTCACGAAGTACGAGAGGAAGTGTGAAGTGTGTATTAAAATAAACTCAAATTGTATAACAGGGGTGGCGAAATTGTGGCTCTTTGAGGGATTATTTGTGGCTCTCAATAAATGCACCTTAATTACTTTAAATTTATGTGTTTCAAAATGTCTTAAATTACTGACAACAAAACTTAAAAGACTGAGTGTAACATCAGGACTTGGACAAAGTTGCTATTCAATTTGGCTTTAGAATATGTAGATAATAAATAAAATATCATCTGAGCTGACGGGGGGATTTGCGAATCGAGGATCAAAACTATTTATTGTTGGCCTTTGCTCATGATCTAGGTGCAGTCGTTCATTCTACAAGAGATATGAGAGAGGTGTTTTCACAACTCGAGGAAAAAATAGGTAATCTGGGCATAGGCGTAACCAGGGGGGTTTTGGGGGTTGTAACCCCCCATTTGGATGTACTTTGAGCTCTATACGCTTAACACCATTATTATTCCATACCCCCCAGAGACCATCAAGTACCTAGTTGTAACCACCCCCACTTAGGATCATCCTGGTTACACCTCTGAATCTGGGCCTTCGAATAAATAAAGAGAAGACGAAATACATGCTAGTAAAGAAAAATCCAAGATCAAAAATTAAGCAGAACATGCTAGTAACCAAAAATCCAAGGCCAATAGTTAGGCAGAACATGACTATTAATGACCACAACGTCGAAGTAGTAAAAGAGTTTAAATATCTAGGGGCGGTAATCACAGATTACAGCCACATATAAAAAGCCCTACATCAGCGAGAAATAAATAAATGCTGCTGATATTTGAAAGGAAAGTTCTCAGAATGATATTTGGCTGTCAAAGAGATGAATTGACAGGAGAGTGAAAAAGGCGCCGCAAAGCTGAATTGGTGACTGTGTATGATACTGAAAACATCCTCAGACATACAAAAGGTTAAGATAAGATGGGCAGGTTATGTAGTAAGATCAGAGGAAGACAGAGTGTTAAAGGCAATGTTTTTGAGAGACGGTAGAAAATCAGTAGGCCGGCCCGGAAAGAAGATGGAAGGATGATGAAGAATCGAAGTATCCTGAATTAGTAAAAACTGCTTGTAGAACTATTTGCATATTTTAAACAACGATGTGAACCATTTTACTTCACTTTAAAATTCTTGAAATCCAAACGGCGCGGCGAGAGAAAAATTTAATACGTTTTTTACACTTTTTTAATAATTGTTTAATTGCGGCTCGCGAAAAATTTCAAATTTTGAAAAATGGCTCGGACTATCAAGGAGCTTGGCCACCCCTGTTGTATAATGAAATTTGTATTTTTTAGTTGTAACTCACATCCAGATGTAGAGCTTCAATTAAATGGAGAACAAGTTGAAAAAGTTCACAAAATTACATATTTGGGAACTATCACTATCACAACTCACAACGGACTAACTAGATCCAGATAAAAATGAAAGATATGGTAGGAGAGCCCAAGCGGGGATTTTTGCAGTTACTCGAGCGCGTCAGATTATTACATGAGGAGAAACCTTGTAACCTAAAAATGTACCTCTACCATATATTGGCTCTTGATGCAGGGCAGTTAGTTAAGGGGGGGCCGAAAAAAAAATCTATCCTTAGAAAAACTCGAAATGTCAGATTAAGATAAGGTAATTTAAGTACATGCTAAACAGTGTATATTTTAAAAATCTGACGATTTGAGCGGGGCGTAAGGAACTGGGTGAGTCCCAAAGTTTCACAAGAAAAAAGCGAATATTTCGCGAAATGAATGACAGATCGAAAAACTGAAAAATACACTTATTTAATATTTTTGAAAAATCTATCGAATGGCACCAAACACGACCCCCCACAGGTGAGGTGGGGGGTTACTTTAAAATCTTAAATGGGAGCCCCCATTTTTTCTTGCAGATTTGGATTACTTACGTAAAAATAAGTAACTTTTATTCGAGACATTTTTTCGAATTGTGGATAGATGGCGCTATAATCTAAAAAAACGATGGTTGGAAATGGAAAATTAAATTAAAAATGGAAATTCTCCACTAAAATGGAAAATTTTACTTAACTTTTTTTTGGTTTTAGGACCTACTCTTCACCCAATAGGTCCTCAAAGCGCTCGAGTGACTGCAAATTTAGCATACTTTGCTCCCCTACCAATAGAATAGCAATGACTAAAACTACTTTTATAAAAATGAATTAATTTCTTTGGAATTTTGCAATAATCATCTAAGTCTAAAGCTAATACAAAGAATGGTTAAAAGTTAAATGCTATGTTTGGTATGTACTTCTGTTATGGCGAGCATGCCACTGTGTGTGTTTTTATTTTAATATCTAGACTACATCGGAGATGATAAATACCCACGCTGATAATTTCGAGGTGTCAGTGATATGTTCCAGGACTATGAAAGGTTTTAAGAAATAGTTTGTATTCATTAATTTAATATCGTTTTGTACTCTAAGCTGTTAACAACTCAATAAACTTGTGCATTTCCTTCATAGTTTCGTTACTTAATTGTCCAACGAACACACATCATTTTATACAGAATAAGAGTCTTTTGTATGGTGCAGAAGTGTGGACACTAAAATTATCGATCATGAACAAAATTTAAGCATTGAAAATGTGGATTCATAGACGGATGCTGAAGCTACCTTGGACAATAAAAAAAACTAATGAGGAAGTACTAAGAAGGGCCAATAAATATAGAAAATTGCTAAAGACTCTGATCCTCAAAGGCAAGATAGAGAGTCTTAAAACTATAGGAAGAAAACAAGTTTCTTGTTTAAAAAACATTCGTGAATGGATTCAGATTTTAAATACAGGACATTATTCCACGTTGCATAAGATTTAGAAGCCTTCGAAATGGCGATCGACAACGTCGGATAATAATTATAATAATATGGCACATGAAGAAGAAGAAATAAAAAACATGGGTGAACCGTGAGGAATTGTTTTTTACTTTTTTAAGGCAAAAGAAAAGAATACAGAAGAAGAAAACAATGTTTCTTCCGTAACGAAACAAAATACGTATGTACTTCTTCTGTCCTTAATGAATTATAACATAACAAAATTAACCACACTATCAAGAGTCTTTTTTTGCTCTAATCCTATATTAAATTAGAAGGAGATAGCCTGAATTAGGAATGCTCTATGTTGGTCGAAGAACAAGATGGTGGCCCTATGCAATTTCCTAATCTTTTTAAAGGAACCATTATACCTTTATTGGTTTTTGTGGCTGCAAATTGCGTCATAAGAACGGAATAAGTACCGAATTATAGAGATAATGCAATCCGATAAGCATGTAAAAGATTCACCCGGCCAACAATGGACTTTGAAGGAATTAGTGATGTGAAAGAGGGCTCAAAAGGACCGTACAGTGATGCTTATTGACAGAGTAATTTGGGACCAGACGATCGGTCGGCCGAGACACGATTTTGAATTTTACCTAGCGACCGACAGTCTGGGATTTGGGCTTTGTTTTTGGAAGTTTAAAGTTCAGTTGAGCAAGCTGCAGCCCGAAGGCCTGTCGCTGATTGATGGCGAAATATTTATTTGGTGAATGAGATGGGGTATTGAGAATCTGCGGAAATAGTACCGCAAGAGCCATAAACACAGAAATATCTTGATTTTATATAATGTCTTTATTTCCAAGAAACTTGCATCTAATCATTATACATAACCATTAATAATAGTTGAACAAAAAATATTTTTTTTTTGTTCAAGTACTAGGTTGTCGTGAAGTTTTCAAGAAAAATATCATTATTCCGTTTCCTTCAGTTCACATAATATAAAAATTGTTGTCTTTTACTTTTTCTTGTATCAGGCAAGACTCGTTAGTATCTGGCGATTGGTTGTAAGGCCTTTGTACTTTGTACCATATCTTGTTTTTTCCTTTAAACTATAATAAGTCCTGTGGTCTGAACGAAGGCCAACAGTTTTTTTATTGGTAGTTTTAGGATGTCTTTTTCAAACCTCAGTTGATCAGTGAACTTCTGCCTTACATCACTTAGCACTTAGCACATTGTAATGGCCTAAGATGTGTATAGCAATGTCTTGTTCCATTTCGCACCTTCTGCATCATGGTTCATTCACCTTATCTATTTTGTATAAGTAGTTTAAACGGCAATGTAGTCACCATTTCAGTTACCTTTTTGATATCTCTCTCTTATTGAGGTTCATCAAACTGTTCGAGAGTTTTTTATCACTATTCTTGATTATTTTTTATTCTGATTTGTGCTTAAGTGTTTCTCCATATGTTTTGATGACTTCTTATCAACCACTTCTGAACTTCGTTTTTTAGTAGCATATTTAATGATTCCACAGAAAGGTTCTGGGTCTACAAAGGATTCTCTCGATTCTTGTTTTGCCAACAAATTTGCTCGTTCATTTCCATGCACCCCTTCATGACCCTGCATCCATTATTAAAGACACTCTATTGTCTTATGTCAGGTTGTTGAGGAAATCTTTGTAGTTCCTCACTAGTTTTGATTTGTAGAAATGGTAAACAGACGAAGGGAAAAATGGAAAACAAAAAGAAATATTGGTACTGCAGAGATAAGTCTAGATGAAAATAACAGAGGTTTCCTGGGAGAACAGAGTAAGGTATGGTTATACTTGTACAGAATTAGAAGAACTTCCACAGAAGATGATATTTATAAATTCCTAAAGGAGAAACGGGGTATGGAAGAAACTATCATCACAGTAAAAGAATTGCCTAGCCAGGAACATATGTTAAAGCGTTTCGTAGTATCTGCTCCTTTTAACCACAAGGACAAGATGTATCAACCTGACTTCCGGCCAGCTGGTGTAGGGGTAAAAAGATTTCACATGAACAGGTATAAAGATTTATTTGACAATAGAGGTGGAAATTTTTAAAAGTAAAAGCAAGCGAGTGTGATGAGGTCATAAAACCAAATGCTGTAGATGACCTTCCATTTAAAAAAGATGCTGCATCCAAGTGTCAAGAGCCTGATGGTGGTGCAAAACACAAGAATAAACTAAAGCTATTTCACATAAATATACATTCAATGAGGAATAAAACAAATGAATTTGAAATGTTCCTAGCTGACAAAAATTGTGACATTGTTTGTGTAACAGAGCATTGGCACACAAATGGAGAGATTGAAGCCTTATATATAACCGACTATAGATTGGCTGCAGCTAGTTGCCGAGACAGCATAGGGGGAGGTTCAGCTATTTTTCTTAAATCCATGTATGATTTTAAATTAATAAATGAAGTAAATGCCATGACTGTTGTAAAATGCGTGGAAATATGTTGTATTTTCTTAAAAACATCTAAATTATATGTAATTTCAGTTTACAGGAAACCATCTGCTTCTTTGGATATTTTTCTGGAAATAATGGAGCAAGCATTGACTATAGTTCATGGTAAAGGTAATCTATTAGTTGTGGGGGACTTCAATGTGAATTTTCTGTCTACGACTCGAGAATGTGTTGAAGTATGTAGCTTGTTTTCCTCTTTTGGACTATCCCAGTTGGTCTTTGAACCTACAAGGGGGAATAATTGTCTGGACAATATATTTCTGAGTTTGGATCATCATGACTGTAATCTGGAGGTTGTTGAGACTGCACTCTCTGATCATTGTGGCCAGCTTCTGGATTTTCTTGTGCCTAATAGTGGTAATGATCCAGCACTTGTTAGATCTGTTTTTAGACCAATTACACAAAAGGGTAAATGTTCTTTTTTCTCATATGTTGAAGGTTTAAAATGGGAGTTTCTAAAAGATTCTGACTTGTCTGCTGAAGCTAAATTCTTTGCATTTCATAATAAATTAAGTAAGGCTTTCTTACACTCTTTTCCTGAAAAATCCTATAAAAAACGTAGAGATCAAAGTCGACTAATAAACTGGTTCAACGATGATTTGAAGTCCATGAGGGAAACACTCTACTTACTAAAGGAGCAGTATGATGAGTTTCCTACATTCGCTCAGAAAACTCTATTAGCAAATCACAAAAAAGATTACAAATTAGCGATAAAATCTGCTAAACAAAAGGCCAATGATAACCTTATTTCAACTGCATCCAATCCAGTTAAGTGTATGTGGGATATCATCAATGAACACAGAAACAAGTCTAAAAGTAAGTTAGAAACAAAAATTACACCTAATGAATTTAATGACTTCTTCACTAATGTCGCCTGTAACTTGCAAACCCAGATTCAACCCTCCTTTTTCAATCCCTTGGATTTTAATGTCACCATGTTTGGGGAAGAATTTTTCTTCCAAGATGTTTCTCTCGTTGAAACCAGAGACATTTTAACAAATATGGTGAATAAGAAAAGTAGAGACTACTTTGGATTCTCGGTTAACATAATAAAAGGAGTGAAACATCTCATTGCTGGTCCATTAACAACACTTATAAATCACTGCTTTAAGGAAAGCATCTTTCCTGATCTGCTCAAAAAAGCAGTGGTGGTACCGATCTATAAAAAGGGTGACAATGACGACCCATCCAATTATAGGCCAATATCACTCCTTCCTATAATATCAAAGGTATTTGAGAAATGTATGGCAGCAATGATTATTAAGTACTTTGAATCCAAAAATTTGTTCACAAATAGTCAGTTTGGTTTTAGGAGGGGTCTAAATACGACAAAAGCATCATGGACTTAGTGATGAAGATTCAAGAGGCTTTTGAGCAGAGTTGCTATCTGTCGGCTACATTTTGTGACCTGAGCAAAGCTTTTGATTGTGTTTCACATGAACTGCTTCTCAGGAAATTGGAGAGATATGGGTTTGGAGATAGTAGCATTGCAATGATCTCCAGCTATCTCTCCGATAGAAAGCAGAGTGTGCAGGTGGGTAGAGTGAGGTCGGCAGAGAGAGCTATAAATATTGGATTACCTCAAGGCTCAATATTGGGACCACTTTTGTTTCTAATTTATATTAATGATCTTCCACAGATGGACCTTACCAGTTCATTTACTCTTTTTGCTGATGATACTACTATTACCTGCAAAGATTGGGATTGTAAGGCAGCAATAGAGGCATCAAAGCAAGCACAAGATAATGCAGAACAATGGTTTGCAGCAAATATGTTGCTTCTAAACATCAATAAAACCCAGTCTTTGATTTTTTCAACAAGACAGCTTCCATCCGGAGATGCAGACAAACAAATAAAATTTTTGGTAGTTTACTTGGATGCAGGATTATGTTGGAAGGCTCATACACGGTCCCTTGTTGCTAAGTTAGGAACTACAACTTTTCTGATTAGAAGACTTTCTGAGTGTGTATCTCAGTTCACTTTACAACAGGCCTATTTTGCACTGTGTCATTCACACATCAGCTATGTAATTTTGGCATGGGGTCACAGTGCTGGAGCCAAAGATGTCTTTCGTATTCAGAGAAGAATAGTAAGGATAATTGCTGGCCTGTCCTATCAGAAAGAATGTCGGCAAGCATTTGTTGCACTGCACATACTGACTCTGCCTTCGCTATTTATTCTGGAGAGTCTTGTTCATGTGAAACAAAATATAGATTGTCATCAAAGACATGAGGATGTACACCAATATGAAACCAGAAATAAGCATGCCTTAATACTGCCCTACACCAGGCTCCAAAGAAGTAGAGACGGACCAAACTCATATGGTTTAACATTCTACAACAAGTTGCCTACTGAAATTACTGAATTGCCAACTTTACAATTTAGAAAACAACTAAAGAATTTTCTCATAGGCCAAGCATTTTACAGCAGTGATGAATTTTTAAATTTTAACTTTAATGTTTGGAACTGGGTTGTGAATTGTTGAATTGTACTTTGTTTATTCTTAGGAACCCAGAAAGTGTCTGTCTTAATTGATGTGTGTATTATTTCATATTAAGCCTTGTGTTTTTATACTTGTATTTTATATCTTGTGTTTTTATATTTGTATTTTATATCTGTGAACCAAAGTTGTATACTATTTTTCGACGTATGTAAGTACTTTTGTATATTGACATGAATAAATGACTTGACTTGACTTGATTTGGTGAGTGGGTTTTTTACTGCCAGAATGTCTCCATCTAAGATTTCATCAATGCAGGTCATCAAAGCAAAAACTTCAACCTGGAACACAGTTGTATATTTGTTATGGCGAGCACGCCACTGTGTGCTTTTATTTTAGTATCTGGACTACATCGAAGATAACTGATAATTTTGAGGTGTCAGTGATATTTTCAAGGACCATGAAAGATTTTAAGGATATTTTGTATTTGTGCATTTCCTTCAGTAGTTTCGTTAATTAATTCTCCAATGAACACTCATCATTTTGTAAAGTATAAAACTTATTTACCTAGGCTAGGAGATTTATCATAATGTATTTACCATAATTGCATGTTTGCCAAAAGACTCCTGATCCAATACCATGGGTAGTTTTGGATCGATCAGTGAACCATATTAAGTCGCTATTAATAGTTGGGACCAGTATAGTCCCAGTAGTGTTTGTATAGCTATTCAATACATAATTCAGCCTCCAAGTATTGTTTGCTTTTTGCTTTAAGTCTTAGGATGGCCATAAAGGCTACCGACGAAATATATAACTCCAGCGAAAGAAGACTTGTGATAGCCTCTAATGAAGCAGTTCCTGTACTGTTCAAGGCTCCTGTTATATTAAGAACCGCTTGTTTGTAGGCTGATGAGAGAGATCGCACAATATTGCAAAGCTGTCTTTCTCCGCCGAAGTATTGAACTGTTTTTTACTTTCGAAAGGATTGAATCATTTGAAAAGAATGTTAAAAACAAGTTATGTTTTGCCGTTATGTCCTCCAATATTTGCTGGCGGAACTTCTGACTTAAAGACTATTCCTTCAGCGCCCTAAAAAGGTATAAATCAGGTGTTGTCAGATCAGCTGAGTGAGCTGGCTGGAGCTGGATATTCGAAGTATGTTTAACAAGAAATTATTCTATTTTCAAAATGTTCGTGAAGTAAGGCTAGGAAGCGCCTAGCTGTATGGCTCGTTGTTATGCCATCCTGTTGAATAAATTGTATATTATGCAGTAAATCTCTAACTAAAGGTGTAAAATGTTCTTTTTGTAAAGCTGTTGGTTAATAGTAACTGGATGCCCGTTCTTATCTTCAACGAAATATGGACCAACAATCCTATGCCTAGACCCAGCACACAAAAGACATTTAGGTGTTGCATTTTTCGGCAGATTTGATTTTTGCTTTTATTTGTAGTGATGCTTACTATTCAACTATAAGTCAATTTCTGTGTCATTGGTCTTTGTCATGTTCCTAAATTGGCTTTTAAGTCTCAACAATTACAGAATTATAGAACATAGAACAGTAACTGTACACGAAATAAATAATACTCCTGGTAATATGTATTTACATAAAATTTAGGAGGTATAATTAAAAACACTTCTAGAAATCAACGGTAACATTGATAAACGGGCATTTAATGTATAAACAAAAGCGAGGAGGGTCACATTCACATAATTCATTTAAAACGATCAAAACGATTTTTCATCTAGGAGCAGCGCAGCGCCTCACCATACGCCCAAACCAGTGCATCGCACTTATAATTCATTTTTGTGATTACGCTAACGATTCGTAGCTCATCCAATCAGCATAGATATTGGTTATTGCGCGATAAATATTAAAATATTTTCAATTGGAATACCTGCCTGCGTGTGGCACCATAAATAAAGCAGAAAGGTGGGTAAAAGGAACCCATTACAGTGTAAATAAATAATTAAATAAATAACTGCTTGTTATCGGGGTGTGTGGCTGAGGCTCTGTGGATATACGGAAAGAAGGAGAGAACGAAAAGGACTTGCATCTCGGGACAACTGTATATCTTTGGGGTCCTGATTACAAACGTTTATAGCCGATGTAGCTGTACCTCTTAGCTGTACGCGGTACGAATGGATTATTATAATTATTTTTGTTGGAATTTCTCCGCGCTGGACAGGTGGCGAATTTACAAAACCTATACTATTTCAGTCATGGGGTCGACTGAATTCGAATAGGTTTTGTATGCACAATATTAGTTACATATCCTATGCTATTTCGGTCCAGAAATTAACTGTATCGGTGTAGGATTGGTAAGCGAAATTTTTGATTATTATTGAGCAAATGTCTATTAGGTCTGGATCCCGCGTATGAAAAAAAAGTTGATTAATAGCAAGCTGAAAATTTGTTAATAGCTTAAGGGTGTCTAGTCGAATAAACTTTGATATGTGTGAACACTGGAACAGGGGTAGTTTTAATTGTGGAACAGGTTAAAAATTTGGAACGGTCACAGCACGAAAACGGCACATTTATTTTGTCCGACAGAACAGACTTAAACTCTTCAAACAGAGATTAAACTTTCATGCAAAAATCAGACTGCTATTTATCACCAAATGGGCGTTTTAATGAGTGGAACATGTAGAATATGTCAAATGACAGGAATTATGACAGGTAATAAATAGCAGTCTGATTTTTTCATGAGAGTTTTATCTCTGTTCGGAGAGTTTAAGTTTGTTCTGTCGGACAAAATAAATGTGCCGTTTTCGTGCTGTGACCGTTCCAAATTTTTAACCTGTTCCACAATTAAAACTACCCCTGTTTCAGTGTTCCCATATATCAAAGTTCCAGACCTATATACTGTTTCAGTCATGTAAGTAAAACTAATCAAATATTTACTAAGTGGATTTATTATTATATCATAAAATTTAGATATGTTTTGAAAATTAAAATGAATAATATATATTTGGATAATATTAAAAATTAAAAACAAATGAATAATTACTAATATACGAATATATACAGTATGTCCCTGTAAGTTGGAACCATATGGAAAACTTTTTTATTATTGATTTTACGAAAAAAAGATATATATTCTTCATAAAAAGTTCTGCATGCTCTAAAACCAAAGATGCACTTATCTGATATTAAATTTTATTAATAGTATATGAGAGATGTCAAAAAATATGAATTTTTGTCAAGAGTAAAGTATCTTTATACAGGGTGTCCCGAAAAGATTGGTAATAATTTATACCACAGATTCTGGTGTCAAAAATAGGTTGATTGAACCTCACTTACCTATATACAATAGTGCACACAAAAAAAGTTACAGCCCTTTGAAGTTACAAAATGAAAATCAATTTTTTTCATTTTTTTTCGAAAACTCTTAGAGATTTTTCATTGAAAATGGACATGTGGCATTCTTATGGCAGCAGAATCTTAAATAAAAATTAAAGTAAAATTTGTGTAACCCATAAAAATTTTATGGGGTTTTGTTCCTTTAAACCCCCCGCCCCAAACTTTTGTGTACGTTCTAATTTAATTATTATTGTTGCACCATTAGTTAAACACGCTGTTTTTAAAACATTTGTGCCTCTTAGAACTTTTTCGATAAGCCAGTGTTTATCGAGATATTTTGAATATTTATCGAATCCACCACATATTTTATATGGTTAAGTAAGATTCTAGAGACCTGTTAATAATCTGAAAATTTATTTATAATTTACATTTTTAGGTATATTTTGAAAAAGAACCCACATCTCGATAAAAGGTGACATCAAAAAAAGACTAAGAGGCAAAATTTTTTTAAAAACACTGTGTTTAACTAATGGTACCACAATAATAGTTTAATTGGAACGTACACAAACATTTGGGGGTTTAAAGGAACAAAACTCCCATAAAGATTTTATGTAAATATATTAAAAAAGAGGCCGCATCTCGATAAAAACTTGTTTATCGAAAAAATACTAAGAGGCAAAAAGTTTTAAAAACGTTGTGTTTAACTAATGGTACCGCAATAATGAATTAATTGGAACGTACACAAAAGTTTGGGGGGGGGGGTTTAAGGGATCAAAACCCCCATAAAATTTTTATGGGGTGGACACATCTCACTATAATTTTGTTTTAAGATGATCCTGCCATAAGAATGATACATTCCATTTTCAATAAAAAATCTTTAATAGTTTTTGATATATTGAAAAAAAAATCGATTTTCATTTTGTAACTTCAAAGGGCTATAACTTTTTTTATGAGCACATTTGTACTAAGGTAAGTTAGGTCCAATCGAACTATTTTTGACTCCAGAATGTGCGGTATAATTTACGACCCATCTTTTCGGGACATCCTGTATATTTCACAAGATTGAAAATTGTTATTATGAAAATTTATTTGGACTATAAATTGTTATAATGAACTATAACTAAATAAAGTCGTCCTAGGAACACTCAACGAAAGGTACAAAATATTAATAAAAATGTTAATTCAGACAACAAAAGCAATACTTAAAATTTGTCCAATTCTTGGTTTATTGGAACAACAAAGCGATGTTCATCAATTCATTATGTTCGTTAGTTGATCCAATGTATTACTTTTATTGAATGGATGAACATCCATTTATTAATATTACGAACACTGTTCACTCAGCCAACGAACAATATTCATTGAAACAATAACGTCGTGTTAATTGACCGACGAAGATTATTCGTTGTATCAATAACAGTGTTATTTCTCCTAACGTATTTCGTTTATTTTTACAATTATTTCCGTTTATTCTTACAATTAATTCCGCTCATTCCCACAATAAATATGGTTATTCTTACAAGCAATTTTATTCATCCCTACTATGAACGTATTTTATATTGATAATTACTGAATGCATTAGCTCAATGTATGATATTAATTGATTAATAATAATTTTGCAAATCCCCTTTTTTTGTCCTAAACCTAATGGACTTTACATGGTGTGATTTCGCATATGATTTCACTTATACAGTGCGCTGGAAAAAGTGTTGTCCCCTTATTAACTTATGTATTTATTTTTAGCACATAAGCAAAACGTTCGGATAGGTCGATTTTTAAAATAATCAAAGTATATTATAAC
Organism: Diabrotica virgifera virgifera; assembly: GCF_917563875.1. Classification (NCBI taxonomy): domain Eukaryota; kingdom Metazoa; phylum Arthropoda; class Insecta; order Coleoptera; family Chrysomelidae; genus Diabrotica; species Diabrotica virgifera. The sequence goes on from NC_065449.1 coordinate 252,846,518, forward strand.
ATCAATGTTTCAAACTTTACGCGATTCGTCTTCAGGTGACAGCCACAACTTTGGTTTTTTTTTTAATGGGAAAGTACATCATGTGACGGCTCATTTAAAAGCGTTTGAAATAGTGATTCCAAAAATGTATAACACTTTAATCCTTTTGGAGAGCGCAGGTGCAAAATTTTGATCGAATTATTTTTAAACGCATTCATTTTTTTGGAATCCTGAGAAAACTAATAAGTATTTTTGAAAAATTTAAACGCAGAATAAAAGATTAGAGTATTACCGAGGGCTGAAAGTCTCTTAGAATAAACAAAAAGTTTCTTTTGAATGGTATATTTGAAATTAAAAATTATACTAAATTTTCTCTTTTTCACCCCTGTGACTTATTAAAATAATCATTATAGAAGTTCTCAGGAACTTCAGACCCTCGGTAACACTGTAATATTTTATTCTGCGTTTAAATTTTTCAAAAATACTAATTAGTTTTCTCAGGATTCGAAAAAAATTAATACGGTAATAGACACACGAAAACTTCCTTCCAGTACGGACTACACTTGGAAACGAAATGAAATTATTCGGCACTTCGGCAGAGGTAACAGCATTGTTTAACAAAGAACGATAGGGAAAAGCTTTTACATTTGAAATGGTCAAGCAAAACATTTATTGTTTCAACAACTTCGTTTATTGTTACCATGAACTCATCGATTGCAGTTATTAAACGCAGTAGTAGATTGATTAATGCATTCGTTGTCACAACAATCAGTTTACCTCTATGGAATAATCAAATATTACTCTTTATTAACAACATTTGTACATTGTTTTAATGAAATCTGTACGTTGTCACGATAAACCAAGGTAATTACTTATCATCTACGAAATCAAGAAAGTGCTTTGCTGCCAGAATTACCATTATTTATTAAATATACGAAATTAACTTATTGTCTGAATAAATTGAGTGTTATTGATTAATGTACTCTAGTTATTTTCACAATTATTATTTAATAATTGTGACAATAACCAAATATATTGATCAATGTCTAAAAGTTCGTTGAAACAAAAAATTAAATTGTTGTTACAACGAAATACTATTCAATAATCACTGTCAACCAATATTGCGAACTAAATTTTTTTGAGTGAACGCAACTCATAAATATGGACAATAATTAAAATATCGGCAAATGTCTTTAAAGCGGTTACTCGAATTTCTTAAACATTTTAACGCAAACATTGATACCGCCACTTATTTGGATGGGCGATAGAAATAAGGAGGCAACTTTAGCGTGTACAGCTAGGAGCTGACATCGGCTATAAACGTTTGTAGTCAGGACCCCAAAAATAAAATGATCTGCCCGGAGATTCAAGTGTATTAAAGCGAGAAAGAAGACCTAGGTGATAAATAAGGTGCCTAACAAGATGTTGTTAGTGAGAATACCCCCTGAGGAGAAAAACACAGCGTATGGCTTCCAGGAACTCGAGCTCGAACATTTTATGTTTTTCAATTTGATTACAAGGTATACTTTAAATTATTAGCTTTGGTTTCTATATGTAGTCTTTATATTTATTCTCACCTCTTCTCTTAGCTTAGCTGCTTAAGCTTTAAATTGAAAAATATTCGATTTAATTTCGTGGCTGAAGGCTTTATCTTTCCGTATGTATGTCATTGTACAATAAATATATTATACACGGCTCACTAAAATAATTAGTTACGCCCCTGTACTACTGATTACTTAAAATTCAAGTAGTATTTATGTAACCTTTCTGGAAACTCCAGGTTATTGTTGAGACTCGCATTTGAACCCCTCGCCGGGGCAGATCGTCAAAAGCTTCCTAACGAGAATCATCTCTAATCTATCGACGCTCCCGCTATTCGTAAAAAGGCCGCATTTTACCGGCTTTTTTTGCTATCGTTTTATACCGCTCAGATAATTCAATCTGCTCAGTATTATCGACGATGATTTATTTAGCGTATTAGTGAGTGCCTTACAAATGAACCAAATGGATTATGGAATTCAATCAGAGCTCTGATGTGACACGTCATCAAGGAATAAAACTGTAAGTACTCTACATGTATGTGAACATAACTTATTAGTCGTGATACTGTATGCATTTTGAACCATATACCTCTCGTAGCAAATATTCTTTGTGCCATTTATGCAGATAATACTTTAAATTACATATGAAAAATCGTTATCTACTCTTAACCAGCTTACCTATGGGAATATACTCTATAACCGTACAATAAGTATAGGTTACTATTGTTAAGGATACTTTACGTATTGCCTAAACATTTCTGTTCCATCGAGCCGTATCATATTAATTATTTATTAATTAAATCCTCAAGGTCCTTCGTATTTGCATATTTTGATAATCTCTATTCTGAGAATAACGGTTTTTCATTTATAGTGTCTTTCTGTTGCATTTGGAAATTTCCAAGCCACGCCGCCCCGGCACAAAAATAAAATATTCCTCTCTTTCTGCACTCAAATTCTCAGTATTTAACCCAGCACGTCTCTACAATAGCTGGTAGGTTGTTAAGCCCGGTCTACACGTGCAATTTCAGAAACTACTTGCTTTGTTCAAATAAAGGAGTCGTTTTGTTTGTATGAAAAAATATTTGCATATATTACATTATTTTATTTTCGTAAATATATTTTTCTGTTTATAGTATACAAAAAGTGTACTCATTTCTTGGCTGATAGTACGGGTGTTATAATTTTAACATTGTTTGTTCAACCTTTTGATTTAAATTAAATTTATAATTTTGAATCCGATTAAGCCTGGTTCACAGGTTACAAAAATTATTAAAAATAATTTTGTTTTCTTGCATAAATTGTAAGTTTTTGCTACATTTAGCTTCGCTTAAGCTCATTTTACACTTCTAGAAAACTATAGAAAATAAATAATTGTTTTTTCCTTCAATTTAATTAATTTAAATACTTGTTAAGGGTGTCTCACACTTGCTGAAAAATACCCATTTTGGAAAATTGCATATATTTTGAAATTTTATAGTTTTGCATTTCATATACTAATCTGCGCTCATACAGGGTGATACTATTAAGCCAATCTCACACTATTAAACGTGTAATATATAATATATTGTACATATTCTCTCATTTTCGCATCGATTTATAGGTTTAGACATTTGCAAATAATCTATCTAATCTCACATTCTCGCAACATGGCTGACCGATCAAAATATAACCGACAGAGGCTCACCGCAAAACTTGATATAACCAAGTTGGCTGATTCGGTTCCCACAACTCTTAATTCTCTAAACAAATATAAAATTCGTGAAATAATTTCACAACTCAAACATTCTTACGGACTTTTCCGCGATGCTCAAAATGTGCTGGAGACGATCCCCGAGGAACCTACCCCCTCTACTGATTCCTCTGTGGTTTTTGATAAATATTTGGATACAATTTCTCTATTGGAAGAAAGGTTAGAGGTCATTGAAAGTTCTAATGTGACTGCTACCCCCTCCCTCCAATTTGACCCTAATTCTTCTCTAACCTCACAGTCTATGGCTAGGCAACGAACAGTAAACCTCCCTCGTATTCAGTTAAAACCATTTAGTGGCTTAGTTACTGAATACAATTCATTCATTGAGACCTTTGATACAATAATAGGATCTGATACTACATTAAGTGATCTGGAAAAACTCATTTACCTCAAAAGTTTTCTAACTTCCGAGCCTTTGACGCTTCTCGAGCATATCCCACTCACAGGTGACAATTACAAAATAGCCCGGGATAACCTGACACAAAGGTACGCCAACTCTAAATCGCTTATCAAAACTCTCATCTCTCAAATTCTTGATGCGCCTCCTATTTCTGGAAACGCAAATCACTCACAATTAAGAAATTTTCATACGGTCATGTCAAATAATTTCAAGGCCCTATTGAACTTGAATAGGCCCCCTTCAGATCTCTTGCATTTACTTCTCATACATATCGCTACTCAGAAACTCGACGCACCTACCATTAGGGCTCTTGAGTTCCAATCCGGTGGTAGCCAAGCTACCCCTGATTTTGTCCATTTTCTAGGGGAAATCGAGACACGCGTTGTTCATCTTGAGAATATTCAATCTCAATCAAAACCAAAATCGACTACTACTTCCAGACACTCTTTACACCTAGCCTCAGACACTTCTACCAGTAACCTTTCGCCTCGCTTAGGTCCTAAGAAATGTTCCTATTGCAACGACTCTCACTCGATCTACTCTTGTCCTCAGTTCAAGCAGTTGAATTCTAAAGAACGTTTTAGTTTTGTCAAACAAAATAAATTTTGTATTAATTGTCTTGGGTCTCACATGCTCGATCAGTGTAAATCCAAATTCTCTTGCATAGTTTGTAAATCTCGTCATCACACGTTGCTCCATTTCGACAAAACGGGTCATAGTAACCCTTCCGCGGCTGTTGGCCAACACAACTCAAATAATCATAATAAAACCGCTATCTCAAATAACTCCCATACACAGGGTAATTCACAACAGGGGCCCTCACATGTTAGAGCTCCTGAAACGGAAGTTAATCTTCAAAATTCGACTCCACATTCAATGGCTCTATCTGCAGCCTCGCTTGATAATCATTTGGTGTTATTAAGCACACTCCAGGTCTATCTTGTCGCTCCTAGCGGCAAGAGGGTCTTCGCAAAGGCACTTTTAGACTCGGCCTCACAGGTTTCATTTATTAGTGCTGACCTCGTAAAGGAACTGTCACTCACCACTAGAGATGGAAAATTACGGATCAATGGAATTAACTCCACCTCATCCTCGTCTCAATCTATTGTAGATACAACAATTTTCGCTGTCGCTAACGACGTTCCTTTTGACATCTCGTGCTCTGTACTCCCAAAGATAACAAATCCGCTTCCTCAAATTTCTATTTCGGCGAGCAAACTAAACATACCCTCAGAGATACCATTAGGTGATCCGATGTTCCATGTAACATCCCCAATTGGTATCCTGCTCGGTGCAGACCTGTATAACGATATCATTCAACCTGAAATAATTCGTTTGGGAAAAGGTCTTCCCGTTCTTCAACGCACTCTACTCGGGTACACGATATCAGGGTCAGTTCCAGACTTTGCTCTTAAGTCGAAAAATACTAAAAAGGCTTTGGAATTTTATTCAAACTCTCTCGTTACTTGTTGTTCTCATAACACTCCTTCCGCCGTAAATGAGCCGGTAGTGTCCAACGAGGAACTATCCGATCATTTACAAAAATTCTGGGAGCTGGAAGAAGCCGCTCCTCAGAACACCGATCTCATTAATGATCACCCCGCTGAAATTAATTTTGTAAAACATGTTAATGTTCTCCCCAATGGACGATATGAGTCCACACTCAATCTCAAACTCCCTATCGAAGATATAGACATGGGAAATTCGTTTCTCTCGGCAAAAAGACGTTTTCTCAGTCTCGAGAAACGTTTTCAACTCAACCCTGATTTATTGGAAAAATATCAGGACATTATATCGGAATATCTCAATAACGGACAAATAATTCAAGTGCCGTTAAAAATGCTAAATGACTCAGGTAAACCTAATTACTTTCTCCCTCACTTTCCCGTTTTCAAATCCAACTCTACTACTTCCACTCGTATAGTTTTCGATCCAAACAATAAATCGTCTACGGGAATCTCCCTCAGTGACGTCATAGACAAAGGTTATGTCGTCCAACATGAACTTTTTGACATTCTCGCTAAGTTTCGTCAGTTTAAATTCGCACTAGTAGGCGACATCAAGGCTATGTTCCTACAAATCGCCATTTGTCCCACTGAAACATTTCTGTTAAATTTTCTCTTTAGGGACAATATTCAGCAGCCTTTACGGTGCTATCAATTTCAAAGATTACCCTTCGGGCTCCCAAGTAGCCCATTTATCGCTCAAAGAGTTATCAAGCACATCGCTGACAACAACAAACATACCCACGAACTTGCTACTAGTGTTCTGCAAGAATCTATCTATATGGATGACCTGATCAGCGGTGCTGACAGTCTTCATGAATTAAGTTGTCTTTTCGAACAATTAACTTCTTTGCTAGAAACCCATGGTTTCCTCCTCCACAAGTGGAACTGCAGTTCTTCAGAATTTCTGTCTCAACACAATTTAAATCCCGTCTCTGAAGTCAGTCTTAACTTCACGGGATCTGATAAAGTCTTAGGCATATTCTGGGATTCAGAACGCGACCACTTTTCGTTTAAAACTCCTATCTTCAAATTGGCTAATGTTGTTACTAAACGTACTATTCTCTCCTACATTGCTACTTTGTATGACCCGCTAGGATGGTTATCCCCTGTCCTTGTGAACGCTAAGCTCTTGATACAGGAAATATGGTCCCAGAAATTGGACTGGGATCAACCCATTGACTCACCCATCATTATGAAAAATTGGCAAAACCTCTTATCGACATTCAAAACTATAGAAGAGGTCAAGGTACCTCGATGCTTACTTTTACAAAAGAAAGTTGTTGATGTTCAATTAATTATTTTCACCGACGCATCGGAAAAAATATACAGCACTTGTGTGTATCTCAAAGCGACATACTCAGACTTTTCTGTATCGTCGCGGCTTATCGCTTCTAAAAACAAAATTTCTCCGCTAAAAAATAAACTCACCATCCCCAAATTGGAACTTTGTGGAATAGTGTTGGGAGTCACTCTGGCTCATAGACTTTTTCACATCTTCAAGAAAAATTTGAGTATATCTTCATCTCATCTCTTTGCTGACTCTACAATTGCCTTGTCTTGGATACTTTCTAAAAAACACATTTGGAACATTTTTGTACAAAACAGAATTCAAAAGGTCAATTCCTTGTTGGAAACTTTTCCTTGTGATTTCCATTTCGTCAGAAGTCACGAAAACATCGCTGACCCCGCTTCCAGAGGGATAAATGTCTTTGATAATCCCCAGACCACCGAAGACTGGTTATGCGGACCTAGCTTTATTAGAGACAATCCCATCGATTTTTCTCTTCATCAAATTCCTCATTTTCAGGATGATCTTCCTGAATTAAGGAAGTTAGTTGTCTCAAACATAGCAACAAATCACGAACTCAACGACACCTTTGAAAATCTATTCGCTAAATCTTCTTCTTTTCGTAAAATTCAAAGAATTGTCGCTTATCTTTTTAGATTCATCAGTAATATTAAAAAGAAAATAAATAACTCTCCACGAGATACGGATATATTGACGCCACCCGAAATGGAGATCGCTGATCACGCGATCATCAGGTATATCCAAAGTATCTACTTTAAAAAAGAGATTCTTGAATTGAAAAATGCTAAACTCGTGACCAATAAAGCCATTCGTAAACTCAACCCCTTCCTACAACATAATGATGGGCTGATTCGTGTGGGAGGACGTCTCCGACACGCCCCCATATCGTATAATCAAAAACACCCCATTCTACTTCCTTCTAAATGTCGAGTTGTAGAACTAATCTTGACTCAAGCTCATCATAAGTTATTACATTCAGGCGCGCAAACAGTACTTTCGTATGTCAAAATGAAGTACTGGCCAATTGACGGATTAAGACAGATTAAACGCTTAATTCGTAAGTGTGTAAACTGTTTCCGATTCATGACACCCAATTCTGTTCAACAGATGGCAGATATGCATCCCGATCGTGTACTCCCCACTAGACCCTTCCAAGTCGTCTCAGTGGACTATGGGGGGTTCTTCTTAATTAAGTCCTCACATTTGAGGAAGGCACCGCTTTACAAAGCATACGTAGCCTATTTCATTTGCATGAGCACTAAATGTGTTCATATCGAACTCGTCACAGGATTAAGCGCAGAAGCCTATATTCTTACTCTGAAAAGGTTTATTGCCAGAAGATCCACGCCCAGTATTATTTGGAGCGACAATGCCACAAATTTCCATGGGGCAAAAAATGAAATGCGCGAATTCTATGATTTTTTCTTAAATCAAAATAATTCGGAACAGATTAAGGAATTCTGTACTCAAAACTCCATAACTTTCAAGATGGGTGTTCCCCGCAACCCCCATCAATTCGGCCTCCATGAGGTAGGAATAAAGAGTGTGAAGTATCACCTCTATCGAATTATAGGAAATTCCCACTTCACCTTTGAAGTGTTTAACACAGTATTATGCCAAATCGAGGCTATTCTAAATTCGAGACCCATCACTAGGATGTCGTCTGACGCCAATGACTTCGCTTTCCTATCTCCAGCTCACTTCTTAGTTCAAAGAAGTTTAACCGCGCCCCCTGAACCAAGTGTTTCAGAGATACCTGAAAATAGGTTGAATCTTTTTCAGCGTATTAGTAAAATTCAACAGCAATTTTGGAAATTGTGGAAAAAAGACTATCTTTGCCTCCTGCAGCAAAGAAATAAATGGACCGACCCTACTGACCCTGTCAAGATCGGGGATTTGGTTCTGTTGAAGGAGGATGGTACTCCTCCACTCTTATGGCCAACTGCCAGGGTAATAGATGTATTGCCTGGTAAGGATGGTCTAGTTCGTACTGTCAAGATTCACACTACTCACGGTGATTTTCTTCGTGGTATTACGAAAATCGCTGTGATTCCCCTGGAAGATTAAAATCTATCCCTAGGGGGAAAACTTATCGTTTTCCTCCATTTTATCGTTGTTACCCCTTGTGTATATAAACTCTAATTTCTTCAAACATTTCTTATCGTTGTGCACATCTTTGCCAATCCCCTCTCTTCGAGGTGATATAGGCCATCTCTCTCGCCTGTCGCCCCCGGCAATATGTACAATAAATATATTATACACGGCTCACTAAAATAATTAGTTACGCCCCTGTACTACTGATTACTTAAAATTCAAGTAGTATTTATGTAACCTTTCTGGAAACTCCAGGTTATTGTTGAGACTCGCATTTGAACCCCTCGCCGGGGCAGATCGTCAAAAGCTTCCTAACGAGAATCATCTCTAATCTATCGACGCTCCCGCTATTCGTAAAAAGGCCGCATTTTACCGGCTTTTTTTGCTATCGTTTTATACCGCTCAGATAATTCAATCTGCTCAGTATTATCGACGATGATTTATTTAGCGTATTAGTGAGTGCCTTACAAATGAACCAAATGGATTATGGAATTCAATCAGAGCTCTGATGTGACACGTCATCAAGGAATAAAACTGTAAGTACTCTACATGTATGTGAACATAACTTATTAGTCGTGATACTGTATGCATTTTGAACCATATACCTCTCGTAGCAAATATTCTTTGTGCCATTTATGCAGATAATACTTTAAATTACATATGAAAAATCGTTATCTACTCTTAACCAGCTTACCTATGGGAATATACTCTATAACCGTACAATAAGTATAGGTTACTATTGTTAAGGATACTTTACGTATTGCCTAAACAGTCATTCTGGAACAACGATATGAAATATTGATATGATACACGAGATTCTTTTAATTTTATGTTAATTAAAAATTAAAAAATATATACTTTATTTATTAATGGATGAGAGCATGGTAAAAGGTCAGAGGTCGTAAACGTGTAGTAAACGTGTACAATTGACAGAAGGAATTTACTACAAGACAAATACCGACCCTGCAAGCTGGAGTTGATATGCTTAAATTAGCCTTAGATATGACGATTGTTCACATTCTTTCAAAAGAGCTACTCAACTTGTTGACTAAAAAAGTGGACAAAATCAATCCCAAATAGATTATTTCATTCCAAGTAAAGAAGAAGATATAGATATACAAAAATGTGACTGTAAGATAATAGTTAATGAAACAGAAACTAAACCAGAAAATTGGAGAGGACTGCCAAAAATCAAGTGGTGAGATTTAAGTTAAAATTAATGGTAGAAGGTCTATTCAAGGTAAGAAGAATAGTAGAAAAATGTGATGGAAGATGAATGGAAGTTCTAGTACAATTTGAACGACGATGGCCAACAATATCATTAGAGATACTACTGTTAAAATACATACTTGGAAAACCGTCAGGAACGAAGTTTAAGAATAGAGAGACTTGAAGAGACTTACTGACCTACGTACGGACTTGAGACTATGACCTTTACAAAGAACCACAAATGACGATGGAGAAAGCCATGCTCGGGATCAGTTTGAAAGAGAGAATTCGGAATTTGAATGACAGACCGATATTCGTGACAGAACAAAAGTTACTGATGTCATTGAACATAGGTATATCTAGAATTAAGTGAACGCTGGCTTAAGTGAAATGAACGCAAAAAACAACAAGCTGGAGCTGTGGCGTGCTGGAACTTTTCAAGCGGCCTGTTATTGCTACTCTATTTATTGTCATTCGGCGTATGTGGTCATTCAATTATATTCTTCTGTTTCTTATCCAGTTATTAATATTGTCCACCTTGAATTTCTGCTGTATATCTGTACTTCTAGCTCTGTGTCCCATAAAGTCTTACCATCGATTTTTCGAACGGTTTTTTGTCCTCTCTGTGTCGGGTCGTATTTGTATTTCTGCCGCGTATGTCATTATTGGTCTGATTACTGTTTTGTAAATTCTGCGTTTCATTTCTTTTCCGATATTTTTATTTCTCCATATTGTGTCATTCAGGCCACCTGCTGCTCTGTTTGTTCTATTCACTTGATCTTCCACTTCTGTTTAGATCATTTCGTAGCTAGATAGTGCAATGTCTAGTTTTTAAAACTCCATCACTTGTTCTATTATCTGACCTTCCAGCTCCAATTTACATCTTATTGAATTTGCTGTTTTATAACCATGCATTTTGTCTTTTTTGGTGAAATTAACATGTTAAATTTTCTAGCGGTTATGTTAAATTGGTGCAGGGCCGCCGCTACCATGTGTGCAAAGTGTGCATAGCACACGGGCGGCCGATTATAGGGGCGGCCAAAAGCAGGCCACTGATGATAATACTTTTTTAAAACGAAAATAAATTCAAAAAATTAAATAGTAATAATTCAGATATTCCTATAAACTCTAATATCCCAAACAATCTAAACAAAAATGCCAGAAAATGTTATTTTTTTATTATATGAACTGCCCTTTTGCAGCTGTATAGTATCATGGCTGTAGTCATAAAGTAGTTCCGGGAATGTTTTTTAGTTCAAAGTGGTTGGCGGATTTCGGACTTTAAGATATTTTTATCTACGTGGCACATATGAGATTTTTTCAAATTCTGAACATTTATGATTTGTTAAGAGAGTACGATACGACAATAGGATACTTTCCGAGAATTTAGATAAGTGCTTAAGTTGCTCTCATTGAGTAATAAAAAAGTCTTTTTTATTACCAGATGGTTTAAAAAAATCTTTTTTATTACTCGACGGTTGTTGTTATGATATTGTTTCTTTATGCTTATGTATTGTTATGGATAGGGTTATAGTTCAGTATAAGTTGAGAATTTGATGATTTTAGACACGCTTTTCTTTTGCACACTACTGTATTTCAAATAGGCCTGGGTCCCGCGTACCAAAAAAAAGTTGATTAATAGCAAGCTGAAAACTTGTTAATAGGTTAACGGTGTCTAGTCGGGCAAACTTTCATGTACCGGAACACTAGAACAGGGGAAGTTTTAATTATGGAACAGTTTAAAAATTTTGAACGTCAGATTACGAAAACGTCCCATGTATTTTGTCGAACAGAGCATCCAATTGATTTGTTACCCTTTCATTAAACTCTCATGCAAAAATCAGACTGATATTACTAACCAACATGATTCCTGTCATTTGACATGTTCTTCGTGTTCCACTCATTAAAATGCCCAGTTGGTGATAAACACCAGTCTGATTTCTGCGTGAGAGTTTAATGAAATGGTAACAAATCAATTGGAAATTACGTCCGACAAAATACATGGAACGTTTTCGTAGTCTGACGTTCCAAATTTTTAACCTGTTCCACAATTAAAACTTCCCCTGTTCCAGTGTTCCCATACATCAAAGTTTGTCCGAATAGACACCGTTAAGCTATTAACAATTTTTCAGCTTGCTATTAATCAACTTTATTTGGTACGCGGGATCCAGGCCTATATATTTAAATATAGTAACGTCGAGATCAGACCAAATATTATTCATATACGCGTTATGGTGTCCTGCATATTTCTTTAAATACTAGTACCTACGTTGAAACAACTAAAGTGTTGGAAGGGGGCGGCAAATACTAAGTTGCACACAGGCGGCCAACACTTTAGCGGCAGCTCTGAATTGGTGCAGCGTACGTTGTAAGTAATGTTTGATCTCCTGCGAAGAGTTGAGAGTACGAAAGCAATAAAGTTGGTCTGAAAATCAATAAAGCTAAGACAAAAATAATGGTGGTCGACAGATTCGACACTATTCAACTGACTAACATGTTACAAGAATATCAGATAGTAAACACCTTTGTTTATCTCGGGTTTAGTACAACTAACAGTGGTAATTAACTGTGAAGCAGAACTTCGAAGACGTATTGGTATGGCAAAAAATGCGATGAGTCGCCTAACTTAAGTATGGAAAGACAGATCTATCTCTCAAAATATCAAGCTGAGACTGGTGAATACCCTTGTATTCTCAATATTTCTATACGGGGCAGAGAATTGGACTCTTTGAGTCCAAGTGTGGTGCTTTTGAGAGCGGATCCCTTTGAGATGTGGTGCTGGAGAAGAATATTCAAGCTATGCTGCGCATACCTTGGACAGCTCATAGGACAAACGTTTCCATTCTAAACCAACTCGAAAATAAAAAAAAGTCTGTCTACAATATGTCTGTAACGAATTCTGCAATTATTCGGCCACGTGGTTCACAGAGGTGACGATAGTTTGGAGATATTAATTGTTTCTGGAAACGTTCCGGGGAGAAGATTAAGAGGACGATCACCAACTAGATCTTCTTCTTCTTCTTCTTCCTCTTTATAAGCTATTCTGCTTGTTCATTGGCGGATTAATACCTCTATGGAAGGTTGTCACTCCGCATCTTTTGCGCGGTCGGCCGATACTTCTTCTGCCGATTGGTGATTTATCTCGTGCTATTTTGACCACACGTGTCTCCCCCATTCTGGTTATGTCAGATGTGGCTGTTCCATTCTTTTTTTCTATTTAGTGTCCATTCGTTTATACACTGTACGTTGCATTGTCTTCTAATATCTTCGCTCCTCTTTCGATCTCTCAGTGTATTTCCTGTAATTCTTCTCAGTACTCTCATCTCTGCCGTTTCCAGTAGTCTTTGTGTTGTGGCTGTATCGGGTCTTGTTTCTGATGCATATGTCATTATTGGTCTTACACTGGCTTTATAAATTCTTGACTTCATCTAAGTGTTAATATGTCGGTTTCGCCATATAGTGTTATTAAGACATCCTGCCAATCTATTTGCTTTTTGTACTTAATTTCTCACTTCTTTGTCTAGGTCTCCGTAACTTGACAATGTAATTCCAAGGTATTTTACTTCCCTTACTTGTTCAATTCTGATACCATCAATTTCTATTTTGCATCTGATTGGTTCTTTACTGATTACTATTGTTTTGGTTTTCTGAGATGACATTGTCATATTGAATTTTTTTGCTCTTATGTTAAATCTGTGGACTAATCTTTGCAGACTATCTTCATCTTGGGCTATCAATATTGCGTCGTCTGCGTAGCAGAGTATTTTTACTTCTTTGTTTCCCATTCTATAACCTCTTCCTTTATTGACGTTTTTGATGATTTCATCCATGATTAAATTGAAAAGCATAGGACTTAATGAGTCTCCCTGTCTTATTCCGCTGCCTATATCCATAGGTTCTGTAATTTGCCCATCTATTCTGACTTCCATTTTGTTGTTTTGGTAGATGTTCTCAATAGTTTTTATGATATCTAGAGGGACTTCTCTATTATACAGATACAGAAGATGGATTACATCTTTGAGTCTTACTCTGTCAAATGCTTTCTTTAAGTCAATCAGACATAGAAATGCTGGTCTATTATACTCTAGTGATTTCTCAGTAATTTGCTTTATGACGAATATTGCATCTGTACACGATCTTCCAGTACGAAAACCCTGTTGTTCATCTGCTAAACTTATCCTCTGATTCATTACGTCTTGTAAGATTTTAGTTGTAAGTTTTAGGGTAGTATTTAAAAAGTTGATACCTCTGTAGTTTTCTGGCTGCTTTTTATCTCCTTTTTTGAATAGTAGAAAGTAGAATTAGTTCGCTCGTTCTCCACTCTTCCGGTATTTTATTGTGTTTTATGATTTTGTTAATTAATGTTGTTAATTGTTCTGTTATTGCTGCTCCACAATATTTCAGTAATTCGTTTGGTATTCCATCCTTACCTGTAGCTTTTCTGTTCTTCAGCTTTTCGAGTGTTTTTCGTACTTCCTGTGCACTTATATTAACATCTTCATTTGTGGTAATTTCTGGTGTTTCCGGTTCTAGCATCATTTGTTCTTCTTCTGCATAGAGCTTTTTTAGGTAGTCAATCCATGTATCCTTTTCTATGTGTTTTGGTTCTATTAGTTCCTTTACCTCCGTTCTTTGACCTCTTATAAAGCGCTATATTTCCTTTTGGAGACCATAAAAATCATGTTCCATTTCTTTCGAAAAACGTTCCCAGTGATCATTTTTTATTCTTCTTACTACTGAATGTGTTTCGTTTTTTATAGTCTTATAATTATCGTATGCCTCTTGTGTTTTAGTTGACATGTATTTTAGGTAAGCTTTTTTTTTTCTCTTTACATTTTTCCTTCACTTCTGTACAAAACCATGGAGTTCTTCGTCTTGGAAGCGATTTATTTTTATTAATGTTTCTTTCACCAAGAACTTCCTTCGCTGAGGCTAAGATATTAGACTTAATTTTTGCCCAGCTTTCTTAGACTCCGTCACTTTCTGTGATATACATGTTGCTGCTTTTTTCCGTTAGTCTTTTTTGGAATAGGTATCTTGTGGACTCGTCCTGTAAGCTTTCGACTTTAATCTTGGTGGTATATTCTTCTGTTTTGTTATCATATATAAGTGTTTTCATTCTCATTTTACACAATACCAATTTATGATCGCTTCCTATTTCTGCTGATGTTAGTGCTCTTACATCCAAGATTAGAGACGGGTGTAACTCTCTATTCGACTAGATGTCTAACTCTCTATATACCAACTAGATGCTCCAACCAAATTAAGAATTCAGCTGGAAACTCATTCTGCGAAACTCTTAAAGCAGCTGAAGATAGAGACCAATGGAATAAAATTGTTAGGAATACTGAGGAACACGATCCTCAGTAATGGGGAAACAAGAGAGAGAGAGATACGTTCTAAATCATCTTCACTTTGAGACATTAATATTGCATCGTCTGCATAGTAGATTGTTTAAGTTGTTTTTCCATTAATAGAAAATAATATCTATATTAACCATATGTAAATATATTTCTAATGGATCTATCCTCGCTAATTTCAAGATAACCGCGATACATCGCCTGGTTCTGTCCACTCAGCAAAACCGAAAACATCCAAAAATAGTTAATGAACTTTTCCTAAAAACACTCTAAAAAAATATATACAATTATTGCTGAGTCGTATTTTGTGTAAAAGTCTGTGTTTATATTATCAGCCGAATAATACCTATTCATGGCTCAATTGAACGTCTTAATTTTAACCGTTTTGAAATACAGGGTGTGTATAAAACAGAGTAATGGAATTAATGCAATATTATATCAATATTATTCAAATGCAAATGGCTCGAACACTATGTATGGAAATAAAATATTTTTGAATTGTTTTGTTAATATTATTCGATTAGAAATTTTAAAAAAATTGTTACGTCCAAAATTGTTTGCGAAAAAAACTTATTTGACGGCCTCAATAGGCCGGGGCCTCTCGGTGATTGCACCGATTCATTTATATGGCCAGCACGCCACTGAGCTGGAGACCAAAGGAGAACAGGAAAAGAGTTGCCAGACCGCAGAAGAGGTAGACGGCTGATATCAAACATATCGTGGACAAGAAATGGATAAGAATTGCTAAGACTAGATCTAGAGAAACAAATTGATGATGAACAAATTGAAACAACAGCCAGACAAGTTTTTTTCTATCATTAAAAACTGCATAAGAAGTAGAAGTATTTTTCTCTCTCTTCATAGTAGTGGTATTTTGTACTTTTTGACCATAGCTCTGAATCTCTGAAGATGGCTTTATAAGCCGAAAGCGCTCTAGCTAGGAATTATATATTTTACACACTTAAAAAGTACACTTCTCCCTGTTTTCTGTAGTCATAATTGAGTCATATAAGTGTGTACAAAAACTATTTCAGTCTTTACATTATTTGTAAAGCAGAAGCGTATAAAAATATATTTATACGATCAACTTGATATCAGAAAAGGAGAAACAAAGATATATTATACAATAACCAAACATGGAGCAACGAAATAAATAGAGATGAAACTAATGTATTATTGTGTTTTCAATTTATCAATCAAAGGCAAAATGAAAATTAAATTAAAATTTTTTTAAATAACGAGGGCACATAAATTTAATACATCCTGTATATTGATCTGTAAATATTTATTAGAATTTAGTTTGGATGTAAGTGGATTTCTTTTTTAATGAGCTTTCCGATGAACCATTAAAGACTTTTGTGAATAATTAAAGTGAAAAGGACGATGTATTTAGATTTAAAATGGAAAAAGATTGTTTATTACGGGAACTATAGAATCCACAGGTAGAGGTAATTATCATTTTCTAGAAAAATGGTTTAAAAGAAAGTTTGGAATTTTAATATCTTTGTTTCAACCCGAGTAAATATTGTAGGGTTCCCCGAAAGTAATTAGGATGGTCGGAATAATTTTGAAAATGACTGTTTGTTTGTCGAATGGAAAAGAGAAATGTTTCTGATTCTTGGCAAGTTGGAAGGGGAAAAGTGGTTTGAATGTTGAGTGAGTTTGAAAAAGAAGTTATTATGTTTTTGGCATCGCTGAGGAGCAGTTCGACGTTTTCGTGAATAGATAGTTAGCAAGTACCAGTGGTTGTTTGATAGTGGAGAATAGTGCTGAAAAGTGGAACGAGAGACAGATCAAATTGAGACGAAATACCTCTTTGATTCTGTATTATTGTGAGAAGGAGAGCAGAGAATTTTTGGAGTTTGTGTGAATCGAGTACTGGTCAAAAGAGGCTTTGGCTCGTTGGAGAATTGGTGCTGGTATGCTGATAGTTTTGAAGCTGGAGAACGGAGAGGGCTTTGATGAGTAGCCTTTAACATAGTCAACGAGGGAGAGCTGTTTTTGGATCACGAGAAGACATCAGAGTGAGTGAAGAAAAAGGTCAGTCAACTTATGTGAAAGATATTTTTATGTTCGGAAACTAAAATTTTAAGTAAAAAGCATATGAATTAAAATTCCAATATTTCTAAAAGTAAATCGGAAGTATAGCTAATCTTGCGAATACATAAATTTGTTTTTGTTTAGTTTGTTTTACCAAAGTCATCGGGAACAAACCGATAAATTGTTTTTTTTTAACTATAATAAATTTAAGTGGTAAAAATTTCATTCGGACATCTGTGTCCACAGGTTTTAGATTTGATAGATTTTTAGAGTATTGATTTTGATAAATAAAAGACAATTCTGTATGTTTATTTTATATTTTTGCTTTATTTTTTTTTATATTTTATCCTGATTAGGATCAACTAAGAGATACTGAAACCACGAGAGAAGATAAGTATAACGTAAGATAATTTAGACATTTTTTAATACTACAAAAAGGCACCCTGAGATTTTTTTATTCATTTTTTATGTATGATTTGCGACAATTAAATAATTAATCAAATAAAAAATAATTAATATAAAATTAATAAGAAGCAGATCATAACAGTATATACGGAAGTAAGATAGGAAGCGAAGCACGAATAACCCTGAGAGATTAATTTGTAACATTGATTAATTTTTTTTGTGATAAAACAGATGAAAATTTCAGTAAAGTAAATTTTGGTTATCCTAACATATCAGTATGTACCTATATGTATACATGTCAAGAATAAAGATAAATCCAATCGGTAATGATGTAATAGGAATACAGTGTAAATCCGGGGTGTACTAATCCCGACCGTAGGTGTAACTTACCAGTTTCTGTAGCGCATCATCCACAAATCTTGTTATCTGGTCACGTGCAAGCGTTAACTAATGATGAACACGTGGCTTTTGTGTTTTCTAATTTATTCTTCGGCCTCCTGCAGGTGAATAGATTTGATATTCGGTTTGAGAATGCGAGATGTGCATTATGACTTTGTGGGATTAAAAAGATGAAACCAAACCCGTGTTTTTCAAAGAGTCTATTTTTTATTTTGTTTTGAGAAGTTGCGGTTGAAGTCGTCATTTTCTACTAAGAGATAGACGAATATTTAATGCGGTTTTACTTCAATAAAACTTTATTTATTTATTATGTTGCACAGAAAATTACTTGTAAGTACATATAATACTTTATTAATTTATAGCATCTCACTACAAAGAAACGAAAAAACCATTATAAAAAGGTGCAATGTGTATCAATTCAACGGTAAAAATTCAATATTTTTGATCAGAGTATCATATCAAAAAAAATCAAAATACCTTTTAAAGGTAAAGATAGCAGATTTCGTTTGCAATATTTTCATTCTGCTACAAATGAAGTCAGTTTCTATAAAGCCGTTAAATAAATAAACGTAGCACTATTTTTGCTATTTTTTGTGCCACATCAGAACAATAAAATTTATCACTTCCATATGCCAGTCATTCTGCAATTCCCATTGTTAGAGCACATCTTCAAATCTATGAGATTTCGATTTTAAGTTTTGTCAACCAATCTGAGTCATTTGAAATATACTTCAAAACGCGGAATTCAAACTTTCACATTAAAAACAATCTAAAACATTCAAAACTGTTTTTTTTTTCGATTGCACAAGTAGGTATATTACGTTTTTCGAAACGACACAACTTTATCCACTACTACATAATGCCGTCTTCATAGAAGCATTTTTCTTGACAGGTCGTTTGTAATATGAAAGTTTATTTTTTAGGTATATTTCTTCTACTTCCTCTTTATAAGCAACTCTGCTTGTTCATTGGCGGATAGATACCTTTATGGAAGGTTGTTACTCCATCTTTTGCGTGGTTCACCGATACTTCTTCTCTTGCTATTTTGACAACACGTGTCTCCCCCATTCTGCTTATGTGGTTATTCCATCCTTTTTTCTATTTAGTGTTCATTCGTTTATAGATTGTACGTTACATTGTCTTCACTCCTTTTTCGATCTCTCACCGTATTTCCTGTAATTTGTAATTCTTCTCAGTACTTTCATTTCTGCCCTTTATAGTAGTCTTTATGTTGTGGCTGTATCGGGTCTTGTTTCTGATGCATATGTCATTATTGATCTTTCACTGGCTTTATAAATTCTTTACTTCATCTCAGTGTTAATATCTCGGTTCGCCATATCGCCTTCAATATAGCTTGAAAATGTAATTCCAAGGTATTTTATTTCCATTATTTTTTCAATACTGATACTACTCCAAGCTGTGGGTGAAAAATAGGTCGATTTCAGGATATAATTCAGGAATTTTTGAAACCTATCAGGTGTTGTAAAGGACGATGCCAGGAATAACTTCTACTAACATGTGACCAAAAATATTGTGAGCTTTTTTTGTTATTGCGATTTTCATTTGTTAAATTTGCAATTTTTAAAGATTTTTAATTTTGTAGCTTAGGATATTGATTCTAGGGTAAAACTTTTTAAAAGAAAGTTGTAGTAAATTAAAAAACCTACAATTTGAGCTATGGTAAGTTTAATTTCGTTTATTGGTTATTGCAACACAGCCTGCGAAAGGTCCAAAATGGCCGTTTTTTACAATTGCGTTATTTATTGTACAAATAATTTTTTTTTATTTTTTAAAGCTTTAAAATGAAGATCTTTCAATTCCAAACATAAAAAAATTTGTAAGGCCGGATTAACGAATTTGTTGCTTAGATATTATAAATTGTTTATCCCAAGAGGTCAAATGTCGAAGGCTATAACTTTTTGAAAAAAAATCGCAGAGAGTTGGTGAAACATC
The DNA here is from genome assembly GCF_917563875.1 of Diabrotica virgifera virgifera. Taxonomy (NCBI): domain Eukaryota; kingdom Metazoa; phylum Arthropoda; class Insecta; order Coleoptera; family Chrysomelidae; genus Diabrotica; species Diabrotica virgifera. The sequence continues at coordinate 252,866,465 of NC_065449.1, forward strand.
CAATCTCCTTCTAAAGAGTTATGTTTTCATATCCTGATGTAAATAAATGCGTAAAACATTTTTAAACTTCTAATTTTTGGGTTTGAAAATAAGGGAGCAAATTTCGTTATAAACATTTAGAGCTGAAGCGGCCCTGTACATCCTATGCGTTTTTAACTTACAGATTATTGTTGCTAAAAACGAAACGAAGATTTATAAAAAAATAAAAAATTTCTACGACCAACTGAAGCCGAGCTAAATGTTGGGCTTGAAAATAAGGGGGCAATTTTCGTTATAAACATTTAGAGCTGAAGCGGCCCTGAACAGCCTATGAGTTTCTAACTTACAGATTATTGTTGCTGAAGACGAAACGAAGATTTATAAAAAAATAAAAAAATTTTACAACCAACTGAAGCCGAGATAATTGTTTCTTTTTTCTTAAATCGTAGTGCCTTTATTTACAACAATTAAGAAATTATTTTACAGTCATTGACTAAAGAAAGACTTATATTATCTTAAATTAAAAATAATTATAAAATATAGTTACATTAATTATTAAAAATTATTTTTAAAATCGGTGCTTTTGCGAGCGTCTGAATTTTGCAAATCGCCCGGCTAGCTTCAAATCCGCGCGCTCGGAAAATTTTTACGTAACTTGTATTAAATTTTGACCGAAAACAATTTAATAATATTACCATTATAATATACAGTCTATTTACCACTGTATTTGTTTTTCTTGATAAACTTTTATATGTGAAATCTCATTTCTGAAGAAATAATATTACAAAAATGATACATATACAGCGTGTCTCTTAAGTTGGAAACATATGGGAAACTTGTTTGTTATTCATTTTACGAAAAAAAGTTATTCTTTATAAAAAGTTCTGCTTGCTCTAAAACCTAAGATTCAATCATCAGATATCAAATTTTGTCAATATTATACGAGGTATGTCAAAAAATATGAATTTCGTTCAAGAGTAAAGTACCTTTATTTCTCTCAATATCGAAAATTCTTATTATGAAAAGTTGTTTGGAAATAAAAACTAAGATCAAATATGCAATTACATGCTTCTAATTGGAAAAAATATTTTCCAAATTTTTCTCAAATTTATTGATACTAACTTCGTTTTTATTTATTACACATACGATAACTCTTTTACTATTACTTTTACGAAAAAAGGTATTTTTTATAAAAAGCTCTGTATGTCCTAATACCGAAGATGCAACCATCAGATATCACATTTTATTAATTTTATACGAGGTATGTCAAAAAATATGAATTTCACTCAAGAGTAAAGTACCTTTATTTTTCACAATATTGAAAACGGTTATTAAAAAAGTTGTTTAGAATTAAAAACTATGTTTCATTATGCAATTACATCCTTCTAATTGAAATATTGTGAAATATAAAGGTACTATAATCTTGAGCGAATTTCATATTTTTTGACACACCTCGTATAAAATTGATAAATGTTGATATATCATGGTTGTGCCTAAGATTTTAGACCATGCAAAGCTTTTTATGAAGAATAACTTTTTTTCGTAAAATGAATAATAAACGAGTTACCATATTTGAAATAATTAAAAACGATGTTTCCATAAATTTGAGAAAAATTTTTTTTTTTTCAATTAGAAGCATGTAATTGCATATTTGATCTTAGTTTTTAATTCCAAACAACTTTTTATCGTAAGAATTTTCGATATTGAGGGAAATAAAGGTTCTTTACCCTTGACCGAAATTCATATTTTTTGACATACCTCGTATAATATTAAGAAAATTTGATATCTAATGATTGAATCTTAGGTTTTGAGGCATGCAGAACTTTTTATAAAGAATAACTTTTTTTCGTAAAATTAATAATAAAAAAGTTTCCCATATGTTTCCAACTTAAGTAGACACGCTGTATATGAAATATATAACTATATTTTTAATTTTTTCATTCTTATATAAATATAATAATAATAATATTACTTCTTATTATACAATATAAAACTTTTTCTTCTTGTAGTGACTATCCGTTTTGGATGTTGGCGACCATCATGGCAATCTATACTTGCACACTAAATCGGTACTGCTGTTCTAAAAAGATTTGTAGTTGTTGTGTTGAACGACGTACGTAAATTTTCTAGCAAGGTAATCCTTCGCCTTCCTGGTTCTCAGTTTCCAAATGGGGTTTGCCAAATTGCCATGATGGTCGCCAACATCCAAAACGAATAGTCACTACAAGAAGAAAAAGTTTTATATTGTATAATAAGAAGTAACATTATTATTATTATATTTATATAACACTGCAAAAATTAAAAATATAGTTATATGTATCATTTTACTCATTTTTGTAATATTATTTCTTCAGAAATGAGATTTCACATATAAAAGTTTATCAAGAAAAACAAATACAGTGGTAAATACACTGTATATTATAAAGGTAATATTATTAAATTGTTTTCGGTCAAAATTTAATACAAGTTACGTAAAAATTTTCCGAGCGCGCGGATTTGAAGCGAGCCGGGCGATTTGCAAAATTCGGCCGCTCGCAAAAGCACCGATTTTAAAAATAATTTTTAATAATTAAATGTAATTATAGTTTATAATAATTTTTATTTTAAGATAATATAAGTCTTTCTTTAATCAATGACTGTAAAATAATTTCTTAATTATTATAAATAAAGGCACTACGATTTAAGAAAAAATAAACAATTATCTCGGCTTCAGTTAGTTGTAAATTTTTTTTATTTTTTTATATATCTTCGTTTCGTCTTTAGCAACAATAATCTGTAAGTTAGAAACTCATAGGATGTACAGGGCCGTTTCAGCTCTAAATGTTTATAACGAAATTTGCCCCCTTATTTTCAAACCCAAAAATTAGAGGTTTAAAAATGTTTTACGCATTTATTTACATCAGAATATAAAAATATAACTCTTTAGAAGGAGATTGGATGTCACAACAACTCTCTACGATTTTTTTTCAAAAAGTTATAGCCTTCGACATTTGACCTCTTGGGATAAACAATTTATAATATCTAAGCAACAAATTCGTTAATCCGGTCTTGCAATTTTTTTTATGTTTGAAATTGAAAGATCTTCATTTTTAAGCTTTAAAAAACAAAAAAATTATTTGTACAATAAATAACGCAATTGTAAAAAACGGCCATTTTGGACTTTTCGCATGCTGTTTTGCAATAACCAATAAACGAAATTAAACTTACCATAGCTCAAATTGTAGGTTTTTAATTTACTACAACTTTCTATTAAAAGTTTTTCTCTAAAATCAATATCCTAAGCTGCAAAATTAAAAATCTTTAAAAATTGCAAATTTAAGAAATGAAAATCGCAATTAAAAAAAAAGCTCACAATATTTTTGGTCACATTTTAGTAGAAGTTATTCCTGGCATCGTCCTTTATAACACCTGATAGGTTTCAAAAATTCCTGAATTATATCACGTTTTTTCACAGCCTGGGGTATACCATCAATTTCTATTTTACATCTAATTGGTTCTTCACTAATAATTAGTATTGTTTTAGTTTTCTGAGATGAAATTGTCATATTGAATTCTTTTGCTCTTATGTTAAATCTGTGGACTAGTATTTGCAGACTCTCTTCATCTTGAGCTATCAATATTGCGTCGTTTGAGTAACGGAGTATTTTTACGTCTTTGTTTCCCATATTCCCATTCTGTATCTTCTTCCTATGTTGACGTTTTTGATGATTTCATCCATGAATAAATTGAAGAGCATAAGACTCAATGAGTCTACTTGCCTTATTCCACTGCCTATGTCTATAGTTCTGTAAGTTGTCCATCTATTCTGACTTTCATTTTGCTGTTTTGGTAGAAGTTTTCAATTGTTTTTATTATAATATCTAGGGGAACTTCTCTATTATACAAAAGATGCATTACATCTTTGAGTATTTCTCTGTCAAATGCTTTCTTTAAGTCAATCAGACATAGAAATTATGGTCTATTATACTCTAGTGATTCCTTAGTAATTTACTTTAAGATGAATATTGCATCTGTACACACGATCTTCCAGTACGAAAACCCTGTTGTTTATCTGCTAAGCTTACCCTCTGATTCATTATTTCTTGTAGAATTTTAGTTGTACGTCACAGCTGTGCTACAGCTGCCATATTGGATAATTTTTGACATGTCATTTGAACATCCAATCAGAACAAAGTTATAATGCGCATGCGAACGGATCATAGGTTTTAACATATAAAAATTCACCCTCATATCGCCCGTAAAGAAGTATAACTTCAAACATTCTTCTAATAATTTAATTTAATCTGACTCACTCATATCGGCAATTCAGACAAATTCTAGACTTTAAAGTACTTCTACATATATGTATTCTACATTAAAGTAAAGACTTTAAAATGATATTGCCAATATTTATGAGTTGCGTTCCTGGGACGACTTTATTGAATGAACTATCTTTCAAAATAATGAATTTACTTTGTTTCCAACGCCACAGAATACCTAGATGACAGATGAACTCAAATATGATTTTTACTAATACAGAATTGAATAAAATCGGACCTTAAAATTAAGTTTCTCAAATATAAGAAAAAAATGTAAAGCATTTCAAAAACGTGGTATCTCAAGTGTGAACACTCCTTTCTTCTTTAAAGATACCTACTACTGCGATCGTAACAACAATCTGAACAATCTACTGATAATTATCTGTCACTGGCATAGTGCCCTGATCGACCCCACAATATCACATACCCAGGGGTCCTACGCAACTCAGATGCTGGGCTCTGATAAACTGTAAAGAGGTATATGGTCTATTTATAGGCATTGTCAATGTTCAGCACTGTTCATTTTAATGTGTTTGTTTTTCTGCTGTGGGAGAAAGGCAGACGGGCCTTAGCGGAAGGTTAGGGTGCAAGAGAGACGGGTAGCGGCTCTTAAAAGTATCAGGTTTCCTTAGTAGACAGCTGGTTTTATTTTATTTTATGGAGAAGGATCGATGGTGGATGTGAGAAAAAGATAATGCATCAACTTGTGAAAATTATTCATCTATCTACTTACGACGAGAAATTTTGTTTGTTGGGTTCATTATAACCGGGTGGCATGCGGCCATACGGCTGAGATTTATAATATTTCAAGTGCCATAACTTTTAAAATTAACGTAGACAATATGTCCTATTTAATAGTATTTTGTCAAATTACAGTTTAACATCCTGGATATGAACATACACAATACACCAATAGACGAATAGTCTATTTAAGAGGAAAATCTACAAATTAATGTATTTTTGTTATGAATTATGTTTTTGTTAGGTATGTATTTTTGTTAAGGGGTTACATAGGTTTTGCGGGTAAAAAAGTGACATTTTAAAAAAATTATATCTCTAAAACTAAAAATTATTTTTATTTATAATTGGAACATGTAAAAGTATAGTACTTAAGGTACTCTCAAAAATATTTATTTTTGTAGATTTGACTGCAATTTTTCGACAACAGCCCTTTTTTTGCGGTTGGCAGCATAACTAAGTCCAGTCTCATCTGAAATCAAAAAATCAAAAAGTTTCTTGTAGTTTATGCCTCTGACTAGTGAATGAACGAAGACATTTTTATTAGGTGGAGTTGTTTTTGTTTTATAAAAAAAAACTACTTTAAAAATGGTAATTTTTGAGAAAATGAGAAAAATTGGCGTCGAAAATGTGTTTAAACTTATGTAAAATCTTCAAATTTCATTTTTTTTTATTCCTTCGTTCATTCACTAGCCAGAGGTATAAATAAACCAGAAGAAACTTTTTGATTTTCTGATTTCAGATGAGACTGGACTCAGTTATGTTCCCCACCGCAAAAAAAGGGCTGTTGTCAAAAAATTGCAGTCAACTCTACAAAAATGAATATTTTGGCTGACAATTTTTTTGAGAGTACCTTAAGTACTATACTTTTACATGTTCCAATTATAAATAAAACTAATTTTTAGTTTTCGAGATATAATTTTTTTAAAAAGTCACTTGTTTTACCCACAAAACCTATGTAACCCCTTAACTAATACATTGCTTCCTTCCCAATTTGATATTTTATTTATTTTATTTTTTGTGCGAGCAGGACAATAAATGAAAATAAAAACAAAAGTTTAAGCCATTAACGTCCAAATTTTCTCTACAAATCTCTACAGAAATTATAGGATACACTTGACGATGACTTTACCATCAATAATAATTTGTGAAATGCCGACGACACAGTACTCCTAGCATATACTCAAGAAGATAAGAGCTAAGCTAACATGACGATAGTGATAGGGTCGTCGAGAGCTGCAATCAAGCAGATATGGATCTGAACTCTGAACATACGGAAAACCAAAATACTCGTAATAAGTAAACAATAGAATGTAAAACCGTCTATATGTATTACATGATATGTAATACAAAACTTAAGGAAGTTGATCAAATTCTTTACCTTGAATAATAGTTAAATTGTAACGCAGAGAGTCACGGTGAAATTAGATCAAGAATTGAGCAGGCTGGAGCCTCTCTTAGAAAGATATCCAAGGTATTATGTAACAGAGACCTAAGATTGGCATTGAGGATCCGCCTACTTCGCTGCTACGTGTTCTCGGTCTTACTTTATAGTATCGAGTCTTGGACTGGTGCTATAGAAGAATTTTTTTAGGGAGGAGAAGATTCGAAACTTCACAATACTAGAAAGTCTTAGCAATGCTACTGTGATTGTAAAAAGTATCAAAAAGAGAAAGCTATAGTAGAGGTCCCAAATACAGGTTGCTACAAAATATTATTTAAGGAATAATAGTAGGCAAAGTCAGTCCAGGACGAAGAAAGACGTTCATAGTTGAAGACCTTGCGAGATTGGTAATATGGTATTGATACAAACATGCTATTTAGGGAGGCAGTGAAAAAAATTAAGATAGCTATGGTAGTAACCAATGTTCTGAAAAGACATGGTATATTATATGATATGAAGAATAAGCTGATAAATAATCGTCAAATTATGTAAAGAATAGCTATGTCGATGCCTGCCCTGGAGGATGACATAAGGGATACGATTTTTATAATATAAGAATAAGATGTTTACATTAACAGCATTAACAGCCGAGGCCGAAAATGGGTTAAGTTAAGCTAATTAAAAAGCGTCATTAGATTTAGTCCAGAAAGCCACTGCGCATCCGCTAGGAAAAATATTCTAATTCGGATTTTTTGCACAATCTTACTCAAAAAGGACTCCTTTTAACAAATTTGCATGTTGCCAGGACCAAAAAGTGGTCAAAAATTTTTTAAACGTTTTTTTTTTGTTTTTTTTTCTAAAATTATTTTTTTTGCATGGAAAAAAGTTTTTTTTAGGTTTTCTGGATCATTCCAAACAGAAAAGTTCTTTAGTGATTTTTCTCTAAAGTTGATAGTTTTTGACATATAAGCGATTAAAAATTGAAAAATTGCGAAATCGGCCATTTTTAACCCTCAAATATTATGTGAAAAACTGAAAATTTGAATGTTGCCAAGGTAGATAGATATTTTTTAAACATCGATTGATGAAATCCCGAAGAGTTTTTTGCAATACAATATTCAAAACTCCTTTGTTTTTTAATTGCTAATCAAGCGTGCGCGGCACTATTTTCCACCGACAGTATGGTGCAAATGAAAGGAATAAATTCGTTATTTCATAAACTGGCGAATTTAAGGAAAAATCCCGAAACAGGTCGATTTTTATTTTTAAGTTATGATATTGTGGCATATATGGTATACTAGTGACGTCATCCATCTGGACGTGATGACGTAATCGATGATTTTTTTAAATGAGAATAGGTGTCGTGTGCTAGCTCATTTGAAAGGTTCTTCAATTCTCTATTCAGTAATATAAACATTTACATAATTATTTATACAGGGTGTCCAAAAATTTTTTATTAAATTAAATTATTTGACAAAAACATAAGTAGAAGGACACACTGTATAAATAATTATGTAAATGGTTACATTACTGAATAGAGAATTGAAGAGCCTTTCAAATAAGCTACCACACGACCCGTATTCTCATTTAAAAAAATCATCGATTACGTCATCACGCCCAGACGGATGAAGTCACTAGTATACCATATATGCCACAATATCATACCTTAAAAATAAAAATCGACCTGTTTCGGGATTTTTCCTTAATCTCGCCGGTTTACGAGATAACCAATTTATTCCTTTCATTTGCACCATACTGTCCGGTGGAAAATAGTGTCGCGCACGCTTGATTAGCAATTAAAAAACAAAGGAGTTTTGAATATTGTATTCATCAATCGATGTTTAAAAAATATCTACCTACCTTGGCAACATTAAAATTTTTCGTTTTTCACATAGTTTTTGAGGATTAAAAATGGCCGATTTCTCAATTTTTCAATTTTTAATCGCTTATATGTCAAAAACTATCATTTTTAGAGAAAAGTCACTAAAGACCTTTTCTGTTTGGAATGATCCAAAAAAAATAAAAAAACTTTTTTCCATGCGAAAAAAATAATTTTAGGAAAAAAACAAAAAAAAACGTTTAAAAAAATTTTGACCACCTTTTGGTCTTGGCAACATGCAAATTTGTTAAAAGGAGTCCTTTTTGAGTAAGATTGTGCAAAAAATCCGAATTAGAATATTTTTCCTGGCGGATGCGCAGTGGCTTTCTGGACTAATTTGGTATTTCATGATATTCAGATCGGTGTACCTTTTTGTAAAATAAATGTGTTTAATTCGGAATTAGCCTTTAAATTATTATTTTCTCTCTTTTCCATTGTGCTATTTTTATTACTCACCTCGTATGCTACATTCTAAATGTCTTCAACCTTTCATTTTATTAACTTAAAGTAAACTTTGCAAATAGCTAATTTGACAGAAAATATCTTTTAGTTTTCTTGCAAAAAAAGAAGAGAAAACCAACAAGCAATGATTTATTCAAATGGGCCCAATAATGAGGAGCGATCCCGAACAAAAGTTGGCGTAACTATATGTAAAAACGAAATTAAAGATGTTTATCGGCTTCGAACTTATAACTCAAACTTTAATAAGAAAGCAGTTTGGCCTTTATTAATAGTCTGTAAAGTCGGGTAGATGCATTTAAAGTGCCCTCAAACACGGAATAAGACTATTTGTTATATTGGATTCTCAGGAAGGGGCTTGTAACAGACAAGGCAAATAAAACTTTTCGGTCGGGAAATTTCTTAAATTAAACGTAATGGCCTTTATGGTGTGATTATTTTTTATTTTATTCACTTTTATGGGAGTTGTATGGTTATTAGGAAAGCTGGGGCGAGATTAGTCAAATAATCATACAGGATACAGGTAAACAAGAAAATATTCCTCCAATAAAGAAATGTATTTAAAAATTAATATTGATTTGAAAACGAGTGGCTTCAGTTTGCAAGTTCTAATACAAAGATCCAGGTATGTCAACTGTGATGTGTATGCATGTTTCATAGATTTCGAGAAGGCATTTGATAAAGTCCCACATGGGAAACTAATCGATATCCTAAAAACATCAGGACTCGATGGTAAGGATGTAAGACTGGTCTCAAACTTATATCTCCAACAAAAAGCAACAGTTCGATTCGAAAATAAACTGTCCGAAATCTTCACAGTAAGAAAAGGAGTTAGACAGCGTTGAATACTGTTACCAGCATTATTTAACATATACTCTGAAAACATCTTTAGAGAGGCCTTGGACGAATCAGGAGACGGTATTGAATAAATGGACAACTTATAAACAATATTAGATATGCAGACGATACAGTATTGCTGTCAGATAGTGCGCTGGGGCTCCAAAGGATGATGGATAATGTTGTAGAAGCATGTAACAAGTACGGCATAAAACTAAATTGTAAGAAGACAAAAATAAGGATCGTTGGTAAGAACACCAACATTAACGCCCAAATTACCGTAAACAATACACCCCTAGAAAGAGTACAGAAATATGATATCCGGTTAATAAGACATTACGGATACTTGGGATCATACTCGTAGCTGTATGGTTAATGATACTCCATGGTTAGGTTATAAACTGTCCTCTTTATTATCATGCTTCTACCAACTATACGAATAGCAGGCAATACACCTTTCCAACATATGGTGAATGTATTGCCTACCTTACACCTCTCTTCCTAAGTCTAAGTCTAACAAACAAAATAAAAGTTCACATGAACAGAAAACACAATCCAGATTAAACATACTACAACTACATCATATATTCTTTCAAGTACGAAGGTGTACGAGAAGGTCTACCACTACGAGTATATTTTGTATTTCCTTCCTCTCCCCCAACATCACTACTTACACTTTCACTCTCACCGTAATCACTAGTAGCTGTCGAGGTTGAGGGAAGTTCCAGACTTGAGTTACCGAATCTGGGATTTGGATTTACAGAATTTTTAGTAATTGGTATATAACTGTAACTCAGGGTTTTATTATTATCTATAAACAAATCGTTTTTAGGATACTCTGCCGACTTCTCTTGACTAGTATTAAGAATTCTAATGAATTTTCTGTTTCTTACTATTTGTGTACCATTAGATAGCTTTATTCTATATGATCTAATATTAACTTTTTGTAAAATTTTTCCCGAATGCCAGAAATTGTCACCCGGTTTGATTTGTACTTTAACCCTGGAATTGATTTGCAAATCAGGAAGCTCTTTAACACCTTTTTTATCAAAATTAATTTTTTGTTTGTATTTATTATCTTCTAAAAATTTATCATATGTTGATGTGTCAAATTGTTTAGTTTTACCATTAGTTAAGTTTGGCATTTGGTCCCTAAGGTCCCTATTCATTAGAATTCTTGCAGGAGTGTCACTATTATTTAAGGGAGTATTTCTTAAATCTAATAACGCTAAATATATATCCTTGTTTTCGGCAGCGCATTTCTGTAAAGTTTTTTTAATTGTTTGAATTTGCCTTTCCACGAATCCATTGGATTGTGGATATCTCGGTGAGCTAGTTATATGAGTAAAGTTCCATTTTTTCGTGAATTCTTTAAATATATTACTTGAAAATTCTGGACCATTATCTGTCATTAGTTCTACAGGAATGCCTTGCCTGGAAAATATTGTTTTAAGTGCTAGTATTACATTTTCACTTGTTAAATTTTTATTTAAATCGACAATCTCAAAAAATTTTGAATAATAATCACAAGCTATTAAAAATACACAGTTTCCAAAATGAAATAAATCACAACCTATTTTATACCATGGTTTTTTTTCATATAAATGAGGAATCATGGGTTCAGGCTTTTGGGAATTTTGAAAAGTTTGACATATGTTACAGTTTAAAATCATGTCCTTTATTTGGTTGTTCATGTGAGGCCAAAAAAAGGATAGGTTCGCTTTATCGATACTTCTTCTCACACCAATGTGACTATAGTGCAGTTTTTCCAAAATTTCCTTTCTAATTGTTTTTGGTACTACTAAAGTTTGGCCTTTAAATATTAAATCTTCTACTAAAGTTAGTTCATCCCTGTATTTGAAATAAGGTTTAATTTCTTCTGGTACTTGTTTAATACGATTAGGCCAACCTGTAAGGATTTGATTTCTTAGTTTTTTAAGTACTGGGTCATTTTTAGTTGCTTCTATTATTTCATCTCTTTTTTGTTTTGAGACATTTACATTTTCCATTATCATGCATACTTGTGCTTTTAATTCTATGTCTATGTTTTCGTTGAAGGTTGTGTTTTGGAATGCTCTGGATAGTGTATCAGCTAATATTAGATTTTTTCCTGGTTTATATACTAATTCGAATTCATATTTTCTAAGTTGAATAAGTATTCTTTGTAGTCGAGCTGGGCATGTATTCAAAGGTTTCTTTATTATACTGGTTAACGGTTTGTGGTCTGTTTCCACTACGAATTTTTTTCCAAACACATATTGTGAGAACTTGTTAACACCGAACCAGACTGCAAGCAACTCTTTCTCAATTTGCGCATAGCGAGTTTGACTTTCTGTAAAAGAGCATGAAGAGTGAGCACAAGGCATATTATCCTGTAATAACACTGCGGCCATGCCATATTTAGAGCTATCTACAGAGATAGTAGTTAATTTATTTATGTCAAAAAAATTTAAACAAGGGCTACTACTAATGATTTTCTTAAGGTTATTAAATGCATTACTGTGAATATTAGTCCATTCAAATATTATATCTTTTTTTATCAATTGTCTGAGGGGGGCAGTCTTTTCTGTCAAATTGTTTATAAACTTACCTAGATAAGTAACCATGCCTAAGAATCTTTGCACATCCGCTACGTTTTTTGGATAAGGCATGTTTTTTATTGCTTCCACTTTTTCATCATCTGGTTTCAGGCCTTCTGCTGTAATTTTATACCCCATGTATTTAACTTCTGAAAGACCAAACTTACATTTACTTCTATTAAAACGAATGTTGTTTTCTTCGGCTCTCTTTAAAACTTCTTGCAATCTATTATAATGCTCACTTTCATTCTTGCCAGACACTATAATATCATCAATAAAGACACTTACGCCTTCTATGTCTTGAAAAATCTCAGACATTCTTTCCTGATATACCTCTGGTGCACTGGATAGTCCATAGGGCATTCTAAGGAATCTATACCTACCAAACGGTGTAGAAAAAGTACACAGTTTTGAGCTATCTGCATCCAACTTTATCTGAAGGAAACCTTGAGTAGCATCTAGGGTGCTAAAAATTTTTGCTCCTGCCAGTTTTTCTATCAGTTCATCAAATGTTGGTAGTTGGAGATAGTGCCTTTTGATAGCGGTATTTAAGTCCTTGGGATCCAAGCAAAGTCTTAAATCTCCATTTTGTTTTCTCACCAAAACGTATGCATTTACCCAGTCTGCAGCATCATCTGCTTTTTCAATTAACCTTTGCCTTACTAAACTATCAAGTGTTATTTTGAACTTTTCTTTAATGGAAAATGGAATTTTTCTAGGGGGATATATTACTGGTTTTGCGTCTGGTTTGAGCTCAATATGATAAGGTTCTTCTAGACAACCTATGCCTTTAAACAGTGAGTTATAATCTATCAATAATTTATTTACGCTATTTTTTTGTTCTATATTTACCATATCAACCCTACTGATTAAATCAAATTCTATGCAGCCTTTTAAACCCAATATTGGACATGTATTTAAATCAATAATATGAAATAACATAGTTTTTTGGTTATTTTTATATTTGCAATTTAACCAGCATTCTCCAATTATAGGTAGTAAATTTTTTGAATATGAACTTAAAGTGACTTTAGTCTTTCTAATTCTATTGAAATCAAAATCTATTTTATTTAAAATACTTACAGGTATAACATTAGCCATAGAGCCTGAGTCTAATTTAAAATTTATAATATTACCTTCTACATTTAAGTCCTGAGCCCATGCTATGTCACCATTGTTTGAAATCATATCAATTGCTTCCACGTAAAGGAACTCATCTTCACTGTTGTCTCCGATAGCATGAACACTTCTTCTATCTCTGTTGTTCTTCTTACTGTAGCAGGCTGACGAAAAATGGTTGTAACCTCCACATGTTGCACATATTTTACCGAAAGCAGGGCATTTTCTAAAATCATGTTTATACGAACATTTCTTGCATTCTTGGTTATTGTTGCCTTGACGTTGGGTAGCAAATTTTTGTCTGGATTCTCCACTTACATCTCGTGAGGGATTTTTGTTTACTTTATCTACATTTAAGTCACTGGTACCTGGCTCCATGTAACTGGATATAGCCATGTTACGTTCTTTGGTTTTTTCTATATAAACTGCTTTCTTTATGACTTCCTCTAATGTTACTAAATCATCTTGTAGGAGTTTTTCTCTAATTTCGTTAGATTTTATACCACAAATTAAAATATCTTTAACTAGGCTCTCTCTTAATTCACCTAGTTCACAGTGTAATGATATATTTTTCACTCTTACACTAAATTGCTCAATGCTTTCAAATTCTGTTTGCTTACTGGTTAATAGTTGATGTCTTTCATAGGTTAAATTTTTCTTTGGTGTAAAGTGGTTATCATATTTTGTAAGTAAAACTTCTAGATTATTTTTTTCTTCTTCTAAGAATGTGAATGTATTATAAATTCTCATTCCCTCGTCGCCTATTAACGTTAACAACTGGGCACATTGAGTCTCGTGTGCCTTTTTTGAAATTTCCGTTGCCACGAGGTAAGTTGTGAATCGCTGTTTCCAGAATTTCCAATTTTCGGAGACATTCCCTGACATCTCCATAGGAGGTACACCTTTAAAGTCCATGTTTACTATAATTATTACTGCTTTATCTTCTTTATTAATTTTATTTTATATATTTTTTGTCGCAGCGCCATGTATGGTTAATGATACTCCATGGTTAGGTTATAAACTGTCCTCTTTATTATCATGCTTCTACCAACTATACGAATAGCAGGCAATACACCTTTCCAACATATGGTGAATGTATTGCCTACCTTACAGTAGCTACGAAATAAAAACTAGTATTGAAAAAACCAGAAGCTCTTTTAACAGTCTTAGGAAGATTCTCTGCACTTATCTTTAAGTATCAATATACGCATAACAATTCTTATGTCTTTAGTGTCCTCTACGGATTAGAAAGCTGGAGTCTTACTGAAGATGCCATCAAACGATTAGAGGCGTTTGAAATGTGGTGCTACCGACGTTTGAGTGTCTCATATATAGGGGAGAGTTGGACAAAACCGGGTAGGTTGATAAAACCGGGTACCCCATAATTCTTCTAACTGTCTGCTGCTATCTATTAGACAATGTTAAAATTAGTGTCCCTTTACCACCAACGGTCGTGTGTATTCATTTCTACCTCATTTGAGTAATCTGTGCCGGAGCAGTAAGACCTCACCTGTTTTTTGAAGCAGGAAACTCGATTTTTAAGGTAAGTTTGTAGATGTTTTCTTCTCTAAAGAATATAACTAATGGCCATTTCAAAATTTAATACATGTAACCTAGTATATTTAATTTGGCCAAAAATGTTGAATATTATTTCATAACTTAAAAATTTAAATAACATTTAATGTCTTGTTTACGAGTTTGACAAAACCGGGTAGTCCGAAAATTGACAAAACCGGGTGCCCGATTTTATCAGATCTGTTGTTACTTCCAGTTTCTGCAGTGGTTTCTTTGCTTTTAGTTAACTACAACATGTGGCTTCTTCTATTGAAGAAGCTAGTAAGAAAGCTAGTAGGAAAAATTAAAAAAATCTCCAGTCGTAAAAAAATTAAAACTAAATGAACTGGACAAAAAAAAAAAAGAAAAAACGTGGTAAAAAGGGCTGCACCAAAAACAAAATTTTGGAAAGTTTGGAGGAAGAAGATAATAATGACGATGCGTGTCTATATTACAATTAACTATTTTCAAATTATAATGCGAAGGAAGGCTGGATAAAATCTGTGTCTTGCACCAAATGGGCTTATGACGCCTGTAGTGCCTATGATGATATAGATGAAGTTTTTATTTGTGAAAATAAAACTGTAGGAAAAATTAAAAAAATCTCCAGTCGTAAAAAAATTAAAACTAAATGAACTGGACAAAAAAAAAAGAAAAAACGTGGTAAAAAGGGCTGCACCAAAAACAAAATTTTGGAAAGTTTGGAGGAAGAAGATAATAATGACGATGCGTGTCTATATTACAATTAACTATTTTCAAATTATAATGCGAAGGAAGGCTGGATAAAATCTGTGTCTTGCACCAAATGGGCTTATGACGCCTGTAGTGCCTATGATGATATAGATGAAGTTTTTATTTGTGAAAATAAAACTGTAGGAAAAATTAAAAAAATCTCCAGTCGTAAAAAAATTAAAACTAAATGAACTGGACAAAAAAAAAAGAAAAAACGTGGTAAAAAGGGCTGCACCAAAAACAACATTTTGGAGAGTTTGGAGGAAGAAGATAATAATGACAATGCGTGTCTATATTACAATTAACTATTTTCAAATTATAACGCGAAGGAAGGCTGGATAAAATGTGTCTCTTGCATCAAATGGGCTTATGACGCCTGTAGTGCCTATGATGATGTAGATGAAGTTTTTATTTGTGACTTCTCCTCATAGATTTTCGATTTTTGTTCACATGCTTTTAATAAATATTTTATTTTTTGCCCATTAGTCTTTTTACATGGTAATTAAGTTACTACCCGGTTTTATCATACCAGTTGGACAAAACCGGGTATTTTGCAATATTTTCATAAAAATAAAAAAATTAAAAATCTAAGAATATTTTTAAAAATTGACATTGGCATATCAAGTAAGTAAGAACAAATTCAATCGTTAAGTCGTTTCGCATAGTTATCCAGTGTCGCCAAAAAACGCCGGTTTCAGTTATAGTAAAAAATAAATTAACCCTTTCTCCCTCCTTCCTTCACCTTACTAATAACTGAAGACTTCTCGACCTACCAGTTAAAATAAGGTAAGACTTTTTTTTGTTAATATTTCCCTACAGTCCGCTTTAAATTTGATTGCGTAATAAACCAGCATCGCCTAATCGCCACCCCATAAGTTTTGGTTTTCACCAAAACTTATGGGGTGGCGATTACGCGAATGCTGGTTTATTACGCAATCAAATTTAAAATGGACTGTAGGGAAATAATAACAAAAAAATCTTACCTTATTTTAACTGGTAGGTCGAGAAGTCTTCAGTTATTAGTAAGGTGAAGGAAGGAGGGGGAAAGGGTTAATTTATTTTTTACTATAACTGAAACCGGCGTTTTTTGGCGACACTGGATAACTATGCGAAACGACTTAACGATTGAATTTGTTCTTACTTACTGAGACTTAAGTCATTTGAGAATATTTCAATCTGTAGCAAACATTTGCTACTCTCACATAGCAAAAGATACAGACGGTTTTGGAGTGGTACCCGGTTTTGTCCAACTCTCCCCTACACCACACAACTAATATAACTATTCTGCAGAAAATAAGAAAAGAAAAAGAAATAATTAACACCGTAAAGAACAGAAAGTTGGCTTACTTCGGCCACATTATGCATAATAAGAAATACCGACTGCTACAGTTAATACTGCAAGGCAAGATTGAGGTCAAGAAAAGCTCTGGACGTAGACGTATATCCTGGCTGGCCCATCTTATGAAGTGGACTGGTCTAATGTCAACTGATCAATGTGGTCAATGTGGTCGCCAACATCTCTAGAAGATAGGCACCTTTAGAAGAAGAACGAGTTGCTAAAGAGAAAAGGAATAAGGAGGAGGAGAACTCATAGTTTGTTTCACTAACTCATCATATCAGTGGCATCACAGCTCATTATAAACCAAAACCTTCTTCAGAAATCCTCCATTCACCTCTGTCTCTGACAACTCTTCTCTATACTGTAACCCCAATAGCTTTTAAATCGTCCTCTAAGTTGTCGTGATACCTAAGTCTCTAATTTTTCTGACTGTTACACCTTCCTATTGCCTGCTTACATGCCCTGTCCATCAAGTCGTGTTACCTTCATGAATTATACAACGTGAGGTTTCCAAAAACTTCTATAGGTACAACTCAAAATTGCAACGTTTGCACAGATCTTGCTCTTCTATTTCTCTATATATTCTTCGCTTCACTAACTCACACATTAATAAAACCAAAAAATGTGTATATAAAAGTGTTCTACGAAAATTGAAAGAATGAGACATAATGGAATTGTAAAACTATGGCCGATGAGAAAATGCTACAAGATATAAAAAACAGAAGCAAAAATTACTTCGACAGGCCTCCAGGTAACGATAATACATCTGCCCGACAGACTCAATAAAAAAAATTAATTAGACTCAGTTCATATAGTTCCGTAACTTATGAATATACGAAGACCTCTTGAGTTTAAGTTTACAGGTGTCTAAAATTATTAAAAAAGAAGAAGAAAAAGCATGAGTCTTATGCCGTTAACGGTTAAACCGTCTTTCCTGGCAAAATAGTGTTCTCTGTAATATTGGTGTGAAATTTAATGAAAAAGGTGTAATTAAGCATAGCCGCTTTTTTCAAAGAGGGTTTCAGTAAAATTTTAAAATATAAATAAATAATAATTTTGCTGTGAAACGAAAACTAGAGACGTCTTATATTTCAATTCGTTCAGAGAGTGCCATAAACAATTCATAGATCTTCCCTAGCCTTCTTTGCATCAGCATTCATAAATTGAAAATAAATTATAGAAATCGCGGACCGAAATTGGTCTCAATGAAAGTTATATTTTAATATTATTTTTAACTTTATTGAAGTAAAACTTTGGCTTGTTTTAAAATACAGTGCGTCCATAAAGTGACGCATAATTTCATCATTTCGTAAACCGGAGACTTTAAGGAAAAATCTCGAAAGAGGTCGATTTTTATTTTTAAGTTCCGATTTTTTGGCATATATACCTATATCATACTAGTGACGTCATCCATCTGGGTGTGATGACGTAATCGATGATTATTTTAAATGAGAATAGGGGTCATGTGATAGTTCATTTGAAAGGGTATTCAATTCTCTATTCAAAAATATAAACAATAACACAATTATTTATAAAAGGTGTTCAAAAAACATTTTTTTAATTAAAATAATTCAGACAAAAAGAAGAATGTATGTAATTTATTTAATTCAAGTACAGTATTTCTCATGATCATTTTTCAGTGCGTAACAAATGATAGGAAAAAGGGTAAGTCCGTGATAATACACATTTATGACATTTATGACATTTATTCTAACATGACATTTTAGTTAAATCTGACAGTTGTCACATTATATTTTCAATTTGGAATAAAAACAAATCAAAAGTGTTTCTTGCATTTATAAAATGGTATTTTCTTTGATTTGTATAGTCTTATAAATTATACAGATTATATTTGTAATATTATTTATTATCTAATTAAAAAAAAATATTTTTTATTATGGCGCCATCTATCGACAACTAGAATAACTAGAATAAATGTTATAAAAATGTCACCGACGAAATGTAATCACCGACGTGCCTTTTTTTCTGTCACGTACAATTTGATGCGTTAGAAAGAAATCGAAAAACTGTGACGCACTGAAAGATGATCATGAGAAATACTGTATGTATGTATTTTAAAGTTTTTACTGTTGTCAGAAAACAGGAAAAAAATGTTTATTTGACAAATAAATATTGTTTTCGCTTAAATTTTAATGTTAAAGCTGCCACCCACCTACCTCTTGACAGTTTGAACATTTCGTTTAAGCGAAAATCAATTTTTATTTGTCTAATAATTTTTTTTCTGTTTTTGAAGTTATACTTCTTTACGATCGAGAGTGAAATTTTATAATGCCGGGCGCAGGCGCATACAGACAGTATGTATTTCGTTGCTAATTTTTCAAGATATGTATGTATCAGCGCTGTCAGCGCAAATAAGTCATATTATATCATATAAAAGGATATATTAGTGTTTTTAGTAAATTTATTATTTATTATAATTTTTGTGTCTTTGGATTTGTCTTCCTCAGGAATAAGATATTTTATAATAATAGTAAGTATATTTAAAGTATTTTTGTATACTTCACTTGGTCTATTAAATTTGTCAGTATGTATGAGAAATCTTGTAACCTGTCAAAGCAAAGGCAATATAGCTCAGTGGTAGAGCGTGTGACCGGAGATCAAGAGGTCCCGGGTTCAAATCCCGGACGATTCATATTTTTTTTTTTATATTTTTGGTATCGTTTTAAAAAAAGTTTTTTAAAAGTGGTAGGTAAAGAAAGTTAGTTTAATATTTAAATAAAATACAAATAACCTGTTAAGTATATTAATTTCGTTGAAATGATAATAAATAATAGAAGTATAACTTCTTACGTGCGTACAAAGTACATACACTTTTTTTTAAAGTAGTAATATGTATTTTGAATTATATAAATTACAAACATTCTTCTTTTTGTCTCAATTATTTTAATTGAAAAAATATTTTTTTGAATACCTTGTATAAAGAATTATGTTAATGTTTATATTAGTGAATAAAGAGTTGAATACCCTTTCAAATGAGCTATAACATGACCCTTATTTTCATTTAAAAAGATCAACGATTACGTCATCACGCTTAGACGGATCACGTCACTAGTACGATATATATGCCAAAAAATCGTAATTTAAAAATAAAGATCGACCTGTTTCGGGATTTTTCCTTAAAGTCGCCGGTTTACGAAATAACGAATTTATGCGCTACTTTATGGACGCACTGTATAATTCAATAGAAAAATGTCATGTTATCATTATTTATGATTTTTTTATTCTTATATTTTCGAAATAATTTGAGGGAAATAATGATGGAGAGAACTAAGGAGGCTTTTTTCTGTTTAAACGTATTAACCAACGCGGTTTGGACGTGAATGTGTATAGATTATGACATACTAAAGCCCGACTAAACAGCGTTGCGTTAACACGTTTAAACAGAATAAAACCTCTCTAGTTCTCTCTATAACTATTTACCTGATTCCATTTAAATCATTTAATTTTCTTTGACTGTTACTTAGAACCGATCGTCACATATATGGATTCCCTATTCTGTTTTTCATGGTAAGAACTGCGTACTTCTGGTTATTTGGGTGGTTGGAAGCAAAATTTTTAAATTTTAAATTTAAATGATATTTTTAATTGAGTTAACGAAAACATCTGCTTTAACAGCAATAAAAAGACTGTTAGAACTTACCTTTAACAAAATCTACGTAGAACTGCATCTCCTATTCTGCTGGTCGGTATTATCATCCATTACTCCTAAACTGGCCCATTTCTGCATGCTTTCAACCATACTTCGCGTGAATCACTAATCACTCCGGATATCTTCTGATCCCGGCGGCGACCAACTCATTCTGACATATCTGCCATACCATCACCAAACAGTTTCTACTAGTTGGCCATCAAGAAGTCTAAAGAAGAGATTTTTATGATTCCTCCTCAATTTACAGCACTTGTGCTGCTGTTAATGTAAGTTTCTTACAATTTAGCAATTCCATCTTGCTCCTCTTCGTTGATCTTGTTTTGTCCCACTTCTTTCTTCATATCAAAATCCCTCTTTTAGACAACTTTTTGGCAGCACCCGGATCAGCCTTGAACAACTAACCTACGCCTCGAAAAACTCACAGATTAGTTACGTTTATTGACCACTTAGAAACTGTCAATGATCCACTCTTATATCTCACAGTTATCAAAATTTCGCTCTCGCTCTTACTCTGTGGAGTCCCTATACTTAATAAATATTTAAATATTTGTTCTTAAATTATTTATTATATTAGTAATTTTGTATTTCATTTTATATTATTTATAATTTAACTATCTCGTATCTCCACCAGATATAACTATACTCTTACCTTTACCGACAATAACGACCCGACATAAACGACACGGCACTCACTGCTGTAACAAAGAGAAGATTTTTGTTAGTATACATTATATATAGATGTATTGCATTAGTTGAATTTAAAAAAGTTGGAGATGTGCATCCGTCATACATCTTCTTCTTTAATTGCCCTGTCCGTTGCGAACGTTGGCTATTAACATGGCAATTCTGATCTTGCTTACGGCACTTCTCAATCGATGTGAACCCCAACCTCTTCCGCAGATTTTGGAGCCACAAGTGTCTTCTCCTGCCTGCTCCTCACTTATATATCAATTGCAGATTGCAGTAGAGTAGACGGTTCCCGGTTCCCCTGCCGTCATAAAAATTAAAAAGTAGTCAAAGAATCGAAAATAGAAAGAAATTTATGAAAAATAAACCAAAGGGAAATATGATTTTAAAAGATGACAAAGTGACGTCCACAAGGAGACCAAAATCTCTTGAGACTTTTGTCTTGAGGTCAAATAAATCTATTATATTTTATAAAAGATTGCTTATAATTCTTCTTCTCTTCTTCTTCTTACGGTGCCTTATTAGCCTTATCCTTAAGCCTTAAGGACGTTGGTCATTACATTTGCCCATTTAATCTTATTTGCTGCCGGCCTGAATAGTTCTATGAAGGTCATATTTTATTATAAGCATCAGCTCTCTTTCCTTATTCATCCTCTGCAAGACTTCCGCATTTGTCGTATGGCTCATGTAGGATATTCTGAGCATTTTACGGTAGCACTAAAGTTCGAATGCTTGGATTATTTTTGTGTTGCTTCTGTCATTGTCCAGGCTTCAACACCATAAATCAAGGTGGAGGATACAGAGCACTTGAGTATTCTAGATCTCAATGAGATACCCAGCTGACATGGCGGTTGTATAGAATCTTTTGCATTTTGTAAAACACTGTACGTACCTTTTCCAGGCGTGTTCTTATCTCTAGTGACGGGACCTAAGTTTTATCAAGATTACTTCCAAGTTACGTTATTCTTGTTACTTTTTCCAGATCTGTTCCGTCGACATTGGCTCTTCTGTTTTGGTACTTGCTGATAGTGATGACCATCGATTTTGTCTTCTTTGTATTCAATTTCATTCCAAATTCTCTACAGACTGTCGTTCCTTGGTCCATTAGGCGCTGCAGTGCTTCAGCATTATCTGCCAGAATATACGTGTCATCAGCGTATCGCAAGTTATTTATACACTACCCGTTTATGATTATAGATACCATCCGATGAGCCTTTCAAAGCTTTCTTAAATAGAGTAAACGTTGAACAGCACAGGTGACAGGACAGATATTCCTGTCTTACTCACTTCTCGATATTGATTTTGCCAGATGTTTCGCTTTTTATTCTGATTTTAGCCTTTTGTTCTTGGTAGAGGTTTGAAATGATCCTTAAGTCTTTATCGTCGATATAACATGACCTTAAAATATCTATTAAATTTATCATGTTTCACCAGGTCAAAAGCCTTCTGAAAGTATATAAAACACAAGTATACATCAGAATCGACATCTCTACATCTTTCAACTAGCACACGTATTGAAAAACGCGCTTCTCTTGTTCCGAAGCCATTCTTAAAACCAAATTGAATTGAAACCATTCTTCTTGTACAATTTTTAATTAAATCCCGATACTCCCCCAAATCTACGCCTCTGTAATTAATTCGACGATCCTGTAACGAGGAGCACGACTTAAGTGCAAGAAGACTGCTTGCTCTTCGTCTTCGGTCTCTGGTCTCTAGTGATTTTCATAATGAGTGCCTGCATGGTGCATGGTGTGGATGTTGTGTACGTGATTTTACACTGATAATAGAAAATTGATACCATAATGATCAAATTATCTCCTATTTATTATTTTGGCTTCGCCTCCTCATCTCGGCTCTTTCATTAAAATAAATTACTTTCATATCGTCCGAAAAATCGGATTTTTTGCCTGGTTTACCTGATATTATAATATAAACGAGGATGGTTTATACGATGTTTTTATTGTTTTCCATCTTGACAGTCATTTCCTAATACACTTGTAGCTTGAATATTTCCTCTTACATACCCTTGTTCCACGTCTTCTGTTCTTACCCATGACCCATGGTTTATCATATGTAATTATAAATGGAGTCCCAACGATTTGCACCTTCGTAAAACTCGGCAAATGACAATGTATTACGACTGATAAACTTAGCAACAGCAACAGCACTAAACATGATCAGTCACTAGCACCTAGCACCTAAGTATTTTGAACACAAGAATAGGACTTCTCATAGATTGTCATTTGTTTCGAGCTTCTGTCATCATGTGTCACATAATATTAATATATCTACGTCATACGTCTTTGGTTTGTATCATTGGTATTACCAATAACGTATGACATAGACATACTATGTGACACATGATGACAGAAGCTCGAAACAAATGACTGTGAATGAAAAGCCCTATAAGTATACATAAAGTAATCTGGACCTCCTCCGATGAAAGAAAAATGAAGAATGATCACATCTTAATATATTCAAGACAAGGAGGCGTAATGAACTTCAGAAGTTGTATAGATATAGAAGCTCAAATCATCACCTTCTGATCTCAACAATAAGGGCTAGAATTTCAAATCTCAGAAAAGAAAATAAAATGGTTACAAAGAAACAGTTCTAGCTCGGAAAACATCACCAGCAGGCTAAAGCCGGGTCCAGATTACATAACAAAACATGTTAATAACAAAGTTATACAACAAATTTGTTGTACAACTTTGTTATGTAACTTTATTATAATATAGCAAAGCATCCAGACTATAACAAAAAACAAAACAACAAAATGCACATAAATTTTGCAGCATTTTAGCTGGATAGATGGTAGGTTAGGCAGTATATAAAATATATCTTCAATAATTCTCGCTGAAATCGCCCAATCAGCATACGCATTTTTTTTTCAACTTCACTTGCATCTGTTTTCACTCATGCGGCTATTTCAGTCCATGCGTCATGTTTTTTATTTCGATTTTTAAAATCCATAAATGTAGGGTCCCATAATACTCGTTGCTCACGAAAAGCTCAATTAAATGAGTAGTCAGTTCTCTCGACATTCCATCGCGTAAAGAACCCAACGTGAATAGAGCAATGGAAAGTTTAGAAAAATCACTCAAGAAGGAACAAGGCGATATGACTCCACTCCAATGGTTGCTGCTCGTGAACTATGCCAGAAAGAGAAGAGACAAATAATGTTTCAATAACATGTTTTTAAATGTAGATCAGTGGTGATGCGGTTTTACAACAATGTATTATAACTTTCTTTGATGTGGATGTTTACTGTCAACTGTTGGATAACATAAAACATGCTATACAGGGTGATTGATTAGTAGGGTAAAGCTCAATAGCTCCGCTATAGTAATAGATAGCAATAAAAGTTAATAACAAAAATTTTAGCCACTTTTGAGCTTCACATTACAAAATTAGTTAGAATGTTACAGGGTGTTCGCTAAGATAGTGGCAGACCAAACTTATGTTTTTTTTTTAAATGGAACACCCTATATTTTATTTTAAATTCGAAATCCTGTTAACTTCTTTATCACAAAAATATAAAGGTTTGTTATGTTATACAAGGTATTTACAAAGTTATAACCAATTTTATATGAAAATCGTAACAAGTTCAACTCCCTGTATAAATAAAAATAAGCAAAACAACAATGGTTTATTAATGCCATATTTTTTAACGTATTGTCAAAATTTTCAAGAATGGTCAATATGCTAATTTTCTTTATATCAAATACAGGGTGAGTCAAAACGCAAGTACATTATTTTCTCATTAATTTTAAATGGAACACCCTGTATTTTATATCACTATTGAAAAGTACCATTACCGTACTTTAATTTTTAGATAACATTCCCTATGTCTAAATTTATTAGTTTTCGAGATATTTTCAGTTTTCAATGGACCAGTAGCGTGGCCACCCAAATCACCAGAATTTAATAAACTGGACTGATTTTTTTGGGGTTACGTTAATAATGAAGTTTATAAAATACCTCCAACAACAAGGGATGAGATGAAAAATAGAATACAAAGTGTATTTCGATGTGTTAATTTACAAATGCTCCGTAGAGTAAGTAGCTCATTCAATGATCGTTTTTAGGCGTACATAAATGTGTTAGGAGATAATTTTGAACAACTTATTATAAAATTAAAAATATTTTATTAAAAGTAGCTTCTAATTTTTTCAAACATGTTTTTTTGCAAAATCTATTACTGATAAATTATGTTTCGTTCTTTATTTGTTACATTATTACATTTACATACAAAAGTAGTGTTTAATTGTCTTCACAAAATATTGTATTTTGTGTTTGTGTGTTTTTTTGTAAAATTTATTACTAATTCTCTTTGTTTATTTGTTGCATTTACATAAAAAAGATAGTTTTTAATTGTTTCAAAAATGTTGCATGTAGTGGTTGTGTTTTTGTTTGTAAAATGTATTACTAATAAATTATTTTTATTTCTTTATTTGCTACAGTGTTACATTGATTACCGGATTGATAATCGGTAATCTTCAATTGTCAATTCAGTCATGGCTTACTTAAAATTTAGATAAATTTAAACACCTAAAATAATTTGCTCTGAAAAACGAAAATATCTCGAAAACTAATAAATTTGGGCATAGGGAATGTTATATAAAAATTAAAGTACCTTAATGTTACTTTTCAATAATGATATAAAATATAGGGTGTTCCATTTAACACTACTGAGAAAATAATGTACTTGCGTTTTGACTCACCCTGTATTTGATATAAAGAAAATTAGCAATATCAATAATTCTTAAAAATTTTGACAATAAATAAAAAAAATTGGAATTAATAAACCATTGCTGTTGTGCTTATTTTTATTTATACAGGGAGTTGAACTTGTTACGATTTTCATATAAAATTGGTTATAACTTTGTAAATACCCTGTATAACATTACAAACCTTTATATTTTTGTGATGAAGAAGTTAACAGGATTTCGAATATAAAATAAAATATAGGGTGTTCCATTTAAAAAAACATAAGTTAGGTCTGCCACTGTGTTATCGAACACCTTGTAACATTCCAACTAATTTTGTAATGTGAAGCTCAAAAGTGACTAAAATTTTTGTTATTAACTTTTATTGCTATCTATTACTATCGCGGAGCTATTGAGCTTTACCCTACTGATCAATCACCCTGTATAACCAGAAAAATGTTATACAACACGGTGTTTTAAAACAATTTTATTTAAAATTATGCAACAAGTTATGAAACTTTGTTATTTAACATGTTTTATTACATAGTATGGACCCGGCTTTAGGAATCAAAATGTAAACGAAAAAGGCCAGAATTAAAAAATCAGAAAAATGGATTCGACATTAATTTTGACATACACATAGCTCCAACATGTCAAAGAAAAAAAGTGATAATAAAGCGTAACTTACTTACTTTAATGCTAGATTTCTTTTAACGATAATACTTAAAGCTTTTTAAACACTTTAAAAGAGTTGCGATGAGCTTTCCGCGAAAAGTACTTTATTTTTTTTGGTTATTTGTCGTTGAAATATTTGATTTGACGATTAGGAACCTACTTTTCATTAGCTACAAATCTGTTTCCAGAAGCGCACCTAGAATTTTCCTCTGGGGGGGGGGGGGGGTTGACTTGGTCATCGAAATTTTTTTGTATTTTGTGAAAGAGAAGTTACATTTTCCTACTATTCTTTGTATATTTCTTATATGCCCTGGGAGGGGTTTTAACTCCCAAAACCCCCCTGGGTGCGCCAATGTCTGTTTCTACTGGGTCTCATACATACACCATTTTTTCACTTTTTTATAAGCTATATTTTTGCTAAGAATATTTTTTTCGTTAAAATAACTAGGCACTTTTTGAGTTATTTACGAAAAACCATTTAAGAACGTGTTGTTTTTTTTTGTTGAAAAATTATATTCATTCCTATATAGCTCGAAAAGTATTGACTTAATGAAAAAACTCTATAGACCAAAACTCTAAACAACTATTTTCAATGGAAAAACTCCAAGTTACTCAGAATATTAATCTATTTATCCATTTTTTGACTTATCTTAAACGCATGTTTTTTCGCCCTCGAGAAGGGATGATACCATAGGTGTTTTGGGGGTTATAACCCCCACCCCATTGGGATCTACTTTGAGCTCTATACGTTAACAAGAGAAAAAACTTAAGCATTTAGAAACAGGCTTAAGTCTTACGCCCGATGAACTAGAACAACTGTAGAGAATTACCAGACATAGAAAAGAGAAGAAAAAGAAAAGAGGTGGAGGATACACAAAAGAAAAAAAGGAAACCACTTAAATAATGAATTCTATAAGCTAACATTAACACAAAATAATTCAAGGCAATTATGTAGGTACAACCAATGCAGAAAGTTTGAAAGGCAACCTATCAACAACATGGAAAGATGTAGATATTTAATCGATGGGTAGAACAGAATACTTTGACCAGGTACCTACTTAGATAAAGAATAAAGATAATATAGAAAACAAGAAGAAAACCTGGAAGATGAAAGAGATGAGGTAACCGGAACAGACGAGAAGAAAGAGGAAGAGGAACTACTATACCACTAACGATTCTTGGAGATAAAAACGCAGTTAAAAAACTAACCAGGAATAGATAATCTATTAGATGAAGCTGAACTATATTATAAAGAAGGTGGTCACGATATCATAATGGCACTACGTAAATACAGCAGCTCATAAAAGAAATATGGGCACAGAATTTTCTGCCCAGTGATTGTAAGATTGGAATTCATTGCAAATGGATCTCACTCAGTTTATAAGAAAAGTATTTGAAGCTTCTAGTCTTTCACGCACTAATGTTCATAGAATTTGAAAAAACACAAATTTCGAGACACAAGTTCGAGAGTTGAACGAGAATTATCCTGACGTCCTGACGAACATTGTATTGATGTCTATCACATGATCTATTAAGTCCAAGTCGTTTTTTGTGAAATTTCAGCGAATTTGCGTGGTTAACAAGAACTAAGGCTAAGGCTCCACGGGCGAGAAATTCACGCTAGCAGTAGCCGTAAAACGAACTGAAGGTTCCACGGAACGGAATAGGAATAGCCGAACTGAACCGACTACGCACAAGTCCTGTAGTCGGTACAGTTCGGCTATTCCTATTCCGTTCTGCGGAACCTTAAGTTCGTTTTGCGGCATAGATTTAAGAAGCCCGAGATGTAACATGAACCTACTATTTAGATAGCTGCGCGAATGTTGCCTTGTTTCTAAACAGAATTGCAGGGGTGGGGAGCTTCTACATAAATGAAACAGAGTTGGATTCAGAATAATTAATAATATTTATCGAATTAGTTCCGAATATAACACAAATTAATATACACTTATTTAACTAATTACACTAATCGTATTGACTAATCACAAAAAACAACATAAAGTTTTACAATAAAAATAATCAATGATCAAAAACTAAAAAATATTTTCATTGTCCAGAGAATAATAGTATCGTTCGCGGTAACGATTCCGTACTTGTCCAGGACAACTTCGCATGCGCACTTTAAAAATCGCATGCGCACTTTAAAAAAGAGAACGCTCTTTTTTAAAGTGCGCATGCGAAGTTGTCCTGGACAAGTACGGAATCGTTACCGCGAACGATACTAAAGTCACTTTATTATGAAAAACTCTTTTACTTTTACTAGTATCTATAATTGTTTTATTATAATGATGAATTCGGACGTTAATGTAGGTGAAAATTATTAATTTTAATAAATTGGAATAATGTGACTCTAAAAAGGAATAATGTTTGAAATGGTTGTTTAAGTTCTTAAATAATAATTGTTCTGTTAATTCTTTTAATATTTGGACATTAACAATATTAACATTAATACTTTTATTAATGTTTATGTGGCACTGTAGCACTTTTTCGGCAGTAGAGCAAATAATAACAACATCGTTGGATGGATAAGTTAAATTTAATGTATCTCTTTGGTTGATGAATGATGTCAACAAGTCTGCTCGGTCTCCTATAAATGCGTTTACACAGTCTTCACATTTCAAAATTTTCGATATTTTATAAACGACATATCCTGAAATGTATATAATAACTTCTCTCTTGTAATGTGTAAATGATAAGTTCCTTAATTGAAGTGATATAAAATTCGTATTGGATATGTCATCGTTTTCATCAACACATTCGTCTTCAACAATTCGTTCTCTGCCACAAGACTTATTAATTATTTTTTCAGGAGCCATAACTGTAATCAGTTCTAAAGGAATACAATTTCCTTTAAAACTATCCCTTAGTTCTAAATGTTTTAACATTTTTTTATAAGCTGCCTTAAACTGTTTAGCAGTTGGATTATTGTTATAACCCCCCATTGATCTAATTAACCCAAAAAAAGTTCTGATCTTGACTTAATTTATAGGTTGGAATATACACTAATAAATTTGTTTCCACTAATTGTTTGTACAAATGTTGAAGACTATTAATACAAAATAGAAATCCCAAAACTCCCATTTTTCTCTTGCTTTCGCAAAGCTTTAACCCCGCTTGGAGTTTATTTAATTCCTTAATATATTTCCACTCTACAGTTTCACCATTATCATCAACTAAAATTAGTTTATCTCCTAGTGTGTTTCTTAATAATTTTATCATATGACACGGGTCGAACAGAACTGCAATTTCTTTATTTGAATTTTGTAAAGTAAATGTAGATTTTAATGAATTTAATTGAAAACTACACCCTAACTCCTTTACCATTGTCACATTATTTTATGCACCATCAAAAGTTACTGATATCAGTGATATCACTTCTACACCAGATTGATTTACCAAATTTAAGCATTGTAATATTAAATTTTGTTTTTGTTTGCCAGTTAATAAATCAATTAAGAAATACCCTACGGGAAGTTTTCAAGAGCTATTAATACATACTAACATAAATACTATTGCTTCCTTGGCAATTGAATGACAATCCGTTTGTAAGTCAACTCCATAATCTACATATCCATAATATCACACACTCTTTATTATACACCATCAAATTAAAGTAATGTATCAAAAGTAACTGTATTAATCAGTAATAATGACTAACTTATGTTTACATGCTTTATTTACTTTATCACCCTGTATAATGATTATGTGAGAAGTTTGATGAAATATGGTGTCTAAATTTTTGTAATATTTTTTTAAGTTATATTACATTGCATTAATATATATTTAGAATAAACAACTAACAGACTACGACATCTTGAGCATATACATATATAAAAAAATAAACAAAGCAATACAATGCTAAAATAAGTAACTCGGTACTTTTTACAATTACAAACAATCGGACCTAATACCACCCTGGCCCTGGTGTCGAATGTAAACAAACCGGCGCGGCATTTGAATTTAAATACTGTTCAATACTTACGTAAACAAATGAATACTTCTTTTATCACGTCGGCATACTTTAGATTTGTTGTATATGTTACAGTTCAAGTTGATTATCCAGTTGGAGTTGACTCCAACTAGTTGGAGTCAACTCTAACGGCTGGTTTCAGTAAAAGTTGATTATAAATATTAAATGAAGATTTATATTCAACATTTACTAGTAAAAGTAGACTCCAACTAGGAAAAGTATACTCTTCCCAATGCCATTTAGTAAAAGTTGATTCTGATTCACACAACCGCCGATTCTAGAAATTAAATGTTACTGAATATGTTCAAATTAGTCTAGGCTGTGTCGTCGCCCCCGTTAGGTAAATTACTCCGACTCGAATTTTTTGCACAAACTTACGCAAAAAGAGGTCCTTATAACAAATCTACTGGGTGCCAGGCAGTACCTTGATCGATAAATTGTTTTTTAAACAATTTTTTTAGACAAATTCACAAAAATAATTTTTTCACTTCGAACAATTTTTTTTAGATCATTTGGGTTATTCTGAGCAAAAAAAGGTATTTTGTGATTTTTCTCTAAAATTGATTGTTGTCGAGTTATACGCGATTTAAAATTTGAAAAATGCGAAAATAGCCATTTTCAAGGCTTAGTAACTCGGTTAAAATCCATTATTATGAAAGTCAGAAAGTGACCAAATCAAAGTTTATAGCCCCCTCTACAAGATCCAGCAGAAATTTTTGTCACTGTTTTATTACTAAGCTTTATCTTTAATTATTAACAATGAGCGCTAAGTGCGCATTAGGCGGCCGTCAATGGTGAGTGCTAAAGAGATGCACCATTCCAGCCATCCAATGGTGAATCTCACTCGCACTCACACTGACGGCGCCTCAATACACGGTTAGCGCTCATTGTTGGTAATTAAAAATAATATCTTATTAATGAAATAATGACAAAAATTTCTTCAGGATCTTATAGAGGCAGCTTTAATCTTTGATTTTTTTAGTTTCTGACTTTCATAATATATAACATCGTATGGCATTTTTGCCTTTCGGACAGTTCCGGTGCCAATTACATCTTTAACCCTGTTTCAAGTAACTAGTGTCGTTGTACACTACCCCAGGGGGACCGACTGCTTAACGTGCTCTCCGAGGCACGGTGAGACGGCTCGTGTCATTATTGAAAATGAAAATGGTTTGTCTTTAGCAGCTCGCTCGACTTTCACAATAATTATCTTTAACCGAGTTATTAAACCTTGAAAATGGTTATTTTGGCGTTTTTCAAATTTTAAGTCACTAATAACTCGACAACAGTCAATTTTAGAGAAAAAAGGCCCAACGGATCTAAAAAAAATTTGTACAAATTGAAAAAACTATGTATTTTTGCGAATTTGTTTAAAATCATTGTTTATCGCCAAACTTCACTAAAATCATTCATTATTGTACTCATTTGCCCTCATTTTCGGCAGTAAAGTAACACTTTGTTGTATTGAAAGAAGAATGTTACTTTACCTGCCGCGATAATTAATCAAATTAACCGAGATTGAATGTAAGTGGTCAATGGCAGCAATCGATTATTTATTTGAGTGAAATTAAAATTTATTTACTTTAATTATTAAAAATATTGTACAAAATTTATCGTATTATTAATAAAATTTATGTCAAAAAGTAAAATTCTGTAGTGTTTCGCAATTATATTCATACAAAATAAATCAAAACTTTACAGATTTAGTAATTAGGTAGGTATACAATATTGATAACTATCGATTAAACATCAAAACCGGCCATCATGCAAAAGTCATCTGTCATTACTGTCATTACTGTCATACGAATTTTTTATTTCGTCTAAAATTAAAAAAATTTCCTCAAAGTTGTAAGTAAGTGTTAATGTTTTTTATGATTAACGATACAATTTTGTACGCACCACCTCAATACTCTTTATCGAACGCGTCTGTTCCTCTGCTCGTAATATCAGACTCGTTCGATAAAGAGTCTTTACTGACTGACTTTACTGAAATTGGTTAAACAATTTTTCGACCGCGGTACCGCGTGACCCGTGTTGAGCTGGCCCCCCCCACTTGCAAAAATCAAAAAACAAATAGCCCTGATTTATGAGCTATTTATGAGCTCTCATATTCCGCAAACTAAAAATTTTGAGCTCGTTTCACTGAGCAGGAATTTGATACCTTAGTGGGGGGGGGCTGAGTCAGCCCCCCCCACTACTTAAAAATAGGAATATTGAATCGGTTTTTGCGGCAGAATTACGAGCTATTTATGAGCTCTTGAAATTATATAGTTTCGATTTTTGAGCTCATCCCCTTCACCCCCAAACAACCCTTTAATTGATTTAACTTAAGAGAAAAATGCTGAGAAAACTTAAAATATATCGTATTGCGGATATAATTCCTATAGGTTATATACTCTAAGAACAAACTATTAAATCAAGTGCATTTCGATTATTGAGCTACAACCCCTTCGCAAGAAACCACCCTATCTTCCCGGCTTAAGAGAAAGTTGTACTTAAAATGCATTAAACTAATTATTTGGCGACTACATATCATTTAATAATTTATAAGCTTCCAAATTACGCGCATTTAGATCAGTAAATTGCAATTTATTTTGTATAGTGCAGTCACTGAAGGTAAAAATCAACGATTACCTTCAATTTCGGTGAACCTTCATCGATTTTCACGAAAATTGGTCAGTGGTTAGAGAATACGTCAAGAAACAAAGCTGACATGGTACCACCTTGCGCCTTTACCCTGAGGGTGGATACCGCCCCTTCTCGGGGGTGAAAATTATTTTATTAAAAATAACTGCACAAATCAATAAAAGAACAAATTAAAAGCAAAATTTATTATATAAAGTTAATAAAATAAGTCAATACTTTTTAAGTTATTAAAGATCAAAGATTTTAATTATTCGTGAAAACAATGCATGTTATGAAGCGGTTTTTCGTAAGTCACTGAAAGGCTGTGTTTTTACAAAAAAGTTAATAGTAGTTTAATTCGTATAGCTTATATTCTAAGAATAAACTCTTAAATCACGCGCCTTTCGATTATAGAGCTACAACCCCTTCGTAAGAAAACCATCCCATATTCCCGGCTTAAGAGAGAGTTGTACTTAAAATAATTTAAATTAATTATTTGGCGACTACACATCGTTTAATAATTTATGAGCTTGCAAAATATACGCATCTCAATTATTGAATTGCCATTTTCTTTCTATAGTGCAGTCACTGAAGGTAAAAATCAACTATGACCTTCGATTTCGGTAAATCTCCATTCATCATTCACCATTCGGGAGTACAACACTCTCTTAAGCCGGGAATATGGGATGGTTTTCTTACGAAGGGGTTGTAGCTCTATAATCGAAAGGCGCGTGATTTAAGAGTTTATTCTTAGAATATAAGCTATACGAATTAAACTACTATTAACTTTTTTGTAAAAACATACAGCTTTTCAGTGATTTACGAAAAACCGCTTCATAACATGCATTTTTTTCCCGAATAATTAAAATCTTTGATCTTTAATAACTTAAAAAGTATTGACTTATTTTATTAACTTTATATAATAAATTTTGCTTTTAATTTGTTCTTTTATTGATTTGTGCAGTTATTTTTAATAAAATAATTTTCACCCCCGAGAAGGGGCGGTATCCACCCTCAGGGTAAAGGCGCAAGGTGGTACCATGTCACCTTTGTTTCTTGACGTATCCTCTAACCACTGACCAATTTTCGTGAAAATCGATGAAGGTTCACCGAAATTGAAGGTAATCGTTGATTTTTACCTTCAGTGACTGCACTATACAAAATAAATTGCAATTTACTGATATAAATGCGCGTAATTTGGAAGCTTATAAATTATTAAATGATATGTAGTCGCCAAATAATTAGTTTAATGCATTTTAAGTACAACTTTCTCTTAAGCCGGGAAGATAGGGTGGTTTCTTGCGAAGGGGTTGTAGCTCAATAATCGAAATGCACGTGATTTAATAGTTTATTCTTAGAGTATATAACCTATAGGAATTATATCCGCAATACGATATATTTTAAGTTTTCTCAGCATTTTTCTCTTAAGTTAAATCAATTAAAGGGTTGTTTGGGGGTGAAGGGGATGAACTCAAAAATCGAAACTATATAATTTCAAGAGCTCATAAATAGCTCGTAATTTTGCCGCAAAAACCGATTCAATATTCCTATTTTTAAGTAGTGGGGGGGGCTGACTCAGCCCCCCCCCACTAAGGTATCAAATTCCTGCTCAGTGGAACGAGCTCAAAATTTTTAGTTTGCGGACTATGAGAGCTCATAAATAGCTCATAAATCAGGGCTATTTGTTTTTTGATTTTTGCAAGTGGGGGGGGGCCAGCTCAACACGGGTTACCGCGTGACACCCTGTGTATTTGTTATAAGGATTGTTATACGGATTTATTTCTTTGAGTAAGTTTGTACAAAAAATCGAATCAGAATAATTTACCTAACGGGGGCGACGTTACAGACTATACTAATAAGTAGTTGAAACGGTCAAAACAAAGAAACGCACACTCATCAAAAATGTACTTGAGATTCTCGTATAATCAACATTTACTGAATCGATCCAGGAAGAGTCAACTCCAACTAGTAAAAGTTGATTTAAATTTTTAAAATCAACTTTTACTGCTCGTTTCAGTTGGAGTTGACTCCAACTAGTTGGAGTCAACTCTAACTGAGAATCAACTTGAACTGTAACATATACACATTGTTTTACAATACATCGACTCATTTTGACACTAAAATCACAAAAAAAAACAGAAACTATTTTGATATTCACAATTTAATTGCTTGCATTAAACTTCAACGGCACGAAACAAAATATGAGCTTCGAACATTATCGGCGGTTCTCGGCACGATACGATGCTAATGTCCACTCCAATTGGTGGAATGGCGTAGGTAGGGATAAAGAAGAATTTGGCACGCTGCGCAATGAACCATGTTACATCTCGGTGTTTTCATTAATCTAAGTTTTGCGGCTACTGCTAGCGTCAATTTCCAGCCCGTGGAACCGTAGCCTAAGGCTTTGGCCACACGGGCGTTTTTTTACTGCCGCGATAATTTACGTCGTTTACGACGCCCATTGATTTGACTACCTCCTCCACCAATTTTAGATGAAATCATTTCATCTAAAATTGGTGGAGGAGGTAGTCAAACCGTCTAACCAATGGGCGCCGTAAATTATCGCAGCCGTAAAAAAACGCCCATGTGGCCAAAGCCTAAGAGCAGCATAGGGCATAGGCGTAACCAACTAACCGCAGGGGGGTTTTGGGATTGTACCCCCCTCCACCATTTTGTTGTACTTTGAGCTCTATACGCTTATTATCTATGACCATTACTATTCCAAGAGCAAGGGCAAGAGTCCCACATCACTGGCAAGGACACAAGGATGTTTTATGTTTTGACTTTGGGCGAAGTCTTTCGACGATCTGTAGCGCCATCTGACGATAAAAAATTATTTTATTGTTGAAAGTGTTGCCAACAATTGACACTCAATTAAATTCCAATGTTGGTATCATTACATTGTTTTGACTTTTGTACTTAACCTAACCTTTTTCCAAAATAAACATTTAATTTTAAATAACATAAGTATTTATTTTTATTATGGCAGAACATGCTGCAAATTTTACATTTACGTATCAAAACAGACCAAGCATATTAGAAGTTATCGCTCAACATTCCCTCAATGAAACCTTGCACCCAGCTCTACAAAGACTTGCTTTGGTAAGATTTTACTTTCTTACTGATTCCACGTCCATTGGGCATTAACTTGTAGTGATTCTGTACTAAAGATTTTATTATTTGACTAATTCTATTGAGGTTTTTTAACTGTAAATTGTACTAAAAGTGGGCAAGGCTCGTTAATAAATATAAATAAATAAGACTTGTTTTAGGTGCTTTCCACAAATATTCCGCACAAATTTGGATGGTTGAATAAGTATTTCGAAGAAACTTTTGTTGTGTTGAATGGTTTATTACAGTATCACTATTTAGCTCACTATGGTAAGTATTATAGGTTTAAGTGACTGCATTCATTCATTAACACATTCCCTGCCAGCCATATTTTCATATATGTGCCTTGACGAGCCACCATATACTTAGTTTTTGTATATAGAGCCTTGCAACTTGGCTATTTCGTCAAATTTAATGTTTATTTAAGAAACCATACTTCATATTATCATCAAGGCATGTTGTTTTCTTAGTGGGCATTTAAAAATGCCATTAATAAATAAATAAACAAAAAAGTGTTGGTTCAAAACATGACAGGGAATGTGTAATGTGTTAAGCATTACAATCCCTAGGGATTATAGCTAATGTCATAGCGTTTAAAATCATATTCTTGGGTGAGGTGGATCATTTATAGCTTGCTGTGTCTTTGCTGCTCTCTTCCATTTGAAGGGCCACAGGAAAGAACGATCAGAGTCACATTTTGTTCATTTTGTACAAATCCAATTTGAAAGTTTTAGTTCGTATATTTTGGTACAGGAAAATTAAATACAGCATTTTTAATTATAACATACGGTGATCGTTATTGCACAAACGAAACAATGCTTAGGTTCTTTCCACGAAAAACTAAAATATGGTGCCAATATTTAAATTTTGACCAAAAGTAGACTCTGATCGTTCTTTCCCGTGGCCCTTCATTTCTTACTGTCCTTACATTTTCTTCCAGTGTTTAACATTCATTGCCCTATTTCTGTAGATTATAACAGAAGTTGAATCTAAGAACCAATTAACGCTCTGTATTAATATGAAAGATGCTGTGTTTGTATTGGCTTGAAAAAACTGACTTCCTCTTTCTTGCTACTTGTTGTTTCCATCCCATAATAACAACAGGTCTTATTAAGGTCCTCTACAGGGCGTTTCATTAATAATTGTCCATATAATAACTGGAGAAACCTTAGCACAAAATACGAAGATTTAACCTAAAACACTTAAATAAAATGTGGTTTCTTACTGAGTTACAGGGTGTTTTATCTAAAAATTTAAAAACTATTTTTGCTCAGCGTTTTAAAACTATTTGACATACTTGGCAGAAAGTGCGACTACTATACACCCTACTAAATTATGATACACAAACATTTCTAGCTACTACCAGAGGTGTACGACAGGGATAGTGAATGGTTGACCATTCTCAAATTCTATGCCACTGGAGGAATTACTATTTTAGTGCCATTTTTATATTCTCCAATACTTTCTACGTAAATAATGTACTCTTCATTGGTAACGATAAAGTCATTAGTTTTCAAGATATTTGAAGTTAAAAATGAAACGGCACAGTTATTTTGATTAATTTATGATATGATTCATATGATTAAAATTTAAAAATTATTTGTAGCCAGTACTTGAAAACTATTTGGCGTATCCTTATCATACTTGGCAAAAAGTGTAGGTACTGTACACCCTACTAAATTAAGATAAATAAATGTTTCTAGCTACTACCAGAGGCGTACGACAGGGGATAGTGGCTGGTTGACCCTTCCCAAATTCTACGCCACTGACGAAATTGCTATTTTAGTGTAATTTTTTGATTTTCCAATACTTTTTTCGTAAATAATGTATTCTTCATTCTTAATTTTCGAGATATTTGAAATTAAAAATGAAGCGACACAATACTTTAATCAAAATAACCGTGTCGTTTCATTTTTAACTTCAAAGATCTCGAAAACTAACGACTTTATCGTTACGAATGAAGAGGATATTATTTTCATAGAAAATATTGGAGAATCCAAAAATTAAACTAAAATAGCAATTCCGCCAATGGCGTAGAATTTGGAAAGGGTCAACCATTCCCTTTCCCCGTCGTACGCTTCTGGTAATAGCCAGAAACGTTTGTTTAACATAATTTAGTAGTTTGTACAGTACCTATACTTCCTGCCAAGTATGAAAAGGATACGTCAAATAGTTTTAAAATGCTGAGCAAAAATAGTTTTTAAATTTTTAGATAAAACACCCTGTAACTCAGTAAGAAACCACAT
The DNA here is from genome assembly GCF_917563875.1 of Diabrotica virgifera virgifera. NCBI lineage: Eukaryota > Metazoa > Arthropoda > Insecta > Coleoptera > Chrysomelidae > Diabrotica > Diabrotica virgifera. The sequence goes on from NC_065449.1 coordinate 252,905,055, forward strand.
TTTATTTAAGTGTTTTAGGTTAAATTTCTTATTTTATGCTTAAAGTTTCTCCAGTTACTATATGGACAATTATTAATGAAACACCCTGTATAGGTTCAACTTTGTTCTCTTACTTCGCAGCAGATTTCTATTCATTACATATGTTTTTTTGCCTTTCAGAATTCTTTCCTCTGTTATCTTTTCCAGTTTTCCCTATTGTTACTCACAAGTAACTAAAGGTGGATACAGTTTAAAATTTATAGTTCTGTGTTATTAGATATTTCTGAGTTGTGTCATCCTTCCCTATCATCATGTATTTTGTTTTGTGCTGGTTTATCTCTAGCTCTAGCCCTATTCTCTTTACTTCCTTATCTAGTTTTTCAACTGCTTTTATGTGTCATCTTCGTCTTCCCTATGATGACTAGATCATCTGCATAAATATGCTGTTACTTAAGTTGATCTGTAATAATGTTTTTATTGCAAAGTTTGTCCTTATTATTGTTTCCAATATCAGGTTAAGTTAAACTGTGTAAGGGAAATAGAGTCACCTTGTTGCACACCTTTGTTTACTTTGATCTCCTTAGAAGTTGTTCCATTGCAACTGATCTTTGCTGCAGTGTTCATTAGGCTCACTGTTACCTTATGTCTTAATTTTTCTGGGAGTCCAAGATGCCCTAGCTCTTCCATCATTTTTGTCAGATTAATTGTATCAAAAACACTTTTGAAGTCCATGAATATTTGCACCACTGCATGTATGGAATTAATCGTCAATCTACTCGGGCTGAACCCATTCTGGCATTCTCCTAATTCACCAGTGCATGGTTTAAGTCTCATGTTTAGTATGTTTGCTAGAATTTTATAAGTGACTGCATTAATGATGCTATGCAGATCAAGCTATTAATTTGATGGCAGTTATGGACATTTTTTGGTATTTTGTAGATTCATCATTTGCTGAACACTTTTATGGACTGAAACGGGTATCTTCCAATGGTGACCCCATAACCAAAAGGCATAGAGAATTGTCTTTAATATTTTTAGTTGGTATTCCATATTTTAAAAGGAAAATAGATGAAAAAGTAGCTATAATAAGGATAGAAAATGCTGAAGGGTCTATACGAAAGGTACGCAAATGGTAAATCAAAAATCAAATGGAAACAAGACAGGTACTCAAAGGTTTTCTTTATTGTAGGATTTCGAAGGCACCATGAAAAAATTATTGCTATTTGCATATTCCACGTTTGAATTAATGTATGGGCTGCTCACAATACATAACTATATAAAATATATGGCACAGCACACAGAATATCAGACACCAATATATCAATTAATAGAAAGTAAATTAGTATACAATAAAGATATTGAAGACCACTCAGGATTTTGGACATCGCTATTCAAAGGCAGCCTAAGGTAAATAGTCACAGAACTTTATCAAATTAAAATGTAACTTGTTAAATTTCATATTTGATTGATGTATGTGATAAATAACGTTAAATATTTATCTTATTTTGGGACATATTATTTTCAAAGTGACTATATACTTCTCTTAGTTGGTGATACTTAATCATATTATCACAGCTTTTTGTTAAGGCTAAAGATATATTGGCTGATTACTTCAGGCGGATTTGAGTCCTCTCCTTTATACAGTGGTAAAACTATCACTGAAGAGTTGATCACACATCTATCTTGCCTGTAACTACATATGGACTGGAGACCATGGTCTTTACAAAGAAAACCTTAGAGCAGCTCAGTACAACCCAAAGAGCGACGAAGAGGGCCATGCTAGTGATTAGTTTGAGAGACAGGATTCTAAATATCGACATTCGTGAAAGAAGAAAGATTACTGATATGGCAGAATGTATAGCAAGGCTCAAGTGGCAATGGGTCGGGCATGTTGCCCGAGATAATCCCGAAAAATGGGCACAGAGATTAACAAACTGAAGACCAAGAGAGAACAGGCAAGGAATAGGCAGACCTCAGAAGATGTGGACAGATGATAACAAATAAGTCGCGGGCAAGCAGTAGATGAGAATTGCCAAGAGTAGAAATCGATAAAAGCAAATGGAAGAGGCCTATGTCCAGCAGTGGACGAACATAGGTTAAAGAAGAAGACAACTGATGAAGACTAATTTTCATTGATTTTGAAATTGATCTAGTGATATACAGTAATCAATTTTCTTTATTTTTCATTTAGGTAATGATTATAAAAAATAACATATTGTTGCTTTTTAGTTTACCACAGATAAGTTTTGGGTTAATACGAAATGGAGTTTCCACAACATTGGAAGTAGGTGCTTTTTTCTTGCAGTTTCTACAAATGTGGAATTCTCAAAAAAGCAATTTTAATGTAACAGATTTACCAAGTGTTCCAGCACCTCCCGTAAGTATAGAAACAGAATTTATACAATTATTATTATTTAAAATTGTGCACTTGTACCTACCGTATGACTAGATGTACCGTGTTAACCAGATTACTAAGAAGTGAACTTAGAACACTGATCTACTATAAGCTCAAAGGCATAGTTGCTCAGTCATGGTAGACTATGGGAGGGTCGTTCATATAGAGGTAAGAAGCAAAAGAAAGAACAGATACAGAGCAACAACAAATATATAGCGAAGAGAACAACTCTTTAAAAAGGGGCACCACTGATCTTTAAATATTTAAATCCCAAAAAGAACATGAATGTAAAATTCACTGTATCAAGATATACACTACTCCAAGAAATTAACGCACCACCAAAAATATTTGATGTCTCAAATTTTCTAAACCTGTTGTCCGATTTAAGTGAATTTTTAACATGTTATAGCCTTATTCTTTAACAATGTCGCTAATATTGTTACTAGACAGGTAAATTGTCATTGTATACTGGGACTGGCTGTACCAATCAAACTGAGTTTTTTCTCAAAGTTCACCGCACCCTGTGAAATATTCTAGCATTCATAAAATACTGAAACTGTATCCTCAGGTTTTCTTAACATTCTGTTTTTTGATTCAATCGCTTATGTTGGATAATAAAAAAGTTACGTACTTTAACAACTACAGTTGAGTCCGCGAGTCTTTACCCGTGCGTCATTAATACCTGGCGAGATAAAACACATACTTTTTATTTAGCATCATTCTCTTCCACGCATGAAACTAATGACAAACCAGCTGCCGCCTGTTATTAAGTAAAGACACATGTTATTTTTATGAACGATTTAGACTCAGTGCATTGAAAAGAGATAGGTACAAAGAAAGACGATTGGGGATGTCTTCACATATTCTAAGTACAATTTCTGACGTTTTGGTTTGTTTACTTTTGTGGCTGTCAGTTTGTTGAATTTTTGCTGTTATTTTGTCGAATTTTTGCATTTTGCAGTTTTTATAGTAGGTATACAAACAGTTGTTTTCACAACTAATTTTATATTGGAGTTAGAAATTTTGTAATAAGTTTATGTTATTTTACGATAAATTTTGACAACGTACAAAGCTAACCTCATTGTTGACACAGTTGAGTGCATGTGTTTAAGGTTCCGCCAAAGTGACTAAAATAACAAAAAGAAAATATGTTATCGAATTTTTTTATAAATTGCTTATTTATTTATTAATCAATGATAATAAAATAATTTATTAAGCTACTTCAAATGTAGCTGTAATTATGCACCAAAATTTTAAAGCAAAACTTAAATTTGACATTCTATTTATTTGATAACGTCAAATTTTATACTATAACCCGTGATTGGAATAATATCCACTTGCCGTTGCGTTTAGTAAATTTCCGACTTATTTCGTATGCTTTAAATGATGACGCACGGGTAAAGACTCGCGGACTCAACTGTAGCCATGTTTTTCATCAATACTGGGTATGCAAGTTACTTTAAGGGGCAATTCTGCATGAAAAAAATTACAGTTTTCTTTATAAACGTATGTCCGCAAATGCTCCGTTTCCGAGATACGGAGTGTTGAAATACAAATTGATGATTTATTTATTGCTCTAAAACCGGTTGAGATATATGCAAATGAAATTTGGTGGGTTTTAAGGGATAGTTATTGCGCATTTTTTGACATACAATTAAGAATTTTATATTTACCATTGGCGTGCATAGCATACGGGTGATATGACATGTATGCGCGCCAATGGAGAATATAAAATTTTTAATCGCATGTCAAAAAAATGTGCAACAACCACCTCTTAAAACCTACCAAATTTCATTTGCATATCTCAACTGGTTTTAGAGCAATAAATAAATCGTCAGTTTGTAAGAAAAATATCAACACTCCGTTTTTTAGAAACGTAGCATTTGCGGACATATTTTTATATAACAAAATGTCATTATTTTATCATGCAGAATTGCCCCTTAAAGTATGCTGCACACCCAGTATCGATGAAAAACATGTCTAGTTGTTAAAGCAACTAACTCTTTTATTATCCAAGATAAGCGAATGAATAAAAAAACAGAATGTTAAGAAAACCTGAGGATACAGTTGGGTTTTAATTTCAGTATTTTATAAATGCTAGAATATTTCACAGGGTGCGGTGAACTTTGAGAAAAAACTCAGTTTGATTGGTACAGCCAGTCCCAGTATACAATGACAATTTACCTGCGTAGTAACAATATTAGCGACATTGTTAAAATAAGGCTATAATAACATTAAAAAATCACTAAAATCGGAAAACAGGTTTAGGAAATTCGAGACATTAAAAATGACCCATTTTTAAGGTGGTGCATTAATTTCTTGGAGTAGTGTATTTAAAATATCAAATATAAATATCAAAAGTAATCAAATATCAATAAAGTTATCATATCACAATAAACGTGAGAATGCTTAAAAAACATGCAATTAAATGAGAAAATTTAAATACGCAAAAGGAACAAACAATTTACTGTTTGGAATCGTTTTGGTTTAAACATGTTCAAAATAGAAACTCAACAAAATTATTAATTAACATTAGATATTTAACAATGGATGATTGATCTATAATACTCTATACTCTATAACAAACCGATTTTAAATATTAAACTCGCAACTCAATTCAATCTCTAACAATATTAAGTAACTTTCTTAAAGGAAAAGCAACACACCACTTGATTGGTTTAGAATACATATAAGAATTTAGTACTCACAATAATTCGAATAAACTGTTGAACAGGTTAACTGGATGGTGGCCTCACCAGCCGAATCTTGAATACAAGGGGGCTTCCAGACGATGATAAGAGTGACCTCCACATCGGGATAAAGGTCGCCTGTAAATGAGGAGGAATTTTCATTCCCAATCAGGGTAAACTGGGACAAAGATGGTCTCCGGAGGGGGAAGAACTCAAAGGGATAAAGGTCTCTTCAAAAATGGGAGAACTCGACTCCTAATGGGACCTTATCAGATGAGAAAATACACAAAGTCAAATATGTGAAGAAACAAAAATCGAAAATTTAAAGATAGGGATACAAAAAAAGATTACACGAAACATAGGTAGAATGTTTTAAACCTTGATCCACAACATAAAATAATGTAGAATTGAAGGGTGTACATAAAATTGCCTGATCAAAATACCGTTTGTGAAAATATTAGAATTATAGTGTGGACTGTATTCTAGACTAAGCGGCGTGTTTGAGTATGTATAAACAAAACGTTCAGAAGCGGCATCTTTAGCGGCTTCTGTAAAAGAAATTATTAGAGATAAAAAATTATTAAGGGTATTTTTATACAAAATATTAGCAAGGCAGTCATAAACCCATAAAGCAAATAATATTTATGTAAGAATTACACCGCTTTACTGGATGTTTTAAAAAATTTAGTAAAATAAACGGAAATTATGCAAAACGTAACGTTTGGTTTCTTTGACATGTTACAAATTGAAATATTTGTATATCTTATGACCCACGTGTGCCCACGTTCAAGTTTTTCTTTAATATCTTCATATTATTCTATAATCCACAGTGTGATAGCTTATTTTAACACGTTGCTTGCGGATATATGAGCCCAGACCTTGTATGACTTTTTTGTCTAGTCACTTTGGCTGTTACATTTACAAAGCCGCTGTTTGTTTATCAGTGACAACCATTCTTTTGAAACCACCCTGTATACAGTAACATATCATACACGTATCAAAAACTTTGTAACTTGTTAACATTTAAATTATTGTTTTTTAAACCTGTAAACCTATATGTAATTTACATCAAAATATTGTTGGCACATTATTTTCTTAGCTTCCACTAAATGATATTATTTGCTTTTAGCTTGACAACAAAGCGAAACAATACGAAGGAAAGTGTCCCATATGCTTAAAATCATGGATGATTCCCACTGTATTGCAAGCTTCAGGGTAAGTTTTGTTGTTCACTCTAATATAAGGTGGTTTTTCTTTCTGTAGTGTTTCACTGGATCAACAAAACATAAATGATTCTGCTACCGCTTGTTTGTAGTGTGCTCTATGTAGTTCTAAATGTAATATAGATTATAAAAATCATCATTCTCTTTGCCTTATCCGTATGCGGGGTCGGCTTCCCTAATTGCATTTCTCCATACAATTCTATCTTGGGTCATATCAATGTTAATCCTCTTTACCAACATGTCCTTCCTAATCGTCTCCCCCCCACGTCTTCTTTGGTCTTCCTCTCCTTCCAGAGATCTGCACTCAGCAATTCTTCATATTGGGTGAAGAGCGTCTCGACGTTGAACATGACCAAACCATCTCAACCTATGCTCTCTCATTTTGGCATCAATTGGTGCCACACCTAGACTTCCCCTAATATACTCATTTTTAATTTTATCTTTTTTTGTCACTCCACTTATCCATCTAAGCATTCTCATTTCCGCCACATGCATTCGTTGTTCCTTTCTTTTTCACTGCCCAACATTCAGTTCCGTAGCTCATAGCCAGCCTTATGGCTTTTATAGAATTTTCCCTTTAACTTCATTGAAATTTTTCTGTCACACAGCACACCACTCGCTTCCTTCCACTCCATCCATCCAGCCCTAATTCTATTGCATGCATCTCCATATATTTCTCCATTACTCTGTAATACCGATCCCAGGTACTTAAAACTATTGCTTTTCACAATCATTTCACCATCCAAAGATACCATGTTATTTGTAGTAACTCCATCTTTAAATGAATATTGCAAATACTCTGTCTTTGTCCTACAAGTTTTAAACCTTTTTCCTCCAGAGCTTGTCTCCACTATTCCAGTTTTTGTCTTTTTCACTATTTCCTACTAACACATCATCAGCATACATTAAGCACCATGGAATGTTACCCTGTAGTTTCGCTGTTATCTGGTTCAAAACTAATGGAATAAATACGGAATAAGCATCGAGCCTTGTGCAATCCTACTTTCACATGAAATTTATCAGCCTCTCCCACACCTGTCCTAACACTAGTCGTTACTCCCTCATACATATCCCTCACAATATTTACATATTCACCAGGGACTCCTTTCTTATTGAGTGCCCACCACAGAATCTCTTGAGGCACTCTATCATATGCTTTCTCAAGATCAATGAATACCATATGAGCGTTTTTTTCTTTACTCCTGTATTTTTCCATCAACTGCCTTATAATGAAAATTGCATCTGTTGTTGATCTGCCCTGCATAAAGCCAAATTGATTCTTGGATATTTCGGTCTTTTCACATATCCGTCTATCAATTACTCTTTCTCATATTTTCATGGTGTGGCTAAGCAGTTTTATAGCCCTGTAGTTTGTACATTGTTGTATATCTCCTTTGTTTTTGTAGACAGGTACTAGTATACTGCTTCTCCATTCGTCTGGCATTTGTCCAACTTCCATAATTCTATTAAATAAACCTGCTAGCCACCTTGTTCCTGTCTCTCCCAATTATCTCATCTGGTCCTACCGCTTTTCCTTTCTTTATTTTTTGAAGCGTTTGAGCCACTTCCTCATTTGTTATTTTGGTGACCATTGCTGCTACTGTCTCCGTTGACTCTACAGGCTGTCTGTCAAATTCTTCATTTAATAAGCTGTGAAAGTACTTTCTCCATCTCTTTTCGTGAACTAGTATTTTATTATTTTCATCGCGGATACATCTAATCTGATTAAAATCTTTTGCTTTCTTTCGCCTTCCCTCGTATCAAGTTGATCGTATAGGCTTGAATACGCTTCTGCTTTTTCTACTTTCGCCATCATATAGTTTTGAAGATCTGTGTCGGATCTGGTTTCTTGCCACTTTTTATATAATGTTACCTTCTCTTTTATTTTTCCTTGTACTTAGTTTGACCACCACTAAGTCTCTTTATCCTCTCTAATAGTACTGACCATTTTTCTCCAAATTGTATTAGGGCTTCCTTTCATGTTCCAACATATTTTGTCTACTATTCTTTCCCCGAATAGACCTTCTTTCTGATCTTTTAGAATTCACTTGAATTTTTTTCACTTTTTACTTAGATTATAAAAATATAGACATAATATCCTACAGATCCATTATTGGCCTTATCCAAAAGATTATTTTCAAACATTAACAAAATGATTCGAAAAATATACATTATTTTCTTCCTAGTCATCAATGACATTTCTGCCTCGTCACAGTACCTGCTAGAAATTCCCTTAACGATTTTAATTCATTTTTCAGGTATATCTTTTGCTTCCGCTGTATCTTAAGGCACCTGAACGAACATCAGAAGTGTCCAGTAACAAATCTTCCCGCCAAACCACTGGATATCGTCAGATTATACATTACCTCGTAGTATTGCCAGGACTGGATAGTGTGTATCGGTGCACACATGATAATGTGATTCATTTTTAGTTATATTTGTAACTGTCGTTAATGTTTCTCTTACGGTAAAGAGAATTATAGGTTGTGTAAGGTATAAAATAAAAAAGGTTTTATATTGTTTATTTGTTGTATCATCTCATACACCTGAAAGGTTCTCATATTAAACAGCTTTTATGATCGCTGTTTTGGGAAAATACGTTACATATTTCACGGGCTTATACGTAGTTATGTAGAATAATTATTCATTAACCTTTAACCACCCGCGCATCAAGTTATAACATAACTACACGCGTGGCGTACTTTGTACGCCACAAGAAAATACACTTAAAAACATCGGATTTGTTTAATTTTTTTTTTGAAAAAATACACTTAGTTGTTTGTTATAAACCTTATTCGGCATCAGTGAATACTTGGAGTTCCTTTTCAGTAAGCCAATTGGGATTTATAACTGGAATCATGGAATAACTGGATTCCATGATAAATAAAATTACTAAAAAAATTTTTTTTAAATGTGATTTTTTACAGGAGAAAAAGTATTGTTTACAAAGAAAAATATATTTTTTGCCATAATGACTAAAAAACAATTAAAATATGTACTTATATTACGACTAATAGTAATATAATCCTGGGGTATATTGTCCACCACCGGAAACAACAAATAATAAAATGTAAATTACGATCTTTCCAGAACGCCGATTATAACGAAACTAAAACCAAATTGTAAAGCAAAGCACATTCCAGTGATAGGTTAGAAAAATAAGCAAGGTCAAAAATTAAATTTTTAAATATATTTCCAGTAGAATTCTTATATCTGGCGTACAAAGTACGCCAGCGCGTGTAGTTAAAGGATTAATTAATTTCATTAAAGAATATATAAAAAATGGAAGTAAGTGCTACGCAGAGTAAGGCAAGGGACAGAAAAGACCGGAGGAAAACGTTTGCAGACTAGAATCCACAAGGTTGTAAAAACAGAATGATAATAATAATAGCTTTGTTGTCCAACAGGTATCCATTTATAGGACCACTTTACATTATTATAAACTAAATTTTAGATTACATCACTTTTAGGGCCGGTTGTTCGAACGCTAATCAGAAATGATCATTATCAAATATTTAATTACTGTCAATGTCAACTTTGATTGGGTTGCTGAAAACATAATTATTGATTACAATTATGAAATTAGTTAATCAATTATGTTAATAATTGTTATGTTAATTGATTAACTAATCTCATAATTATAATCAATTATGTTTTCAGCAACCCAACCAAAGTTGACATTGACAGTGATCATTGTTGATTCCCAGATAGCACAAGTACGTTTTATGGACGTACATCTGTGTACATTGAAACGTCCCGCTAAGGTACAATGGACATCCGATGGACGTCCAGAGTTCACAAAATTGGACGTCCATTACAAATGTACAGTGTACGTTGTTGAAGCTTTCAGTGTATTGTCGAAGCGAAGATCGGTGGAATATGCGCATTTTATCAATGAAATTCGATATTTTTAAGATATTCCAGAAGCCGCTATAGATAAAATGTTTTAACGACCTATTAATCATTCATAATTACTCAACGGATATTAGTACAGTTAAAATAATTAAGACGGTAACCGGACAACATTGATTTAATGAGTAAAATTTAGTTTTTTTTTATTTTAATGACAAAAAAGCAAGCCCATTAGCAGAACCCAATTAAAAATTATTTTGCACATCATATTTGAAACATTATTTGGTTGAAAAATCTCATTTTTGTTGGCAAAAAAAATATATTAATTTGTTTGGACTAAATTAACGTTGTGCTTATCTTAAAAAGGATATGTTAGTATCAACATTCGCACAGTGTTGCCAAACTGAATTTTGTTATTTTGGGTGTAAATTTTTTCCACGGATCTCCGAGGGTACAATACATTTTATGTACATCTGATGTACATTCAATGTACGTCTTATGGACATTTTTATAGGGCAATTTTCAGAAAGCAATCTAGTGTCCATAATTTTTTGAATACATATATAGCAAAAAGCCTTTAGGTATAGGAAATAGTTCCTATAATACTAAACTAAACCATTGTGTAGATAAACAATGCTTATACTTTAAAATATTACACAAAATAACTTTTTTATTTCTCTTTATTATAGGAACTTCATTAAGAGGATCGGTACGTATTTTAGACTGCAATGCTATTCAAATGGGGATTCATTTTTTTCGAATCCTGAGAAAACTAATAAGTATTTTTGAAAAATTTAAACGCAGAATGAAAGATTACGTTATTAGCGAGGGCCGAAAGTCCCTGAGAACTTCTATAATGTTTATTTTAATAAGTTACAGGGGTGAAAAACTAAGAGAAAATTTAGTGTGATTTTTAATTTCAAATATCTCATTCAAAATAAACTTTTTATTTATTCTAAGGGACTTTCGGCCCTCGGTAATAATTTAGTCTTTCATTCTGCGTTTAAATTTTTCCAAAATATTTATTGGTTTTTTCAGGATTCGAAAAAAATGAACACAATGCCGTGGTAATATTTTCTAAATCTATCTTTGTCTTACAACGCACTCAGTGGAATATAATATTGTCAGTATATATTGTCAGTCAGACACTGACAATCAGTGACAATTTTAAATATTTGACATTGCATCGGGAATATTTTGAGTTTTGATTAAATATTATTGATATATAGTGTATTTGATAAATAATTGATTTAAGACGTGAACTTAATAAAAAGTTATTTATTGTGTATTATTTGTGGAAGATCCAAGCAAAGAATACATCAGGATAATATATTCTGTGATCCAAGTATTTTGTTGTTAAAGATGTTCAAAATTGTAAGCGTTCCATAACAATATATTATTAAAAAATCACTTTAACACTTTTCCTCTTTTCTCGATTGAGTATTAGTTTTTGTTGTACAAATAAATTATTACAATCACTGAATACATAGTTAGTGAAAAAATTATCACATTTATTAACTGAATTAATAATTTGCAATTATAAAAATAACAGTTATCCAAGAACATTTAAAACCCATCTCTTTAAATTAATGATGACATTTTCAAGTAAATAGAATGACATTTTAGTAATGTTTACATATCCATACCAGTGTGAATTTACTACACGTAATTTGCCGTGTAAAGACAGAAAAAGTAGGGATACTCATAAAATATTTGCGAATTATGTACCCATAGCCTTAATGCACGACTGCACTTGCACGATAAACAGCAAACACAAAGACATCACAGGATGTATTATATTGTATGTAATAACTTAATAAAGACAAAATTCAGATAATAGCGCCCTATGATGCATGCACATTAAAAGAGGTTTATTTCTGTTCTGTTCCTTCCAAACATTATTTCTTAGAACTTCGTAGAGTCAGTACGGTTGTATATTGCAAGCGGGTTTGCCATTCTGTGAATTATCATAAATAAATCCTCCTTCAGTATTCCACAACAATTACAGCGATAATCCCCTAAAAGTACCTGCCTAGTACTACCTTTTACGACCGATAGCGTGAAGAGCGACAACGTTGTCAAGAAGATTCTCATTTAGTTTGGCGGGAAATTTAACAAAATACACATTTAAGATTTAAATTGGTAGTGTCTAATTATTGTAAGTTCTATAATTACCGATGCGCGATGTAGCTCCGTTATTCTGAAAAAGTTTACCATCGTTTTATCATCATCTAATATTATATAGGTTTAATTACAATAATTTTAGTGGTTCAGTGTTTTAATTCGATGATGAAAAAATATGTGACTACATTTATTAGAAGCTTCTTGTATTCCACTAATAATATTGCTTTGATTAAAACAAGAAGCTATATATAATTACTCATAATAATAGTCGCATTTTGTGTAAAATCTCCATGGACCACAAATGGATGTCCAATGTACGATGAAATCAAATGTCCAATGGACGTACATAGTACGTCCAGTTTTGGTCCATGGACGTTTGGACTTTAAATGTACGTCCATCGGACGTTGTGTGCTATATGGGTTAGCGTTCGAACAACCGGCCCTAAGAGTTTACAATAATTAAAGAAAGAAAAAAACAATTACCAAATAAATCAAGAATTCAAATGAGACTTAGCCATAGTGGCTAAGTTGACTTATACTACAAATATACATATCACAATAATCTAACAAACAATTACAATTCTCACACATAATAAATATTGGCTAGTTTAATAGCAGAATGATGGATATAGATAAATATTTCCTAACAGTGCCATCTAGTGGCTACTTTACTAGTTTTATGTTGTATCACCTTTTTGTTTCACATAGTAGCAAAGTTACAGCCATAGAGTTAAGTGGGTAGGCGTAAAATCTTTGTCCAATGCTATTTATGAATTCATTTTTTCGAATTTCTGAGAAAACTAATATTTAAACGCAGAATGAAACATTACATTATTACCGAGGGCCGAAAGTCCCTTAGAATAAACAAGAAGTTTATTTTGACAGGTATTTAAAATTAAAAATCACACTACATTTTCTCTTTTTTTTTTCACCCCCGTAACTTATTAAAATTAACAGAAGTTTTCAGGGACTTTTGGCCCTCGGTAATGTTTCATTCTGCTTTTAAATTTTTCAAAAATAATTAGTTTTCTCCGGATTCGAAAAAATGAATGCATTTAAATATCATTGAACAAAGATTTTGCAAATACCCCCTAAACACGTGTTTTATTTGTTCAAAATTCTTGAAAAACGTGCGTCGTTCATTCATGAGACGTCGACTCATTTTATTCTTGGTCCACGTTTCCGTTGTGCATTTCGGATACCCAGCTAGCGTTTGATCTTTTTCTAACGTCAACTGATAACCAAACATGATTCGAGGCTAGGCAGGAAGGTTGACTGAAGTGACTCACAGCTTGATACTGATGTTTAGTATGCACTGCCTGGAGGAGACCCCATCCTACGGTGCCCATATGTTCCACTATCAAATATTTCTACAAAAAAATATTCTTGCTACCATATAGTCACCATGTGAACAAGACAAATTCGAGTTCAATGATACCTAGAGCATAATACATTTGATATTTTAGACATCACATGTTTAATTTCACATTATTCATCTATCTGTTTCTATGACGGATCAATTGTAAAGGGTTTTTACCCACATATTTTTTATTTTGGTGGTTAGCATGTTAAGATTCACGTAAACACTGATGATGATCGGTCATCCGATCGAAAACTAGTTCTGTGATGTAGCCCTTTTTAGGGATTTTAACAAACATACCTTTTATAAAGGATTTTATCGTTTTTTCTTAAGTACTCGATTATCTACAACTCTTCAATCCTATTGATTTCCAGTTATCAGTCTCTATTAAAGTCTATCGGCCCAGTCTCCTGGTCCCAGGTCTTTCTCAGATACTGCATTTTATTTGTTATTTTCAATCTTCTTGTGTTTTTCCAAGTCTCTTAGAATAACCAAAAACTTTCTTTTGAATGAAATATTTGAAATTAATAATCACACTAAATTTTCTTTTTTTCAATCCTAACATATTAAAATAAACACTAAAGTTTTCAGGGGTTTCAGAAACTTTTCAAAAATACATTAGTTTTCTCAGGATTCGAACAAAACGAATGCATTTAACACATTGGCGCGAAATTTTGCGCCTACGCTCCGAAAGAATTGAGCAAGAATACACCAACAATAGCGGACGAGAAAATGTGAAACGCATCTCTTCAAATCTTACACAATAAGTAACGTACAAATAATACAATATGAACGCTCACCAGTGATATGGGAGATGCTCACATACACATAACCTCACAAAACACAATTTTTTTTTTGAAGTTATACTTCTTTACGGGCGTAATGACGGTGAAATTTTATATGGTAAAACCTAGCGACCGGGCGCATGCGCATTATAACTTTGTTCTGATTGGATGTTCAAATGACATGACAAAAATTATCCAATATGGCAGCTGTGGGACTGTGGTTTGGTTATAATGTATGCTTGTTGCGTTTTAAAATTTGTAGGAAGAAAAACAACAAACAAAAAGCTAGTTAATGGTTATACTGCCTTTTTAAATAGTTTTCATATTATATTTTTGGACTTATTTACATAGAAGAGATGATTGTTGCATGCCAATGTGAAAGCTCATCAAACTGTGACTAGTATGCCTGCCGCAGATCTCGCTTATTCAAAGCTAAAGAATCTTTCACTGGTAAGTGTTTTATAAATAGTTGATCAAATTTTGTTATGATATTTGAACATAGCCACTTTGCACGACGCAAGTGATTGCGAAATTTATTAGTCGTTATACGGGCTCCGATACCTACCAAAATACATAAGTAGTATGTAATACTTTTATTTACATAATTTGATTACCATCAAAATGTCTATCAATATTCACCTAATATATTGTTTTCTTACTCTACGTTTTGTTGTATTTTTTCAATTCTAAATCATTTCAATTCAAAATAATTTGATTTACATAAGTTAAAAATGTCAAAAGGTTAATCAGTCTAGTTAGACGATCTTCGCACATAATGACAAGCTGTCTCTGTGGCGAAGTTTTAATGCGAGTGAATCCCAATACAACGCAAATACCAGCCGCGTGGTAAGTTGGTTCGAATCCCAATAGAAACTTTTATTTTTTTATATACATTTTATGATTGTAAGTATATTTATTATATAATTTTATTTTCAGAAAATACGTATTTAGTTAAAAAATTTTCCGACAATTAATGTTCAGAAATCATTTGTGGCATTTTTAATGTGTTTGTGTGTTTTATTTTTTTATTATTTTAATTTTTGGCACTGTTGTAATAAAAATGTTTGAGAAGTAGTAAGTATAAATTAATTTAATATTTAAATAAAATATAAATAAAAAGTATATTAATTTCGTTTATAATCATATAATAGAAGTATAACTTCTTACGTGCGTACAAAGTACACACACATTCTTTTTTGACAACACAACCTCCTTAACATAATTGTGCGTATTATATGTTGCAACTAATGTAAATGAAGGGTAAGTGGGAAGAACAATGAATGTCTATCTGCAAGCGTTTTCAGTAAAATGATAAACAAAGTTACATATTCATTGTTTTTCCCCTTGCGTCCAATTTTGTGACGTGATTTTAAGACGATTATCATCTTTATTTCTCCTTGACCATTCACAGGTTGATAGTATGCTTTCTAAGCTAATAGATTGGACAAAAATCGCAAAATCACCAAAAATTGACATTAATCGTTTTTCCATCTGACCCTTCAAATGTTACTTACCTTTTTCAGTCTCTTGAAAAACCAAAACATCGTTTTAAATTTCGGAATATCACAGGAAAACTATACAGTGATGAGCGCTCTAATAATCGGCAAAATAACGTAAAACAATACGCTGTGCAATAAAAAAAAAGATGAATATAAATTTACTATTGATATTTTCTCACCTTTAGGCATATAGTATGTCAACTAACTAGTGATGTAACCAATAAAAAACGGTACCGTTTTTTTTAAAAAAAACCGTTTTTTATTGCAAAAAAAACGAAGCCTTCGTTTTTTTTGTTTTTTTTTCGTTTTTTTTTTATTTTGATTTTTTAAGTGGGTACAGTTTATTTAATGACAAAAACATATAATAAATATAATATTCTGTATAATTTTATAACAAAATAAGTATTATTTCGTTTCATAATTAATTTCGTATAAATCCTTTAAATAAAAAGACCATGGGTATAAACAAAATAAGAAGAGTTTATTCGTTAACTTGCAAAATCAAAGCAAAAATAAGTAATAAAAATTTATCAAATAAAAAAAACAACGTCTTAATGATTGAAAAGGTTCAATTAATTAACCGAATCCCTTAAATTAACACTGATCCGTCCCGTCGCTATCTGCATTTTCTTCAGACTCTGAAGCTTCCTCTTCATCACTTTCAAAGACAGACTCCGACTGATCTGAATTGGATATTATCATTGGTTCCGGTTCAGATTCTAATGCAGGATTGACTGTGAAGCTAGGATAGCTGCAATTGTGTCCTCATTCCATAGAAAAGCCTTTTTGAATAGTCCTTCTTTTGCAATAAAATTGACAACGTCAGCTAAGACGGCTGCTTCATCGACGTCTGGCATCTTCTGTGCTACCTTGTATATGACTTCTGTCGCATCAGTCTACATTAAATAAAAAAATTAATAGAAATATAACTAAAACCCACTATAACCTAAAAAAAAATTACCATCTCATCTGAGCTAAGTTCGCAGCCACGATATTTTGGATCCAAAAGGTTAGCTACAAAATGAACACTATAAATAGCAAACTTCTTCCGATTTTCAAAAATTGCCCTTGTATCTGCTTCCTCTTTGGATAACAATGGACTTTTAGTGACATTTTCTAATGAGGTGTTAACCATTTTTTTAAATAAATGCAGACATTTTGAAATCGTTGGTGTGTCACCTTCTACAGAGGTAATTGTGTTAGCAATTGGTTCCAGAAGCATAATGTATCCTTGTACCCGGTCCCAAAATATATCGCTTAGAGCATTTTTTTTTAAAGATGGGTGTTTGCTTACTGTCTTTTCAACTTCTTCATTGATAGCCATCCTTTTTATTATTTGTTTGTTAGCAAGCAATGATTGCAGACAAAGAACTAATGATCCCCATCTGGTAGGCACTGGGAGTTTAAGACTGCAACTTATTTTTAATTCGTTTTTTTTCCTTTACCCACGCAGATAATATGTGGCTTTGTCGGATGGCCTTTGTAAGGCAGTGTTCCCAAACCTACCGAAAATTAGGTAGATCTAACGATTTCAACGCATTTCTACCGATCTAACGAAATGTACTGAAATTCTACCTAATTTTGTATTCAGATAGAAATTTTTTCTTATTCCTAAATCTGAGAAGAAATAAGACAAAAAAAATTTTTACTAGTGTGAAATTAACATGACAAAACGAATATTCTGACCTTAATATTCACTAAAAGAAAATCTGGCAACAGAGTAATCTTATATTTTTCCACTTCATTACTGTTACTTGTCAACCAGCCAGCAATGCCAACTTCTCATTTTCATCATTAGCTTTGTTCGTGGAGACAGTCCACTATTGGTTTCTGACTGGAGCGCATGCGCAGTTCCGTTTTCAAGCGCTTGAAAACGGAAATGCGCATGCGCAAGAGTCAAAAACCAGTCAATGGACTGTGCGAACAAAGCTAATATCATAGAGGTATATATTAACATAGAGGGAGCCTATCTTCCGCGCTTCCTGACGACAAGATCTCTTGGACTGGTTTGCTGCATCTCTTTCTAACACATTGTATTGAAAATCTATGATGACATTTAGTGTGAAGATAGGCACGGAAGAGAAGGACAACTGTAGCAGCTTTACTATGCGTAAGAGTGAGACAGCACTAATCCAAATAAAAAAGATGGTGTCGTCACTTCGCTCTGAATGACACTCTCTCTATGCTAATATATAACTCTATGGCTAATATCAAATCTAACGATTTGGCTTCGCAATCTAACGAATTTTTGACAGCATTTTACCGATTTTATTTTTTTTCGTTTGGGAACACTGTTGTAAGGGCAACAGCCTCGGCAGTAAACGATTTCAGACTTGTTAAATTTAGCACTAAATATTATTATATATATAGTTATTTAAATAAGCACTAAACACAAATATTTCCGGCACAAGGCAAGTAAATCACAAAATAACAACAGAAACAGAACACCTGCAAAAGCTAATCGGTAATTCCCCGGTTTTCTCAGCGCCAACGAATACGAGCGTCCTGCTAAATTTCGGTGATTCCCCAAAAGCAACGACGTAAAAAAATAATAGATAAAGGCAGTAAGGGTTTAATGTTTCAATATTTTTTAAAAAGGAACGTCAAACACTGAGTTTCTAGATGTTTTGGATATAATATTGAAATATTGGGTGATTTTTAGGCTTACAAACAACTCCTAATATTGATATTGTTAATATTACGTTGAGAAACTAATAAAAAACAATTAAAAACAAAAAAAACACGTTTTTTATTGTTTTTTTTTTCGTTTTTTTTAGAATTAAAAAAAAACACGTTTTATAACATCACTACAACTAACACTGTCACAGTGGTAGTTGCCAAACTCGTCTGATACATCTTAAGCTGTGAAGCTATCAATATAATGCAAATTTACAGGTGGCTATGAATAATTTTTCAGCTCTACTAGTTTCATCTCTTTTTAACTTATGTTTTCTAGCTTTTGCAGGTTATTTAGCGCGCTCATCAAAGTAGTCATAATGGACGGGATATAAAAACACAGTAAGCTGTTCAAGTATTTTATTAAAAGGCTCATTCAAAAATACAACACACAAAAATAAACAAATACCTGTTACTGATCCTGCTGTAATCCCTGAAATCCAACGAAAAGACCGCACGAATATATTCGCTAAAGGTTCCACTCTGGAAACTCCTAGGAAAAGCTAGTAATATTCAGACGAGAAGAGTCCTTACCGTTTCTATCTTTCAATAAAAACTGTATACGCTACATGGAATATCCTATCTTTGTCCTAGGAAATTTCATATCCATGCTCACTCATCCGTGTCTCCCAGAGTGCGAGACCTACTACGAGTTGTAAAACATAATTATTCATCATTCATTGTTACTGAATGCAAATAACAGCATCTCATTTTTAAATTTTGTTTTTGCAAAAATTAAGTTCTTTATTTTTTTTGTTCAAAGCCATACAAAGCTTCTTAGGTATAAAATATGAGGTCTGTTCAGAAAGTAAAAATAAAAGGGCTGTGTAATATATGGATGAGGGATGTGTGAGAGTGCGCATCCGAAAAGCTAGATCCACCTTCAACCTGATGGGGACCGTGTTCAAGAGCCACTACCTCTCTCTTGATATAAGTAAGAATGCTGCGATGCTACATCTTCTCTGCCGTTTTTTATAATGTTGAGTCGCGGACCTTGAGCCAAGATGTGTGCAGAAAATTAGAAGCATTTGAGATGCGGCTGTATAGGAGAATATTCAAACTCCTATGGGCTGAGGTCTTCAGAAGAATGAAGGAGAACCGAGAAATACTGACCACTATAAAATCTCGAAAGTTATAATACTTCGGACACATTATGCGAAATGAATCCAGATATGCCATCCTGCAAGGAAAAATATTTGAAAAGCGAGGTCCAGGAACAAGATCATGGTTAAATAACCTCAGAACCTGGTTCAACATCTGTGAAGCTTTTCCGCACTGCTGCGAATAAGATAGCCATGATGATTGCCAACGTTCATCACGGATAGGCATATCAATTATATATGGATATCGCAGGGCTTACAGGCTGTCGCATGTGTCGAAAAAAATTTGGTATTTTAACGTGACGAAAACAAAGTTTCCCAAAATTACAAAGGATTTATCTGAGTCGTAACACCACAAAAATCACGTTTGGAGGAAACACAAACATCACATTTTTCGAAAGATTAGCATAAAGGATAAAAGATTACTTCCAGAGGACTCATTGAATTCAAAGCATAAAATGAGTATAAAAATGAAAGGGTCAGTGTGGAATTTGAAAGTTTTGTGTGACTTAACAATAAAACTAAATTTACAGGTCCCACAGTAAATTTGATTAAATTGTAATCATCTTTTAGGTAAGTATTGTATACCCATACCAGCTATCTAAGAGACTTATTAATATTTAGCTCAGCGGGGTGCAATAGCCTGAGGTGTGGAATTCCATAAACAAGGGATCATTTTTTCATAGAACGGGTATAATCTCTTATGAAATTCCACACCTCGTACAATAGAACCCTGCTGAGCTGAATATTAATGAGTTTCTAGATAGTGGCTTTACTTTCTGCACATTCCTCGTGTTTCCCAAATACTTTTGAAAATTGATTTGTTTATTCACGACAATTTCAAGGACATGGAATGAATACACATTTTAAGATTCTTTAAGAATTCATAGAATTGCTTTAAAGCCACAGTACAAAAGTTGCATCTAAGTTTCAGAACTACTTTTGCACGATTATTCCCAAAAATTTTTTCTAATGGGGTTGTCTTCTGTAGCCAAACAATAATTGAAATATGACCTATTTTTAATTGTGTTGAATCCATAGACAACACCACTTGAGCAAAAACCATGCCGCTGAAACACTGTCGTGAAATAAACATTGTGAAAATTCTGAACATTTTTTAGTTTTTAATTGAATGTTCTGCAACTATTGATAGACTGAGTCGAAGTTTGAGTTACCAAGGGTCATTGACGTGAATATGAACTTTTTGTTTCGCACAAATTTTCAGGAATGAGGAATTTATTCAAACATACTTCACAATCTACACATTAGTATGACGTCATCAAGCCATTTTTTGAGGTTAGGTCAATATTTTTTAAAATATAGCAAATTATCTATGGCCTTTCTACAGCAGTTCGTTAAGACTTACAAATTTTTAATTATTATGATAAGTATTCAAAAAAAAATGTATAAAACGAACTACCATATTAGTATCATAGATAATTTGAACAATTTAGAATCAAAATTTTGACCTACTCCAACAAAAACTTGGCTGTAACGTCACACACAGTTTATCTAGGGTGATTGAAACGCACTACTTTTTCGTGTTAGCGTAAAAAAACATTAAAAATGAGATACAGGATAATAAACCATTAGAGAGCATAGAGGATGTTAACTACTGAACACATTTTGAGCTTAGTAATCACTACGTGGAATTAGGAACAAAAATAATGCAGCTCTTTGAAAATTTTTCGAATTTGAAACATAATTAAATTAAATAACATCTACATGCAGATATTTTTACAATATTTTAAGTTTTGTTCAACTGTTTATTGTTCCTGTTATTGAATTCCACACAAAAATTCAGCTTTTTAAAACAGTTAGTATGAAATATACAATCTACAACAATGTCTATGGATACCATTTAAAAGTTTTCAATATATTTTTTTTTAGAAAATGACAGTATATTAGTTTTATATCTATGAAAAAACATTTATGCCCGGTTGCACGAACAGATCTTAAGCTTAAGTCAAGAATATCATAAGAATTAATATAATTATAATGTATTACAATAAGAATACCATAATATAATAATAGATATAATTGATAATAAGGTAAGAATCTAAAATTACAGTGCAACGTAAGTGATACTCAAGGAGGCCCTATCTATAAGTAGAGCTTAGCTAAGCTGGAGCTTAAGATCTGTTGGTGCAACCAGGCATTAAAATCCAGTCAATATCTAAAAAAATAACTAAAAACTATCAAACATCGCCAGACATTGTTGACATTTGCATTCGAATTAAAACAAAAGCTTTGAAATGTTATGAAAATATGATAAGATGTTTTTTATTTACCATAAATGGTGAATCCTTCCAACAATATTTTTTCCAATGAACCCAAGATCCTCCTAAGCTCAAATCCGATGCAAGAAACGATCCAAAAACGCTGATAGAGCAGTGAGTGTATTTCAAGTTACAGAAACAGCCTCTTTTGTGTAGAAACGGTACAAGCGATAGGGTGAAGCTTAAAATGAAAACTGAGGGATGATTTATTTTGCGAATAACATACACTGATGATACTTGTTGGCATGTAGTTTGGTAATGCTCTATCGCCATCTGATGTGCAGCTGCAGATATTGAGGTTGTTCTTATGATATGCGAAAATGTGTGGAAAATAAGCAGTTTTTGGGAAGGATGAAAAGATAAGTTGTTTTAAACTAAAAGGGAAGTTCCCTAGGTTGGCTGTATACCATATAGTTAAAAAACTCTAAGAAGTAAAACCACTTCTATGTAAATTGGTATATTTATTAAAACTTAAAAATCCCAATGGATTGAATAAAATATGTCCAATTCAGAACGTTTTCAGACCTATCGGTCCATCATCAGTGAATGTGCATACTTGCTAAATAGCCCCAGAACCAAACAATGGTTGAATTTAAAATTCAATTTACATTATTTAAAAATAATATTCAACAGGCTAAACGCCGATGTTACAGGATATTGCCTATGGGAACATGGTGAAACCATACCAAAACCTCAATCAACCATCTTAGGCCAACTTTGACTATAAAGTGATATCACTTTATAGTCAAAGTTGGCCTAAGATGGTTGATTGAGGTTTTGGTAGGGTTTCACCATGTTCCCATAGGCAATATCCTGTAACATCGGATTTTAGCCTGTTGAATATTATTTTTAAATAATGTAAATTGAATTTTAAATTCAACCATTGTTTGGTTCTGGGGCTATTTAGCAAGTATGCACATTCACTGATGATGGACCGATAGGTCTGAAAACGTTCTGAATTGGACATATTTTATTCAATCCATTGGGATTTTTAAGTTTTAATAAATATACCAATTTACATAGAAGTGGTTTTACTTCTTGTTAGAGTTTTTTATAAGTTGTTTTATTACAACTTCTGAATCTAAATGGCGAAACAAATTGTAAGAAAGCTGTAAAAATATGTAATCACTGTTTCTGTTACCATGAAATAAACTCAAATGCTCTAAAAGCTCCAAATCCTGATTATTCTTAATCCTTAAAAAATCCTCCCTCCTGTATTATGCTCTCCTATCCTATCCCGCGAAACAGCTAAACAATTCCTCCCTCCTGATATCCAAAATCCAATAAATCCCTCCTAAAATCCTTTTTTTGCAAATCTCTTGAGGAGATCCTTTTGACAAATTAAAGATTCCTCTTCCCTCCTATTGACGAGTAGGTGTTTAATAGAATTCTACGTCAGTTTTATCTTTTTTATTTCCAAAATCGTCCATCGCTGATACACAGGTTCAGCAAAGGTACCATAGACAGAAAAAAAAATTATACATTAGTGCCTAGAGTCTTATAGTATTTAAAAAATCAATTAATTTAAGTTTGAAGAATCCATTAGTGCCAAGAAACAAGGAAACGTTTCAAAACACTTCTAAGAAATAATCACTATTACTTACTTCCTTGGTTCTTTGCATGTGATTAATTAAAAAAAGAATTCGGAATGTACAACACACAGAACGGCAAATGGACAAATGAAATTATATAAAAAAAACATTAATAGCAATACCAATATCTTAAGCTATATTCTATTTTTTAGGCAAATTCCAAGAGTATCGTACCTAACCTAACAATTTCAAGTAATTATTCGTGCAAAATTTTACGCATTTCCAAAAAAATTGGAAAAATACTACTGTCATCTTATAAAACCGGAAATACTGTTAAATTTCGATCAAAATATATTAATAGTCAGATAGAATAGAAGAAATTCTGTACTTTCAAAGAATAAGATCGAATTACTAGATGTAATGTCTGACATGGAAAGATCTGTTTTCTTAAGATGGCGAATATTACGCCATGATTCCAAATGTCACAATTAAAAGCATTGTGAACTAAATATATTTCAATGAAGATGTTTTTTCAGTCCTACTGCAGCCAATTGGTAAATCTTGGTTCAGTTAAATTAGAAATTAAAAAATTTCTGCTCGGATCATACTCTGGAGGTGATTTTCATTGGAAACTAACATTCAATGAATGAATACAAATAAATTTTTATCATTCATAGTGTCAATTAGCCAATATCAACTTCTACAATCTAAGATCACGATAATCAACGGAAATATTTGCACATAAAAAAATACTTCAAGGAAATGCCTAATAGAATAACACAATACGTACATAATATCCACGGTTGGAAATTATGAACGAGAACGGCTCCTCGAGAAACTTCTATGCACAGGGCTGTATGTCGGCGAGCCCCTGTTGCGGGGTGAGAAAGATCGGCTTCTCGATCTACCTCCGGATCTCCTTTCACTGCCACCTTTGTCTTCTTTCACGCGGATGTAGGCAACTTCTCCCTTAATTTTAAAAATACAGCGTTAAACTTGATGAGCTAATGTTAAATGATGACAAATAAATAATTTCTGTTCGTATCTAAACTTGGGTCATTAAAAGACGTTGGTTGTAATGAATCAGATCAGATTTTTTGATGAAATGTTCCTGGAAGGTTATAGATCATGCAGATATCCACATTATTTGTTTATTAAAATTGCTGGAACATTTCTAAAGAGAAAATATCATTCTTCTTCACCAGTTTATGACATTACTTTAAGGATTATATTATATAACAGAGTATATTAGAAATCGTCATTGTAAAGGTAAAACTCATTAAGTGCAGTTTTAATGATTTTGAGTTTTATCTTTTATTATCACATTTATGATAAGATCTATTAGTCTAAGAGCTAGTGAACCCTCCGACTAACGGTCGTCCTGTAAGGCTAGAAATTTTTCTAGTGATAATTCATAGCACACCAAGGCTAAAAACCATGACCTGGCAGGCATCAGCGGTGCATGTGTATCTACCAGGTGAATCGAAAAGTGCAAATTTAAGGGATAAAATAAACTTTCTCCTGTAAGGTTTAAATTTAAGTATGTGTTTGAGTAAGTCATTTAGAAGAAATGTGTACAATGACAGGCGATTCTGAAGAGCATAAGACCTTGCCAGGCGAAGAAAAGTATTGGGTTTTTCCTAAAATTATTTTTTTTGCATCGAACAAATTTTTTTGAATCATTCCAAACAGAAAAGGTCTTTAGTGATTTTTCTCTTAAGTTAATAGTTTTTGTTATACAGTATGTCCCTGTAAGTTGTATCCATATGGAAAACTTTTTTATTATTAATTTTACGAAAAAAAGTTTTCTTTATAAAAAGGTCTGCATGGTCCAAAACCTAAGATTTAACCATCAAATATCAAATTTTTTGAATATTATACGAGGTATGTCAAAAAGTTTGAATTTCACTCAAGAGTAAAGTAGCTTTATTTTTAGTAATATTGGAAATTGCTATTGTGAAAAGTTGTTTGGAATTAAAAACTATATTTTAATATGCAATTACATCCTTCTAATTGAAAAATTTTTTTTTTTTGAAAAATTACGGATAAATTATTATTTTTTCAGTTATTTCAATTCTGATAACTCTTTTATTATTATTTTACGAAAAAAAGTGATTCTTAATAAAAAGTTCTGGATGGTCTAAAACTTAAAATACAACCATCTTATATCAAATTTTATCAATTTTATACGAGGTATGTCAAAAAAGATAAATTTAGATCAAAAGTAAAGTACCTTTATAGTTCAGAATATTTCAATTAGAAGGATGTAATTACATACTGAAACATAGTTTTTAATTCTAAATAACTTTTTCTAATAACAATTTTCGATATTGTGAAAAATAAACGTATTTTACTCTTAAGCGAAATTCATATTTTTTGACATACCTCGTATAAAATTGATAAAATTTGACATAAGATGGTTGTATTTTAGATTTTAGACCATGCAGAACTTTTTATTAAGAATCACTTTTTTTCGTAAAATTAATAATAAGAGTTAACTGAATTAAAATAACTGAAAATAAGGTTAGTTATCCATAATTTTTCAAAAAAAAATTTTCAATTAGAAGGATGTAATTGCATACTAGAATACAGTTTTTAATTCCAAACAACTTTTCATAATAGCAATTTTCAATATTGTGAAAAATAAAGCTACTTTACTCTTGAGTGAAATTCAAACTTTTTGACATACCTCGTATAATATTCAAAAAATTTGATATTTGATGGTTAAATCTTAGGTTTTGGACCATGCAGAGCTTTTTATAAAGAATAACTTTTTTTCGTAAAATTAATAATAAAAAAGTTTTCCATATGGATACAACTTACAGGGACATACTGTATAAGCGATTGAAAATTTTGAAAATTGCGAAAGCAGCCATTTTTAACCCTAAATCGGATATTTATCTAAAAATTTCAAATTTGCCAAGGTAGGTAGATATTCTTTAAACATTGATTGATGAAATCTCAAAGAGTATTTTGCAATACAATATCGGAAACCCCTTTGTTTTTTAATTGCTAATCAAGCGGGTGCAACACTGTAGTATAAGTGATGACGTTTGAGTTGGCATAAATTCATTATCTCGAGAATGAGCAAATTTCAAGAAAAATCCTCAGACAGGTCGATTTTTATTTTTAAATTAGGACTTTTTGGCATATATGTAATACTAGTGACGTCATCCATCTGAGCGTGATGACGTAATCGATGATTTTTTTAAATGAGAGTAGGGGTTGTGTGATAGCTCATTTGAAAGATTATTTAATTCTCTATTCACTAATATAAACAATAACAATTATTTATACAGGGTGTACAAATTTTTTTTTTATTAAATTAACTTTGATTAAATTTGACAAATAGAAGAAAAATTTTTTTTGTACACCCTGTATAAATAATTATGTTAATGTTTATATTACTGAATAGACAATCAAATAACCTTTCAAATGAGCTATCACACAACCCCTACTCTTATTTAAAAAAATCATCGATTATGTCATCACGCCCAGATGGATGACGTCACTAGTATTATATATATGCCAAAAAGTCGTAATTCAAAAATAAAACCTGTCTGAGGATTTCTCTTGAAATTTGCCCATTCTCGAGATAATGAATTTATGCAAACTCAAACATCCTCACTTATACTACAGTGTCGCGCCCCCTTAATTAGCAATTAAAAAAACAAAGGGTTTTTCGATATTTTATTGCAAAAAACTCTTCGGGATTTCATCAATCAACGTTTAAAGAATATCTACGTACCTTGGCAATATTGAAATTTTTAGCTAAATGTTCGATTTAGGGTTAAAAATGGCCAATTTCGCAATTTTCAATCGCTTATGTAACAAAAACTATCAACTTAAGAGAAAAATCACTAAAGACCTTTTCTGTTTGGAATGATTTAAAAAACCTAAAAAAAATTTGTTCGATGCAAAAAGAATAATTTTAGGAAAAATCCCTAATCTTTCCCCTCCCCTGGCAACGTCTTATGCTCTTCAGAATCGCCTGTCATTGTACACATTTCTTCTAAATGACTTACTCGAAACACATACTTAAATTTAAACCTTACAGGAGAAAGTTTATTTTACCCTGTAAATTTGCACTTTTCGATTCACCTGGTAGATACACGTGCACCGCTGATGCCTGCCAGGTCATGGTTTTTAGCCTTGGTGTGCTATGAATTATTACTAGACAAATTTCTAGCCTTACAGGACGACCGTTAGCCGGAGGGTTCACTAGCTCTTAGACTATATAGAGGAAAAATTCATTATAAGTTATAATACTCATATATCTTAATAAATGTGATAATGACAGATGAAACTCAAAATCGCTAAAACTGCAATTAATGAGTTTTACCTTTACAATGACGATATTAAAACCACCTACCTAAGAGACTAACTAATATTCAGCTCAACGGGGTGCTATTGTTCAAGGTGTGAAATTACATAAACAAGGGACTTTGCTAAAGCACGCAGATCCATCCCTTGTTTATGGAATTCAACACAGAAAAATAGCAGCCCTCTGAACTGAATATTAATTAGTCTCTTAGATAGCTAGTAGTACTAGTTTTCATAAATGGGTTTAGAAACTTGTTTGCAATTGCATGTATAAAAAATCAGTGTTTGATATAACAGAGTTTTACACACAGCACACTTCGGAAAGTCTTTAATTTTCCAGGCGAGGCTGGTGTGCAAAATTATACAAAAAGAGAAAAAAAGTGGTATCACAATTCCTTCTATGCTATTATTTTGGATAAGGTTTTTGGGATATGCGGGATAGGACTCCGTAACATTTTGCGGAAAATATCAATATATAATTCTGGTAGTTTAATAGGACTGTGGAAATGAATATGGCGGAAATATAAAGTAAAGTTGGTAAATATGGTTAAACCACTTTTTAGTTTAGAGGTAATGGATTATTGAAACGGTTATGTGTCATGCATGTACAGAGTACAAATTTTAATATTGATGGGCAATATTGATGCCACACTAGTAGCAACAAAGAAAATTGTACTAGGCCATCAAATATAAAAGTGTAACAGTTGTTACAGTTTAGTGGTTTAGAAAATACAGTGGTAGAGTATTTTACAACAAAGAAATTAGTCCTCTTAGTGGACCAGATAAATGTAAAATAAAATAAATTACCTCATGTGACCTAAATCTTGAATCGTCTAACTTCTTGATGGCATATTTCATGTCCTCATATCTCAAAAACTCCACTACACCTGAGCCATCTTTGAAGGAATCCGCAAAACATACATCTCCTGCTTCTCTCATGTGGTCTTTTAAGTCTTGCCATGATCCAGATGGTGGTAAGCCTATGAAATTGTAAATATGTTTCAATGTAGACATTTTTATAGCAAAATATTAATACAAACATAGGAAAATGTTTCTTCTGGTTACATTTTTGAAAGAAATATATTTGTGAAAGCTAACACATTCATACCAAGTTCTATAGCAATACAAAACATGTATACAGCGGTAAAAATATAAAACTTGCAGAAAAAAATAGAATTTAAAAAAATAATCTGACTAAAGAATCAAGAGAAGTGTTCAGATCAAGTCACATCCTTCTCTCAATTGGACCCGGTTATGCAACAAAGAACCAACTCACATTTTTTCAAAAATGGAGTTATTGGTTCGTACAGACTGTAAATAATATGATTCATGTTCTGTAATAACGAACCGAGTGTTCTGGTACATCATAGCCATCTACTGGAGGATAGAACCATATTGCAGATTAATAAATTCGGTTGTACAGGTTTTCAATTTCAAACCAAGTAACCTTGGTTCCTTGTTGCAGAACAAAGACAAAAAGACACCTGCAATAAATGTCTTTATGCCTTTAAAATAAAAATAACGAGTAGGTATTAAAGACAATAAAAACTAGGATATTGTTAGAAAATAGGAATTTCATTTGGGACAAGGTGAATTACGAAGAAAACAAATGAAACTTAATTTAAGGCAATAGAAGACGAAAAACGCTTCCTAAGAAAAATTCATGAAACAGGTCGATCTTTATTTTTAAATTACGTTTTTTTGGCATACCTATATATTATTATCATACTAGTAAGGCCATCCATCTAAGCGCGATGACATATTTCTTAAATGATAATAGGGATCATGTGATAGCTCATTTGAAAGGGGTACTCAATTCTCTATTCAGTAATATAAACATTGAACATAATTATTTATATAGGGTGTTCGAAAAAAAACTTAAATTAATTGAGACAAAAAGAAGAACTTATGTAATTCATTTAATGCAAAACTCGTTTAACTGTTGTCAAAAACAAAAAATAATGTTTATTTAACAAATAACTATTGTTTTTCGCTTAAATTCAATGTTAAAGCTGCCATCCACCTGCCTCTTGGCAGTTTAACATTTCATTTAAGCGAAAATCAATGTTTATTTTTCAAACAAATTTTCTTTCTGTTTTTTGACAGCAGTAAAATGTATTTAGAATTGAATAAATTACATTCATTCTTCTTTTTATGTCAATTTATTTAATTTAAAGAAAAAACATTTTTTGGACATCCGGTATAAATAACTATGTTAATGCTTATATCACTGAATAGATAATTAAATACCCTTTCAAATGAGCTATCACATGACCCCTATTCTCATTTAAAAAAATCATCGATTACGCCATCAAACTCATGTCGATGACCTCACTAGTACAATATAGATGATAAAAAATCGCAATTTAAAAATAAAAATCAACCTGTTTCGGGAATTTCTAATAGTGTTGCTTATGCCTTACTTTATGGACGCACTGTAGATGGATTACACAGAAATACAGATTTCGAACCAGACATGTTAATGTTACGTTTCAACCAAGTAATTTTTTTCTACCATACGAGTTAATTTTTTAGTTGTTTATTTTATTATTGCATTAAAACCCATAAGTTATAATAAAAGTGTTTGTTTTTGGGTCGGTTATTATTATTTTTATATCCAAATAATTTATTCAAACAAATAAAACGTTTTTCTTGAATATCTCAAAACTAACAATGTCAATTGGTTCCTTGTTACGGGGTCCAATTGGTCTGTCAAATACAGTTGTGATCTAAATGCAAGGTACACTGAAGACTGTAAATATGTTTTAAAATAAACCAGTTTTCAAGGTATTGTTTTATTTATCCAGAAACAGATTATGAAGACATAAAAACAGAAAGTTTGGCTTGTACAAAAACATTGTCAGCAGTTTCTAAAGTAATGACAACAGATGTGTGGGACACAGAAGAAATTCCAGCAGAAAGGAAAAAAGCAACTATATGTCCAATCCACAAAAAGAGAGACAAACTGTATACAAAAACTATAGAGGCATATCCTTATGCTGTGTGTGTTATCTACCCCAGCATATAGGGACCCATCTGCAACAATTGTATGTGGAGAATAGGGTTCAACCATGAGTTGTATCAATATTACAAATAACCCTCTATTGGGACTGTGCAAGTTCGGCAAAGCGACCTCTATTTCTACGCTCTGTACTTTTATTCGCACTTTTAATTATATTGGCCAATTATATTAGTCCTGGTTGCTGGATAATTGTCAAGACCATAATCCAAAAAAATAATAAGAAGAAAAAATAAGATGCAGGTTATGTTTAGCAAACGTAAACAATTGTATGTAGTAAATAAAATCAGTTATTAAAATGCAGTACTGCAAGCAAAATACAATTACAGTGGAACCTCGATAACTCGGATTAATCGGGACCGCGGCCGATCCGGGTTATCGAAAATCCGGGTTAGCCGGAGAATATAGTAAAAATTAATAAATAACCTCCATTACAATTACAAAAACATGAAACACATATGCACAGTACACATCTAAATTACGTATAGTTGTATAGAGTGTAGAGTTTTGTTCATTTCTTGGTAAAAAACTCAGTCATACTGTAGAGATGTACCGACACCATAATATGGTAGATCTGGATCCTGCGTACAAAAAAAAATTGATAAATAGCAAGCTAAAAATTTGTTATTAGCTTAAGGGTGTCTAGTCGGACAAACATTAATATATGGGAACACTGGAACAGGGGAAGTTTTAACTGTGGAACAGGTTAAAAATTTGGAACGGTCAGACCACGAAAACGGCACATGTATTTTTTCCGACAGAACAGACTTAAACTCTCCGAACAGAGATTAAACTCTCATGCAAAAATCAGACTGCTATTTATCACCAAATTGGCGTTTTAATGAGTGGAACATGTAGAATATGTCAAATGACAGGAATTATGACAGGTGATAAATAGCAGTCTGATTTTTGCATGAGAGTTTAATCTCTGTTCGGAGAGTTTATGTCTGTTCTGTCGGACAAAACAAATGTGCCATTTTCGTGTTCTGACCGTTCCAAATTTTTGACCTGTTCCACAATTAAAACTGCCCCTGTTCCAGTGTTCTCATATATCAAAGTTTATCCGACTAGACACCCTTAAGCTATTAATAAATTTTTAGCTTGCTATTAATCAACTTTTTTTTCATACGCGGGATCCAGACCTATGGTAGCATAATATCATATTATGATGCTGCAATAAATTTATTTTAAAGATTCGTCTTTATCAATCCTACCTAATGTTTCTAAATTTCTTTTCCATTGTCACTGCAACATTTTTACGTTTTGTTACCATTACGTAGACAAAGCAAACACAATCTGAAGCACGATTACATTACAGAACGGAAGTGATTAATAGGCTGTACTACACACAATACAAGAATTTTTAAATAGTCACGTCTTTTTTAAACAATGCTAAGACAGTTTGACATAAATAAAGAAAAAGGAATACAGACAGGTGTCTGTTCTTTCCAATAAGCTGAGACGGTCGCTCTGGCTGCCGCCGTGTGCATGAATCATTTTTACTATTGTACTTATGTGTTCAAATTACACAAATACACATTATCTCTGAAATATTATTTGGCCTACATACATTTTTATTTGATAAAATTGTTAAATTGTTTATTTGTTAAATTTTTGTCTGATGAAAATCGGTCCGGGTTAGCCGGACTTCCGGGTTATCGGGGGCCGACTTATCGGGGTTCCACTGTAATTAAATTTACCTTTATATAATAATTGTATATCATATCAATATTGTGGAGCAATATATAATTTTTCTGCCTCAATGACAGAAGGTATGAAATATACGTCAATTTGACAATTTCAATTGACAATATGAATTATTTAAGATATATGCAATACTTCTCCGCGACTCGCGCACGGTCGTTTCTCGTTTCCCTTTCCAAGTACTTGCACACCGCGAATAACAAATTATGCAAAAATACACAGATTGCTGTGGGCAGGTCACCTTATAAGAATCAATACGTACATTCCATGTCAAATCACTCAGGCAAAAAATTTTGGATTTCCGATTCTTCTGAAAATTGGTATATAGCTTCTGCGGGACGTAAAAATAAGATATTTAAGGTCAAAAAGTCTTCTTCTTTTTTCTCAAAATGTTATTTTATGCGATTTTACAGTGATTTGATGTTTATTTAAACAAATTTTCATTTTCTACCATAAAGTATCAATGAAAAACATAATATTTTAATAGAAGGGACTCAAAAATGTCATTATAACAAGTTATTTTGATGCAAAACAAGTTTTTGATAAAATTTTATAGTGTAGAAAACATTAAAATACCATTTTTTTACATTTTCCTCCATTCCCAAAATACATCATATTCGATTTGTCTGAAAATTTGCCCACAGATAGACAACATATAGGACTTTAAAGTGGTTAGAAGGATTTGAATTATATTACAATACCAAAAAAGTTACATGCAGTAATATCAGACTCAAAAGTATATTAGTGATCATTCAAGTATTACGTGACGTGATTTTTGAAGGAAGATTTTTGACCCCCCCTCCCCAACCAGCGTTACGTAATACTTAAAGATCCCTTAGTCTAATCAGGATAGCATTTGACCTTGCATGCCGAGCTGCCCAAAATTTTATTTTTCTAATCTTTAGGGGAATCAATAGTAGTCTAAATTTAAAATCACGAATGAATTCCTCCCTTACATTAGCTGCCATCTTGATTTTAAAGGAGAACCTGTTTTGCTCAATATATCCACCATTTTTAACTTTTTGTTTGACAAAAATGTTAGGAACCGAAATTGTTCCAAATAAATAGCATTTACAATTATTACAATTTCTTTTTAACAGTTTTTGTCATGAGGTCGATATTTTCGAGTTAATTATACTTACAGTAGATGCCTATATATTTGACTATGATATTGCATGTACCTTTTTTTGGTATTGTAATATACATAATTCAAATTCTTCTCACCACTTAAAGTCCTATGTTTTGGCTATCTACGGGCAAATTTTCAGCCAAATCGATTATGATGTATTTTGGGAATGGAGAAAAATGTAAAAAGCAGTATTTTAACGTTTTCTACACTATAAAATTTGATCAAAAACTTGTTTTGAATCAAAGTAACTTGTTATAATGCCATATAATGACATTTTTTGAGTCCCTTCTATTAAAATATTATGTTTTTCATTGATACTTTACGATAGAAAATGCAAATTTGTTTGAATAAACACCAAATCACTGTAAAATCACATAAAATAACATTTTGAGAAAAAAAGAAGATTTTTTTGACCTTAAATATCTTATTTTTACGTCATGCAGAAGCTATATACCAATTTTCAGACAAATCGAAGATCCAAAATTTTTTTTGCTCCAAAATTGAGTGATTTGAAATGGAATCACCCAATAACAGAACACTTAGGGGAACAATGGTGGGACATCGGCCAGTGGGAAGACCAAGGAAGAGGCTGACGGACAAAGTGAGATACTAAAGATATTGAGAGTGGATAGGGGAGAGCAGCCAAGGAAAGAGATGCTTGGAGTCAGATGTTGAGGAAGGCTAGGGCACAAATTGGGCTATAGAGCCATAGGAGAGAGAAAGAAATATAACACTGAAAGAAAAGGGATAAAGTCTTGTCATGATCCAGATACATCTAAGAAAATGTAAATGTGCATCAAAAATAGAAATTTTAAACGAAGACTTTATAGAGGTATTCGCACAGCATGCCCTGGATGTATCCTGAACTTACCCAGAGGGAGAACGCCTGCACATTAGCTGTTAAGAGGGAAAAATTTGACCTTATCGAAAGCTCAATTTTGTATTGTGCTCACATTCTCCCTCTGTATATCAGGATGTGCTGCATGAATATACCTTATATATATAGGAAACAACAGATATTACATGTTGTGGATACAATAAGCACTTCTTTGTAGAGACAACTATTCAAATAAGTTTAAAACCATAGATTATGACATGCAATGGAGAAAAAATCAATAAAAACAAATAAGTAAGGGTACAAGTCAGTTAACGAATTTGCATATTAATCAAAACGAACAAGGAGATTCGATAGCTTAGTTTATTAGTAAATAAGAAGTATTCACTTAATCCATTCGCTGCTGATCACATGCCAGCGTGTGATATGGTTACTTCAGTCAGGTGCTGTTCACCTGCCAGAGAGTGATATGGTTACTTCAGTCAGGTGCCGTTCAACAGCATAGCTCCTAGCTGAGTTCCATCCTCTTCAATAGACAGCGAATGAGTTAAAAAACTTTTGTTTTCATCAACGCAAAGCAGGTTTCTACATAATTCCAGATTAGCATGAGGAACTTTGAATTTGTTCCTTGTTAATCCTCTCTTTTAATTGCTAGATATATTATATTGGTGTGACAAACACTACATACATCCTTGAGCACTCCTCACAAGGAGCACAGTCCTGTTGAAAATATTGAACAACTGAAAACTGCAGATTGATTCTGTTTTAAATCTGATAAATAAATAAATACAGAGTGTTTGATACTTTGAGACTGATATACAGTGATGGAAAATAGCTCAAAAGATGAAAAACATAATACATTGCGAAACAAAAAGAGATTAAACTAGTTGAGGCGGAAATTATCGTTAAACGTATTAATTAACATTATATTACATAGTTTCCCATCTTTAGACGTCTGTGACAAGAGTATTTTATAAAATTCTACTGTCACAGTGCTTCTCTGATACGTCTAAAGGTAATGCAATGTAATAATTCGTTTATAATTTCCAGACGTTTATAATTTCCACCTCCACTAGTTTCATCTCTTTTTGTTTCGCAATGTATTGTTTTCCATCTTTTGAGCTATTTTGCCAGTTATTAGCGCGCTCACCACTGTATATTCAACGCAGCAGGATGCTATTGTTTCAGGTGTGAAATTACATAAACAAGGGATCATTTCATAGAACAGGTACATCCCTTGTTTAAGGAATTTCACACCTAAAAAAATAGCACCTCGCTGAGTTGAATACAGCATTTAGGTTGTCGTTAGATCAGATAACATCAAAATAAATTCGGTTTATTTTTTTCTTTGGATAAAATGAAAAGGTGAATTAAAACTTACCTGTAACAAGAACCCTAAACTGTGATCTTCTAGCCGGTGGTCCCCTAGAGCCTCTGCCTCTTTCGCCGCCTCGACCTCCTCTAAAGCCGCCTCCACCACCACCACCATGGCCGCCGCCTCCGCGAGGAAACTCTACTCGTAATCTATACCCGTCATAATCGTAGCCGTCTCTAGCGTGGACAGCATCATCTGCATCTCTGTTAAAATTCACAAATTTTAATTTCATGTTAATTTAAAATACGTACAAACTTACCTTGGATCCTCGAATTCGACAAATGCAAATGGCGGACCGCGTCGGTTTTTCAGATCGACAAAAGTTACCTTTCCGAATTTGTAAAAGAGATCCTGGATGTCCTTGGTGCGTATATCTGGGGGAAGATTGCCAACGTATATTCTACAATCGTTACGACCGGGACCAGACATTTTCTTAAGAACTTTTAAAAGGTAAGATAAGTTTTGTAGGTTTTGCACCAGAAAGCCGACACAACAGGAAAAGCGAAGCGGCGGCGGGCGGAGAGAAACAAGATTGCAAAAAGCTGCGCACTAGCGCACTGCGCACTCACCGGAAGTGAGTGGGGAGGGAGGCAATTTTAAATTAGACAGACTCGATATGTTTTGTTATGACATTAATGTCATATAATAGCCTCTATTATCAATAATTATCATTAAGCAATCGTTAGTTTTATTCTTAATTAATAATGTGAATTACAGTACGGTTCCAATTATAAAATTTAGTACAGCACAAATAACAAAACCGGAAATAGCTGTTTGTGTTAAATTTAAAGGCAAGAAAAATTTTTGACGTCTTGTCTCTTGACTTTGACGTTTATGTGCCTAACTTTATACCGACGAAAGGCGAAAAGCACAAAAGCAGTGACGTTTTGAATGTATGTTTTTGAAGGATTGACATTTTATCTCCAATATACATACGTGGTCTAACATTTATTTTTCAAGTAAAATAAGAATAAAACATGGATTTCATCAACCGTATACCTACCCATATGGTAATATTTGAACTTAATTGAATATTATAATTCATAATAATGTTAAATGGTTAATTTGTCGTCACAAACAAGTAACATATTTTAGGTTCCTGAATTTCAAAATGTTTTTCTTTTCCAGGACTTTGAAGGGCAAGCCAGAGCAGAAAAGTTATCTAGAATTATTATAACACTATTTGGAGCAGTAGGTCTTATTTGGGGCTATATTATACAACAATTTTCCCAGACAGTATACATCTTAGGAGCTGGATTTGTATTAGCTGCTTTGGTATGTTTGCGTTTAAACTCGAATTTACTCTCTTAACGTAGATAAAACAGTAGCATTATCCTATAAAGGAGCTCTTTATTCAACCCTTGCCTTTTAATAACAGCCAGATCAAAACCCTTGATTTTGTAAAAGTTCTTGGTATTTTTTTTAGACAGCCACCTTAAATGGTTCCTTCATATAAATTTGTTAAGTAGAACCTAGCCTCAGCTTGTTATTGTTTCTAAGGAAATCAATTTAGCATATTCCAAAATAACATATTATTTTTAACACTAGAAAGTCGGGCTTAGCTTACCTACCTAGAAAGCCGGAAGGGATCATTTTGGCCCCACATTCTTTAATCAATTAAAACTCAGTTTAAAGAAATTAAATCTACTCGAGATGATAGAATCTGATTTTATTTTTGACTTTCATTGTTTAACACATTTGCTGCCTATCAAAAACATTTGAAACACCATACAGTTTGCAGTTTTTGATATTTGCCACACATTGCCTTGTTACAGCTGTGGCAATGATTGGAAGTATGATTTCCTTTTCAAAATATTTTCAACTGATATTTTTGTCATTTTTGGATAGTAACAGTGATAGTTGTTGGTAGACCTGGTGTTGCTAGGCGTAGTTCCAGATTTCGGGAGGCAAGGTATGGGGCCCATAGTTCTTCACACAGCTGAAGAATAAACTTACAAAGACTGAGTCTACTTCCAGTTATTTCTTTATAAATAATCCATGCATTTATTGCTTCCCAGTCAAAAGTATTATAAAACACGTACATAGGCCATCGTCTTGAAGTTACTTTTGTAGTATAAAGACGCATCATTTGGCCCTCTACACCCACAATTGTATCTTTGTGTTCACCAACAATTTTATCTTTATTACGTAGATGATTAGTACCAGTGTAAGGGTAACCATTTACAATAAACATACATAAATATAATTTTACCCATCCGACAGGAATTTGAAAGAAAGGCTAGTCGAATTTCCCAGAAAACAATAATAACTTACACAGGGCCAATTTGGCCCCTTTAGACTTCTCTGGTAGATTTGTTAGAAAAACCATTTAATAAATTTAGTAAAAAATATTTTTTTGTGTTAAATAAGTCTTTGTATCAAAATATTAAAAGTCATAAAATATGAAATTATTATTTAACAATAAAACACTGAAAACGTTTGTTTTCTATACTTCCACAAAATTTATTACAACTATGTGACTACAGCTGTTTCGGCAGAGTGCCTTTCTCAAGTGATTTAGTTTACTATGTGTTTGCCTTTTTAAAGTCTTTAACTGAAGAGGTTGAGGAGTGGGGAGCTGTTTGTCTCGAGTTGGTCATTCAGAATTATATCTTTATTTTTCAATTGATTAATTTCCATAGATTCTAATAAAGATAGCTTAAGGCCTTTATTTTGAATATGCAGAATTTGAAACTGTTCATTAAAAGAATGATTATGATCTAGAAGGTGAAGTGAGTATGTAGACGTGTCTATTTTTCTATTGTTGAAAGCCCTTTTGTGTTCTGCTATCCGTTTCTCAAAGGTTCTACCAGTTTGACCGATGTAAGTTTTCGGACAGTCACCACAAGTTAGTTTGTAAACACCACTCTGTAGTTGTTTTCTCCCTCGGCTCTTATTGTTCTTAATATATTTGCTTAAGTTGTTGTTAGTTCTGAAAGCTGGTGTTATTCTTTTCTTTTTTATGTATCTGGCTATTTTTGTTGTTATCTTGCCAGTATATGTGATAGAGCAGAAGGTACTGGGTTCTTTCTGTGGTGGTGGATAAACTAGTTTCAGGGCTTTCTTATGGAGTTTTTGGTTTAAAATTTTGCTGTTTGTTCGTTATAGCCATTGTTTACTGCTATTTGTTTAATGATGTTCAGTTCTATGAACTGAACTATAGAACTGAACATCATTAAACAAATAGCAGTAAACAATGGCTATAACAAACAAACAACAAAATTTTAAACGAAAAACTCCATAAGAAAGCCCTGAAACTAGTTCATCCACCACCACAGAAAGAACCCAGTACCTTCTGCTCTATCACATATACTGGCAAGATAACAACAAATCCAGATACATAAAAAAGAAAAGAATAACACCAGCTTTCAGAACTAACAACAACTTAAGCAAATATATTAAGAACAATAAGAGCCGAGGGAGAAAACAACTACAGAGTGGTGTCTACAAACTAACTTGTGGTGACTGTCCGAAAACTTACATCGGTCAAACTGGTAGAACCTTTGACAAACAAATAGCAGAACACAAAAGGGCTTTCAACAATAGAAAAAGAGACACGTCTACATACACACTTCACCTTCTAGATTCTAGATCATAATCATTCTTTTAATGAACAGTTTCAAATTCTGCATATTCAAAATAAAGGCCTTAAGCTATATTTATTAGAATCTATGGAAACTAATAAATTGAAAAATAAAGATATAATTCTGAATGACCAACTCGAGACAAACAGCTCCCCACTCCTCAACCTCTTCAGTTAAAGACTTTAAAAAGGCAAACACATAGTAAACTAAATCACTTGAGAAAGGCACTCTGCTGAAACAGCTGTAGTCACATAGTTGTAATAAATTTTGTGGAAGTATAGAAAACAAACGTTTTCAGTGTTTTACTGTTAGATAAAATGAACTTCCATCAAGTAACGGTCGAATCCATCAATTATCGAAATTATTATTGCCTCAAATAAAAAAACTACAATAACTTCAAATCGCAACAGAGGCCAAATTGGCCCCTCCGGCTTTCTAGTGTTAAGTCTCATTTTTGATGTGGTCTTCCTTTTTGGGGTTCTGGTACAGCTGCCCGATCTGATATTATTTTTAAATTACAAAAAAGGGTACAAAATGGGCAATAGAGAAAAAATACTCTGTTACGCCAATGACGCCGTGTTAGTAGCAGAGTGCGAAAACAACCTACAAAGAATACTGCATGAATTCAACATTAACGCAAAAGAAATGAATATGAAAATATTA
Organism: Diabrotica virgifera virgifera; assembly: GCF_917563875.1. Taxonomy (NCBI): domain Eukaryota; kingdom Metazoa; phylum Arthropoda; class Insecta; order Coleoptera; family Chrysomelidae; genus Diabrotica; species Diabrotica virgifera. The sequence continues at coordinate 252,945,181 of NC_065449.1, forward strand.
GCCCGAAAAACAAAAAGCTTAGTAATAGCCAAAGAACCTATAAGATGCAAATTGGAGTTAGACAGTCAAATTATACAACAAGTAATGATTTTCAAATACCTGGGAATTAATCTATCAGCCGACAACAATATCGAAGAACAGGTAAAAGACCAAATAATTAAAGCCAGTAGAACGGCCGGATGCCTAAGCGACACAATTTGGAGAAACAAACACCCAAGATTGGAACCAAAGGCCCAAATATAAAAGTCAGTTATTAGGCCAGTTATGACTTACACGGCCGAAATAAGACCAGATACAAGCAAAACATGAAGACATCTGGAGACCAACGGAATGAAGATCTTAAGAAGGATTGCTAGAAAAGGACTATACTATAGGACAGGGTAAGAAGTGAGGAAATCAGACGCATATGTGGGGTAGACAATATAAATACCTGGGTAAAGAACAGAAAAGAAGAGTGGAATGGACACATAAGCAGGATGTCTGAATCAAAGATAGTAAGAATAGCCAGGGACAAGTCACCGTTAGGCAGAAGAAGTATAGGATGCCCAAGGAAAAGATGGAATGACAACTTAGGGGCAGAATGAAAGGCACCATTGAAGAAAAACAGGCAGTACTACCTATATAAAAAAAGAAGAAGAAAAAAGAGCAATACAGTATCTGTTTGGCCTCAGAAGAACAACACATTGCAGGAGCTACTTCAAAAATCATGGGATTTTAACACTTCCTTCTTATATATTTCAGACCATCTCCCTTTATAACTTAAATCTGCAACATCTTTATCCAAGTTCCGTAAAATGACAAAAACCTATCTATCTGAAAGACCATATTATTCAGTAGAAGAGTTTCTTAATGAATAACTAAGAAATTACAGTACTTATTCTTGTGTACAAGTAGTATTTTTGTACTTCCATAACCACCTTTACTTAACAAGCCATGAAGTTGAAACTTGGCAACATCTAATGGTAGACCGGTTAAGTCTGTCAGTTCTCATTTGTTTGTATACAATATTCACCATATTTACAGAGAAACTGCAAAATTTTACAATGTTTTGTGCTACAAATTATAAAAAGCTTTAAAAGGTGTGCTATTAAGATGATTCTAGTTCAAACAGCTTATTTTTTGCAGTAAAGGAGAGACAACTGGAGCAGATTACTATGATTATTTGCAAAGGGATGGTTTGTGCTTATAAAACGGATTCAGTAAAATGTATTTATTATCACCTTTGTTTAACATTTGAATTTATTTATTAACAATCCCAATCTTAAAAAATTATTTTTGCAAAACAATTATTGTCACTTGATGTTATTATGATCTTTGGTCATGAAAAGTTTACAACAGCATTAAGGATTTCACTTAAATTTTGAATTTTAGTGTGAATGCAGGAAAAATGCCTTCAGAGTTTATTCTGCTGTTTAAAAATTATGTGTAATATTGTTTTAAATAATTATATAAAAATAGCAGCCATCAAAGGAATGAATCTTCAAAAAAGTGTAAAAAGAAAATAATGCTAAGGGGAATAACAAAAAAAGAAAGTTATCTACTCTAAACCCCAACAATGCACATCAAACATTGTCAGCAATTGTTTTTATAGTTATTTCTAGCTATATTTTGCATATAATTTTAAAATAAGATATTATTTATTTAAAATCACAAAAAACTAATTGTCAACAACAGACACAAAACATCTGCTCCTAAAAATTCTTTTAATTTCATAGTTTAAAGTGAGTCTTTTATTTTGAAAATAATATCATTTTGTGGACAAAGTTGTGAGTTATACAGTGGCTGTATCCGTTTTTGTCCTATTTTTGAGGTATTTGTGTAATTTGCAATATACTGCTAAAAATAAAATACTAAAAATTTTAATTCTACAAAAAACTAGTTCTGATAACGTAATTTGAAGATAGGCCAGTTAATGAGTTTGGCTTGTATATGGATTTAATTTAAGCAAGCAGAACCTTTACTCATTATAGGCCAGGTGTTAATTTGATTTTGCTTCATTAGTGAACTTAATATCTCCAATTCAACTTTAAAATGGTTAGCAAATGTTCCAGTTGTAATGATGATCTTCTTGACAAGTTTGTCGCATGTGATAGCTGCCATGTTACTGTGCACCAGTCTGAACACTGTACTGGTTTATGCGCCTCTGAACTACGCGCTGTTGTTATCCAAAAAAGAACCTTAATGTATTTTTGTGCTGATTGTCGTTTATCTTTTAAAAGTGTACCCAAACTTATTAGGGAAATTGACAATTTTAAAAATGAACTTAGTGCTTTGAAGCAGGACATGTTAAAACTTAAGGCTGAAAAAGGTGCTAATTCATTTTCTGTTGATGATGTGGTAAACGAGCTTCATGAACGGGAAAAAAGATCTAAAAACATCCTCATTTTTAATCTTCCTGAATTAAGTAACACTTCTGAAGATGCTTCTCAAGTAAAATCTATTTTATCAAAGGCCCATGCCTCCATCAACACAAATGAAGTCAAAATCTTACGCTTTGGAAATGTGAACAAGAATGGACATCGTCCCATTAAAGTAATTTTTTCTTCAGCAAGTGATGCTCTTCATGTTATTAAAAACAAACAAACAGTCGTGAAAAAAATATATATTTTATTTTAGATCAAACCCCTAACCAAAGAAAGCTTTTAGATAGTCTTAGGTCCGAGCTTTCAGAGAGACAAAATGCTGGAGAGGTTAATCTCACGATTAAGTATTTCAATAACATACCTAAAATCATTCAAAAAAACCTTTAAACTCTACTGACTTGGGCAAGTTTACAGTCTATTACCAAAATGTCCGGGGTCTCAGAACAAAACTTACTGAATTAAGCCTCAATGTTTTTAATTGTACCTATGATATTATCATTCTAACAGAAACTTGGCTCAATAGTAACATTGCTGATGCTGAAATTGGTCTTGTCAATTACAATATCTATAGACAGGATCGTACACCTGCCTCTAGTTCATACCCAGAGTCTTGAATTTAGCAAACTCCCTTTACAATTTACAACTGTTCGACAACTCCATCAGTTGTTTTAAAAGAAATTTACATGGGATCAATATTTGAGTGAAGCGTCTGTAATTTGTTAACTTGGTTTTATGATATTATTTCATAGTACATATTTACTTCTAATATTATATTTATATTTCTGTATGTCTGTTTTTTATATTATATTATGTTATTGTTTTTTTTTCTGTACACTATGTATTTCTGTAGAATTGGGCTTGCCTGTAAAATAAATAAAATAAAGTATTTTACACATTTTCTTGTCATTGTTTCTTTTTTTGTATAATAAACGTTACTTACAAGGAATTACTTTTAATTTGATTTTGTAAAAGCTTCTAGTTAATATATTTACCTGTTCGACTCAAAAAATACTACAAATTTTACTTGAATTTGTAATTTAAAATCGTGGTTTCGAAAGCGGTAGTCCGAAAGTCAGACTACCGACGTCATCAATTGTGACGTTGCCTTTTTCTCTTCATGGCTTGTAAAGTAAAGGGGGCTCTGGTACTTCCTAAGGTTGATTATGCAACTTGCAATTTATTTAAATTTTGCAATAGGTTCTTTTTGCTTTATTTCATTAATTTTTTATTGTATAATATTGAGCATTTATGCAATTTCAGTGGATTGTATTTGTTAGTTTTTTTTTCTCTGACTCTTTGTAGGCTTTGTCTAAAAATTGTACAATTTCCAATGACAATAAAGCATATTATTTCTCTTCTATCAAAAGGGTGAAATTTTAATTTTAATATTTGTTACTTTTTAGTTAACTATTCCACCATGGCCTCTATATAGGAAGAAACCATTGGAGTGGCAGCCAGTGAAGAATAATGATAATCATCCTAAAGAGACTTCAAAGAAGGGAAAGAAAAATAAATAATACTATTTATGCATGTTTTTTGTAATTTTTAAAATAAACCTTATTTGTATCACTTAATTTGTTGTTTTATGTATTAATGAACCATATATTTTTTGTGCTTAGTGCATGCCATTATTGCCATTCAATTAGGTTTTGGTGTTATAAGCAGTGATTATTCTTTTTGAGATCAGCTCTGCTTCAATTCACTTGTTTTTTTTTCATATAAATCTTATGTTTTATTAGAACATTCAATTCTCATTGCTTACTGTATGTTGTGCTATTGAGTGTTATTTCAGAGGACCTACAACTGTCTTCGAAACAAATGAAAATTTGCCTGCCACTGTTCTTATTTCATCTACCCATCTCTTTTGAGCTCTTGTCATGGACCCATTATCTATCTGGCTGTGATCTGCCCAGCGCCATTTCATTTTTGTTATTTCTTCCACTATATCCCTGATCTTCATTCTATGTTTCACAATATCCTTGATTTTTGTGTTATTTCTAGTTTTTTTAGCAGATTTTCTGGTAAGGGCTATAGTCCCCAGCCGTAGGTACAAACTGGTAGTATTGTCCTTTTCATGATCATTTTTCAGTGCGTCACAAATGATAGGAAAAAGGGTAAGTCCGTGATAATACATATTTATGACATTTATTCTAACATGACATTTTAGTTAAATCTGACAGTTGTCACATTTTATTTTCAATTTAGAATAAAAACAAATCAAAAGTGTTTCTTGCATTTATAAAATGGTATTTTCTTTGATTTGTATAGTCTTATAAACTATACAGATTATATTTGTAATATTATTATCTAATTAAAAAAATTATTTTTTTTAATTATGGCGCCATCTATCGACAACTAGAATAATCACAGAACTAGAAGTAATCACCGACGTGCCTTTTTTTCTGTCACATACAATTTAATGCGTTAGAAAGAAATCGAAAAACTGTGACGCACTGAAAGATGATCATGAGAAAAAGAATAGGATGTATATACCGTCGCCTCAAAGCAACAATAGGATATGTAAAATAATATAAACTGCGCGTCATAGAAAACGGGCACCCTAAAAAATTGGTCATTTTTGATGTCGCGTATGTAACCTGTTGTCCGATTTAAGTGATTTTTTGAATATGTTATAGCCCTATTCTTTGTCAATATCACTGTATTAATATTTTTGCAAAACAGGTAAATTTTCATTATATACCGGGTGTACGAATCAAACTGTGTTTTTTTCTCAAAGTTCGCAACACCCTGTGGCATATTCTAGCATTTATAAAATACTGAAATTAAAACCCAACTATAGCCTCAAGTTTTCTTAACATTCTGTTTTTTGATTTATTTATTTATGATGGATAATACAAAAGTTATGTACTTTAATAACTAGGCATGCTCTTTATCAGTACAGGGTGTTTCTAAAGAAGTACGACAAACTTTAAGGGGTAATTCTGCATGAAAACATAATGACCGGTTGCTTTATAAACATATGTCCGCAAATGCTTCGTTTCCGACATACATGATGTTGAATTTTTTCTTAAAAACTGACGACTTATTTATTGCCCTAAAACCGGTTGAGATATGCAAATGAAATTTGGTGGGTTTTAAGAAGTAATTTTTGATATACAATTAAGAATTTTTTATTCACCATTGGCGTACATACGAATAATATGATCGGTCATATTACCCGTATGCGCTCCAATAGTGAATATAAAATTCTTAGTTGAATATCAAAAAATGCGCAATAACCATCTCTTAAAACCTACCAAATTTCATTTGCATATCTCAACCGGTTTTAAAGCAATAAATAAATCATCAGTTTGTAAGACAAAAATTAACATCCCGTATCTCGGAAACGAAGCTTTTGCGGATATATATGATTATAAAGCAAACTGTCATTATTTTTAATGCAGAATTACCCCTTAAAGTTTGTCGAACTTATTTAGTCCCTAAAACACTTTAGACTTATAACACCCTGTACTGATGAAGAACATGGCTAGTTGTTAAAGTACATAACTTTTGTATTATCCAACATAAGCGAATGAATAAAAAAACAGAATGTTAAGAAAACCTGAGGCTATAGTTGAATTTTAATTTCAGTATTTTATAAATGCTAGAATAATCCACAGGGTGTTGCGAACTTTGAGAAAAAAACACAGTTTGATTCGTACACCCGGTATACAATGAAAATTTACCTGTTTTGCAAAAATATTATTACAAAGATATTGACAAAGAATAGGGCTATACCATATTCAAAAAATCATTTAAATCGGACAACAGGTTTAGGAGATACGCGACATCAAAAATGACCCATTTTTTAGGGTGCCCGTTTTCTATGACGCGCAGTTTAGTTTCGAGAAAAACGCTATTGAAAATTTTACGAAACTTCAGTAATTAATAACTTTTTTATATTTGAATGGATTTATATTAATTCATAAAAAAGTGAAAAATAATTGGAAAAAAATTAGTTGTCCTACTGTTTCCCTCAAAGATAATCTGTTTTTTAATGATATTCATAAATTTCTGTTATATAAACTTATATTGCACTAAACAATAAAGTTTTGTTTAAAATGTTACACATTTCAATACAAAAAAAAAACAATTTTGTTGTTCAAACATGTTATTACATAAATTATAACATATGTACTTGTTTTCCAAAAATTTGACAAGATAATAAACAAAATAAAATGAAAAAATCATCAGAATCAGTTTTGGTAATAGCGGATGCTGAAAGTTGTGAAAGTAAAAACTTGCTGCATTTTCTTAAATCAGCCCGAAATTTCTAAAGAGGAATTTATCATGAATTTAACTTACCTTTTTCCTGTGCTTGATAAATTCCAGATAACAACTCAGAATCAGTATTATTTTTGTTCTCTAAATACACTAAATACTGACTTCTTCTAGATATCCATAATATTTACAATTTAAATTGGCTGAATTATTCATTTTTACTCTTAACATCAATGTAATAGAACTATTGTTTAAGATTACTCAAGATAAAATTGTGACCGCAAGCTGCATGGATGATATAAACAAAGACATAATCGCAACTCAGCAATAACTACACGGCAACAGTAGGATATGTGCGTAAGATAACTTAGTGTTGCATTAATATTGATGACCAAAATGGGTAAACGACAAAATATAATGGTATGATATGTATGTTGTCTTAGTGTTGCATTATAGAATTTGGGCTAAAAGGAATTAAGCTACACAAGGATATGTAATATGAAAAAAGTATTTCACTTTTTATTTATCTTAGTGTTTCACTCAACAGTAGGGTTTATTTCGAAGCATTTGACATGTATATCACAAAAGTAATTTTTTTATATGTGTGTCACCTTTTTATTTGAAGTTAATAAGAATGGAAGTTTTTTTAAGATATAGGTATGCTAGTTTACTGAAAGTGAACCATGCTAGTATTGTTCTTTTAATTTCAGCATCTTAATTTGGTTTTTCCAGTTTGATGACAGCATAGGTTGGTTTTATATTGTTATATTTGTTGTCCTGGTTCATTATTTTTGTTTTACTGCAGTTGATTTTTAAGTCTTTTTTTGTTATAAGAATAAAAATTGATTATAAAAATTAAAAACCTTATTTTTCGGGCCACAGGCACGTATCTAGGTTGCCCAGGCCTTAGTTCGTCCCTGTGTTGAACCAATCATTTCAGCTTTTCTTTCTTTGGTAGAATAAAACACAGAGTTAAGTTTTTTATTTTTAATATAAAACAATACACGGTTTTAGATGTATCAGATTAACAAAAAAATCTATCAGAATTATTGAAGGTATCATAATCATCAAAAAGTTGTTAAAGGGCTAAAATTAATCAATAAACAATAACATTTTTACAGGTGCCTAGAATTTAATGTGTGTAACTTACATTAAAATACGATCAGTCTGATCATTTTCTTTTTTTTTTACAGTTTTACAAATGTGCACAGTGGTAACGCATTTTTTGATTTTAAAATAAAATGAATATAATAAATAGTAAAATATACTATTCTTAAAATTTCCACAAATAATCTTTACCAACGACAGCTATTTCAGCGCCACCATATTTTTTTCAAGTGCAAAATGTGAAATAAAGTTTTCATATAAAATTTTTTAACATAGTTTGACAAAAAATATCTCAAATCACGTTGTCAACTTCAATAAAGAAACTGAGTTTCATAAAAATTTAAACCTATATGTACCACTGTGAAAGGACACAAAATTAAAAAAAAAATTGTATTCTATCGAGGTTTTCTTCAAAAATTAACACTATACATTGTAATGATCTGTCAATATTTATAACATTATATAATCTTTAAGCTGTGATAGCGTATCTTGATCTACAGTCTGCAACAAAAATCCGTACTGCTGTTCACCAACCTGAGTTTTCAGCTGCACCAATTGCGATTGGAGATAGTCCTTCAAGACGATCGTGTGTACAGGATCTGACAAAATGAGCTGTTTCCTTCTTTGATTATGATCCGTTTCGTAGTAGCACTCTTCGTCTTCAAAGTCACTCGGACTCTGGCCTTCCGTTAAAACTAGTGAGTCCACTATTGCTCCATTATCTTCCGTTCTGGTGATGTCGTTTAAAGCTTCTAATATATTTAACATAACTAATCCAAATCGTTCAAAAACTGGCGTACTTTGTGTCGTTAATAAGTTAGTAAGTGCTAAACCCAGTAATTTTCTATGATCTGGCTGGGAAACATGTCTCATTTTATCCAGCCACATGTCTAACAATTTGCTCATTATAACCTGCTCAGTCTCAGTACTACTTTGTGCTAACTTACTCAGTACTCTAGTAAAAACCTCGTGTGATGACAGCAGTACCCTTGACATGACACAAAGGTACATCGACAACAGCATTGGGTAGCTTTCCCCACCATAGATTTTTTCGAATATCCTCGGCAATATAGGAAGGGTTGTTTCGGCTCCTAGCGTTGGTGACGCTCTTAAGAACGTCTCTACCAACCTCATCAACATCACAATTCCCTCATTCTTTAAATCCCCCATCAAACCATCACAAACTTGCATAAGTTGTACACCCTGTGTGCGCATGACCAACTCTGGAGCTAGTAACAAATGCACCAAGGAAATTAACAAACAATGTCTTAAATTCTCTGTAGAATACTCCAGTAGAGATCCCATACAGTTAAAGAGCTGTAGAAGTGGTTCTGACATAGACGTGGAGTACTCTAAAACCGTCATCCAAAGATTCAAGCAGTCTTCTAACAAATATACAATGGCACTCTGCGACACATCAGTCCCCAACTGAATTATTGGTAGCAAGAATGGGTTCAGTTCTGGTTTAACTCCCTTTAAGGCTTTTACCAGTTGTACCAACGTGGCAACTATAGCACACCTCAACATATTGTGCTCCTCTGACTCTTGCCAGAGATACGGAAGGTACTGTACTAAAGAATCTAGCTCCAGTTGCAACACCCCGCCCATTATTTCTAAAAGTAACGTCATAACATTCAGTACTTGCATCTTAGTTTCACATTCTCTAGCTTCCTTCAACAAAGTGAATAGTAGATTGAATGAGGTGAACATGTAGTCTTTGAATTGATCACAATTGAACTCAAAATCGTCGATGGCGTACCTTAAAGTAGACGCAGCGGTCAGCCTTACGGCCATATCCTCTTTCGGATCAAGCAAGTTGTTGATACATTCGTACAAAACTGGTCTTAGTTCGCTAGATAACTTAATACCAGTCCACCTACCTATTAAAGCTGTCACCCTACGTCTTATCACCCTGTAATTATTATCTTTCACTTTCAGTTCTTGGTACAAAGTATTGGTAAACCATGCATCGAAGTCTATAGCGTCATACAAATCAAAAGCGCACAAACCTACAGCGTTATAGACTGCATCTTTCTTTAAAATAGCTTGCATATCGTTCGGAGAGACCAGAACATTAGTTTCTGCTACTAGTTCCAGAACGACAGGCGTCAACGTGTCTCTGTATTCATGGAAAATCGTCACGAAGACGGTATCAGTACTAGGCCTCAAGCTATACTTCCAACTATCCCCACTTTCGTCATTGGAGAAGTCTTCTGGATCAGAATCCCACGTATCCAGCTCATCTTGTGTTAAAATAAAGTAGTGTCCTATCAATTTTCGACACATATCTGCCACTCTATCAGGCTGGAAAAACTCCTGCTTGATTTTCGTCGCTTTGACTGTATCTGGATACTTATTCAAATCAGATTTGACCGATTTGTATTCTACACAAAGCAAAATGTTTTTTATCAAATTGAAACACTGAATAACAAACCTTTCGAACACAAAATTGATGCCTTCATCAGTAAATAGGTAATAAAATGTGAATTCTAGAGACAACTGAATAAAATCTATAAAGGAAAAGGGATGGGTGTCTAAAATGGATAGTAAAACTTTTGTTAAATGAATTATAAATTTCTCGCATAATTCGAGCACATAGATACCTTTACCTTTAAGTTGTTTCCTACACTGTAACACAACTTTAGCTTTTTCGAATAAGATTTTTAAGAAGGACATGCAACTTTCGCTCTCGTGCGGCTTATAGAAGCCGAACACTGAAAGTTTCCGTAAAATCCTTAAAGTCAACAAAGCTTTTTCTAAGTTTACTGTTATACTTTCGGCCGAAGCATTTTCAGAAATATCCCTAACGAAAGCCTCTGTGTAGTTATTCCACAGATTCAAAATAAAGTTGTATATATTCAAGGTAAATTCGTAAAAAATTCTCCTATCACCTGCGAGACGTTTGGAGGAAATTGCTTTAACGACGTGGTGTAAAGTTAAGAGAGACCGATGCTGGACTAAGCTATCGGAACTTTCAACGGCTGTTAAAAGAGTAGGAAACAGCTCAGGCCATTCTTTCGGACAGTCCATTCGAGCGATCTTAGCTACCAACACAGCTCTCTGTATCGCTATTTGGTATATCGGTTCAACAAAATCTGATATCAATCCTTGTTTAATAGTGTTCTTTTCTTCTACAGCTATAGCGTTCGGCGCGTTCTTTCTCCAGTACTTATCGAGTCCGTTTTTCATGTACAACACTGCTATCCACCGCACGTTGACATCTATCGAATGCGTGGAAATAACATTGAATAAAGTAGTATAAAAACCTGGTTGCGTCTCCCATTCTTTCAGTTTAGCCTCTGCCGGTTTGAGCACTTCTGGGTTCTGGCTAGCGGCTCCTTGAAGGACTTCCAGGACCATCATGTTTGTTGAGTCGATGTTCATTTTTAGAGATTCACATTTAATCAATTGGATACCTCGTTCTTGCTTAGTTACTCAGTATGTGGTTGTTCCTACCATCATAAACTGTAATAGGAAAATAAATAGTACATTTAGTAGAAAAAACAGATATTTATGAGCGTTTTAACATCAGCCAATAAGTTATGATTATAAAAGTTATAATATACATCATAAGAAATCAAAAGAGGACCAGTTACATTTTATCTCTTAAATTGACATAAATATTTGACAAACACTGAGATACAGTTTTAAAATTTTATTGCTATCTGGTTCCATTTCTGAACCTTTCACTTCAACTAAAATCCGGCACAAGATCATCACAATTTCTAGTTTGATAAGTATGTTATTTAACTGTTTAGATGGGAAATAAGCCACAATTAAATTGAAAAAATAATTTTATTAACGTTTCGACGCCCAAATCGGGTGTCGTTGTCAAAATACAAAATACTATTAATTAAACAAAATTGTTGCTAAGTAAAAAAATTCTTCTAATAATTTATTTAATCTGACTCATTTATATTGGCATTTCAGACGTATATTATACATTTTAAAGTAGAAGACTTTAAAATGATATCGCCAATATTTATGAGTTGCGTTCCTGGGACGACTTTACTAAAAGATAGTTCATTCGATTACATGAAATCAATCTCAACTCAAGAATACCCGTCACGAAAAACTCATAGCATGTGATCATAGCAAGACAACCAAATGCAACGTTGACAGTAAAATTCTCGCGTTAGAGATTCCATAGTAAATCACGAGGGAAAACCAGGAAAAAACCTCGTGATACTATCCCGACATCGTAAGTATTTGGTCTTACATTTAATTTACTTTCAAAAACTAATACCAAATTCTGATTTTAATATGTTTAAATTATAAATAATATTAATAATACAGATATACAATAAGTAATACTAAATATAAAATATGTACTAATAATATTATATAAATATATGTACTATGTAGTTTATACGTCTTAGGTAAAGGCACAAATACCCCTGGACCATATTTCTCCAGTTGGAACTCTGCATTTTTCGCCACATAACCATAAATGTGATTATTTATTTATTTATTTATTTATTTATTAACGGGATAAACCCAATACATACAAAATACGTCGTAATAATGAAAATATAAAATTTAGATACACGTAAAACTACAACTAAGTATATAACACAAACATAAAAAATAAAAAGAATATAAAATATTTTTAAATGATGAAAACAACTTAATCAATTATAACAGTTAAATCTATTTAATTTCTTTAATTCAAAATTCAAGACGCCCGAGTTCTTGTTTAATAGAGGAAACTGAAGAACCAAACAGATCTATTAGATGACTAAACTTGTTTCCATACAGGGTCAATCTACTAATTGGTGCATATTGACTATAATTAGTACTAGATGGAACAGGTCCCAACACTCTCACATCTTCCTCTTGTTTCGCGAGGACTCTTTTCAAGAGTTGAGATTTCTTCATGTACTCTTCCATTTCTTCTTTGAGTAGTTTATATTCTTGGAGGCATTTCTTTGATCAATATTTATAATATTTTTTCTTTTATATTGGTTATAAATAGATTTATTCAAAACTATAATAAAAAGACGAATTTGACAAACAATGTTATATATTTGGCCGTCGAAACGTTAATAAAATTATTTTTTCAATTTAATTGTGGCTTATTTCCCATCTAAACAGTTAACCATAAAAATGCCACAAGGAAATAGCTTCAGAACAACATTAAGTATGTTGTTGTGCTTTATAAAGATCTATATTTTAATGAACATACAGCAGGCGCTGCATACTGCGCAATGTACACATAATGTAGTGTGAATTCAGGTTTTTAAAAGAGTGTCTACAATTCTGCCGATAACACTATCCAGTGATTATACCCATACAATTTCTATGCTGACCAAAAACCTTATCTGCATGGCAAGAGTGCCCCCCGGAAATTATTACACAAGTTAGTTGCGAGTGAAAGTTACTATGATATGCTGTAAGAAGGGCTTACAGGGAGGTAACCCGCGGTGGTATAGCTGACAGGCCCGCAAGGCGGGGGCTGTAGTTGAGTGTAGGCCACACTGCGCCTAGAATCAAACAAAAGTCATGGCCATGCCACTAAGCAAAGGAACTAGGGTAGTTAACCTTTGAGTTACGATTATAACAAGTCTATTTTGATCAGGTTAGAAACAGCAAAATAAAAAATTTAATGAAAATTAAAATTTGCAGGTAGTTTTTAAAACAAATCTGGAATACTAAAGAAAATCCAGATTATATAAATCACGTAGTATCGAGAAAATTCTCATCGGATGAATTTAAAGTGAACAGAGGTCTTAGACAAGACGAATATATGGACGCATAAAAGAACAAGGTTTGTGGCGCAGGCGTTACAACTTTGAGTTGTATAGAAGTTTTGGAGAACCTGATGTAAAATTCATTAAGGTAGCACACTTTAGATGGATAGGTCGTGTAATCAGGCGGTTATTATAGACGATAAATGTTAAGAAGAATGGAAATTGAATGCTAGATTGGCAAAGGGAAGTAAAGAGATGGGAAGCCAAGACCATTGATGAAATCCAAATAAGTATCGAGAAAAACAAAGTTAAGGATATATAAAATGGTAATAAGGTTCACAGTGACGTATGGTAGCAAAGTATGGGCAAAAAAAGGAAATAGGAAGAAATTGAAAAGATAGGAAAGAAAAATGCTCAGAGCTAATATATGGAGGCAAAAACACGGTGGAAGGTTGGGTGCTACGAACAAACAGTACAAACAGAACACGAACTGTATAACGCACCAAGCATCAGTGACTTCATAAAAGCACACAGAGTGAGATAGATGGGACACGTGATGAGAATGAAAAGGAAGAGGATGCCAAAGATAATCCTATAATGGGGCCCAATCACGAAAAGGAGGAAAGGAAGACCCAGACAAAGAAGGTTTGACAGAGTACAGGAAGATCTTCAAAATGAAGGAATTATTGGATGGGAAGAAAGAGCAATAGAATGGGCCAGATAGCTCAGACGGTAGGATGTCTGACTTCCACGAAGGTAGGTGGGGATCGAATCTCAGAGCCGGCCAGAACATCTAGACATTTTTAAAAAATATCTGCAGACCCCAGGTCCACTCAGCCTGAATAAAATGAGTACATGCGTACAGTCAAACCTGCCAAATCCGGATCAATGTGGCAACAGACCGATCCGGATATCAAGACAACTACTTCTTTTATAGTCTCTGAAACGTTTTCTCCTTCATACATTCCAGTAATCAATGCTGTCAATAACTTTCGTCGATAGACACTTTTTATAGATTCTATAATACATTATTTCGCCATCTTTTGGTTCTTCTTTTAGTGCATTGTCCAACAGCAGGACTGCCTTTCTCAGTAGATTTCGGTAGATCTAGATGGCGCAGAACCATCCGGATATGACAGGTCCAGATATGGCAGGTTGTACTGTACCTTGGGTAAAACCAGGGAAAATAATAGGTTGTTTAATGCCTAGCACTGGCCCAGGGGCGCTATTCTTGACCACTCGTAAGTACAAATGTCATTCGCAAGATTGAACAATGTGAACGAAATAGAGTTTTCCGTATTCTTGAGCACTCACAACATTGCAAACGTTCCAAACTCGCTACGAGTGCATATAATCATTCACATCGTCTTCGCAAGTGAAGATTGTAATGTTTTATGTTTATTTTTAAATGTAATTTGGAAATTGTATAATATATTTAATTGTTGCTGTGACTTTTAGGTGGAATAATAATTAAGTATATTCAAATGGGAAATAAGCCACAATTTTACCTAAAAATGATTTTATTAACGTAAAAATCAAATTTCCCATTTGAATATACTTGATTATAAAAATGCCACAAGAAAATAGCTTCAGAACAACAGGAATAATAATTGGTGCGATAAGTTATTATATAATTTTATTCATTCATTAATATCTAATACATTTTTTAATTTTCCAGGTAAAGTTAAAGTCATTTTTAAGAAGAAAAATCCTTTTGAGTAAAGGCATTTGAAAATTTTGCACTTAGCAAATTAGGATTTTTTTCATAAATTCCAGCATTAATTTTTTTTTCTCGTCTGGCATTGGTTGTTTTTTTTTGATGATGGAATTTCCATTTTCAAAATAAAAATATAAACAATATTAGACTGCGTAACATCGTGTAACCATGTGTAACAAAAACGATAAATAAATAATTGAACCCTAACGTTCCCTATTCTGAATTCCTGTACAGCAGACAGCAGTGAATATAGACGTTTTAGATATTTACAGTGTTGCTAAATGTATTTAGACGTGAACAATTCGAACGGTCGCATGTTTCTGTGAACAGTGGTCAAGAATACCATTTTTAGGAAATATTCACAAATCAATCATTCGCAACTTACGTATACGTGTTAATTGCGAGTGATGTCGAGAATAGCGAGCCTGTTACCTTCCTTGTATACCGTAGGCCCTAGAGGTAGCCGACTACCCTACTATAATCCCAAAACTACGTTAGCGGAAGGTATAAAACGGGAGACTGTTATTATTAAAGAAAAAGCAACAAACAGGGATGAATGAAGGAGAATAGTAAGTCAATTTAGTAGACAAGAAGTCACCCCACTTGATACAAGTTTTGTAATATATGTTTGTATTTTTAGCCCTAGGCCTTCTAAGGGCTGTTGAGCTTTGTAAATAAAATAAAAAATAAAATGCTATTAAATTAATTACCTTTTTCCGGAAAACAGTTATGATTTGCAGTTGTTTATCCTATTTCTCTATTTTAACTTATTTTCTTTAAACCTATGTGTCTAGATTAACAGCCCTTTCTCGAGGTAGTTTCCTTTCTTTAAATGCAATTACTTCACAAAATTTGTTCAACAGTATATCTAATATTAAAAGAGCATTTTACGACTAAATAAACTTTCTTTAAAATACGAATAATTAGGACTTAATTTTATTGAATGGAAATTTTCTTTTGACATCTTATTCCCGACATTGTTTTCATTTCATGAGTTATTTAGGTTAGGTTCCATTTCTTGGACAACTTTTCAAGAAAGAAGAATGGAGGAAAAATTTTATTAATAAAGCAAAACAAAGTTTTCTCTATAAAATATCATTTTAAAAGTAAGGTATTTTAAAGAGTATTCTTTTTTTAGAAGAAAAGGTTCCATAATTTAACATTTCATTTTCGAACATGAACATGTTCGAACATTTTCGAACTTATTATGGTCTAAAGTGGTAGGTATTTCATTTAACTAAAAAAAAGAAGAATGTTGATCATAACCTTAAAATGTTAGAAATATTGAAATTAAATTAGAATATAAAATAATTATTGTAAATATAGTGAGTGTTGTAATTTATTAATAAGTATTAAAATGAATTGTATAATTCCCGGTCCAAATTTAAAAGGTAACTTAAATATTCTTGACTGACTTTTATTCTGACAAAATCTTTTACAGTATTTTCAAAAGCACTTCACGCACTGGCAAAAATTGGAGATGACTTGTATGTTGAAGCAACTAAGGAACGATTATGTCTCGTTACTTTAAATCTACGAAAAACTGTGTGTGTTCGACTCCATCTGCTAGAAATATTCTTCTCGAATTATGAGATTGATGATAACCAGTTAGGTGACAAAACACAAACAGTATCATGTAAAATTCATATGAAAACGTTGTTGCCTTTGTTTAAAGGGCACAACTTAGATAAAAAGGTAAGATCACTATATATTATGCGTAACATACAGAATATTGGCATATTTTGTCGACCACATTGACCCATCTTATTCTATTCATAACAGGTCGAAATAGATCAGTTGACGTTAGACTAGTCCATTTCCTAAGATTGGCCAGCTAAGGTATACTTCTACGTCCAGGGCCTCTCTTACACTCAATCTTACCTTTTGTAGAATCGACTGTAAAATTGGTATTTACTATTACACATATGTGGCAGAAGTAAGCCAATTTTCTGTTCTTGGTGTTAATAATTTCTTTGTCTTTTCTTGGCATCTGGAGAATAGTTATGTTAGTTGTGTGATGTGTGTATATATGAGACCATTAACTAAATATGAGACTAAAAGATAAGTTGCAGAGAATCTTTATAAGACTATTAAAAGAACTTCTGGCTTTTCAATGAGTTTTTATTTTGTAGCTATGATTCCAGGTATCCTTAATATTACATAACATATTATCTCCACTCTTTCTAACAGTGTATCTCTTATGGTAATTTGGGCATTTATATTGGTATTCTTTATTACTAATAATCATTATTTTTGTCTTCTTACAATTTAGTTTTAGGCCATACTTATTTGTTACATATTTCTACATTATCCATCATTATCATAAATGTTAAAAACAAGGAAGATTTTTTATTACCGTTTAAATAACCACGTAACTTTATAGGTATACTATAATATTAACATTTATTAACATATACACTTAATCATACTGACCAATCATTCAATACATACCTTAGTTTTATACCACATGCTCCTTCATTCGCCTCTAATCATTGCTCCTTCAGATTTGAGCCAACAAATTTGGAGGAAGTTGTAAAAGCAATTGAAGAATTAAAAAATAGCCAGAGCAAGGACCCGGATGGAATGAACACAAAAATAATCAAGGCAATTAAACACAACATTAGCTTACCTTTAACTAAACTAATAAACTACTCAATTTCATCCTGCATTTTTCCTTCAGTGTTTAAAACTGCGAAAGTCATACCTCTCTTTAAACGTAAAGGTTCGGCTGATGATCATAATAACTTTCGTCCAATTTCTCTTTTGCCAATTCTTTCCAAAGTGTTTGAGAGAATCCTAAAGAAGCAGATCAATGACTATTTTGAATCTAATCGGCTTTTTGCAGTGCAGCAATTTGGATTTAGAAAAAACAAAACAACAACACTTGCTATCGATCATTTTACAGGCAGTATTTTGGAAGGATTTGAAAACTTTCTTGATACCCTTGCCTCGTTCCTTGATCTTACTAAAGCTTTTGATTGTGTCACTCATAGTATTCTTCTTAAAAAATTACATGCCTATAATTTTCATCCTATGTCTATTCAATTGATTGAGTCTTATCTATCAGATAGATTTCAATATGTGTTTTTTAACCAGCTTAAATCTGATAAAAAACCTTTGATGTATGGAGTGCCTCAAGGGTCAGTTCTAGGTCCAATATTATTTCTCATTTATATAAATGACTTGGGATTTTCACAAGAGGGCCCGGTAAGCACAGTCCTATTTGCTGATGATACTACATGCTATCAAAGTTACCACCCTTCCCAAATCAGTGATATTGATCTTGAGACCACAGAGAGCAATTTGTTCCAATGGTTTTTGGCAAATCGTCTCTCTCTCAATAACTCAAAATCACAAACAGTGAACTTTACCCTAAGACATAACACCATTACACATCCCATTTTAACAGATTGTTCACAGGAAGCTAAATTTCTTGGTGTTTATCTTGATCAGGGACTCACTTGGGAACGGCACATACTGAAACTTTCCCAAAAGCTCTCAAGCCAACTCTTTTTATTTAGAAACCTATCTAAGGTTACCTCCCTTCAAACCCTTCTTACATCATATCACAGCAACTTTCACTCACGACTAACTTACGCAATCCTTTCCTGGGGACACTCTTGCCATATAGATAAGGTGTTTGGTCAGCAGAGAAAGTGTATTCGCATAATCACAGGTCAGGGTTATCGGGACGATTGTAGGCAGTCTTTCAGAAACCTGAGGATTCTCACACTACCTTCTGTGTACATTATGCAGTGCCTGTTGTATGTTCATCAAAATGTAGATCTGTATAAAACACAACAGCATACTTACCAGACTAGAAATCATGATGCCCTTGTACCAGACTTCAGTCGACTTGAGAGGACCAGAAATGGAACCAGATACCTGGCATTGAAATTTTATAACTGTATACCAATATCTATTAAAAGTCTTGATTTTAACCAATTTAAGAGACAAATTAAAAATTATCTTCTGATGGGTGCTTTCTACTCATTTGAGGAGTACTTCAGATCTTCAAGTAAATTTGATCTGAGAAATCAGAGATTCAAGTAAATTTGGCTGCATTCGTTTGAATGATTGCAAAGTTTATTCAATAAAAATTTATTCAATAAAAAAAAAATAGATAATTAGTGTTATTATCATATACGATAAATTTATTTTAGCATGTAAATAAGGTCTTTAGGTTACACTAGCATAGTAATTATTTGTATTGCGGTTACGTGGAAGAGCGCTTCTTAGCTGGTGTTTCTAGGAACATCATCTAAGAGCGAACGTCGCCTTTTGCTTTATTATAATTATTACTGTTTGTCTAGTTTGTATTTTTTTTTTAAAAAAGCAATAAATCATTATTATTATTATTATTATTATCTAAATTTTGTTTTGTCCTGTAATTTAATTAGTGTTTAGTTTTTAAATTTTAGTAATAGGTTTTTTTTTACTGAAGTACTGTCAACTTTTAATGTAATTTTAGACAATTTTAATTATTGCTGACCTGTAAAAGTACATTTGTATATTATTACCAATAAATACTCTACTCTACTCTATTTCAGCTAGACTATGTAAAAATTGAATATGAAAACAACAACGATTTTATAATATTCAAAATGAAATACAAATGTGACGACATATTGATGACACATAATCTTCGTTTGATGGAATCAGAAACGTTAACCATAGACATTTCATCCGAGTCAGGTTGCAATACTATCGTAACGACCAGCACATTTTACAATCAGCTTCTAAATATGTTCAGTAATAGTGACGATGAAATCTTGTTTGAAGTTACCAAAAGCCAAGCGATTATTAGGAATTATTATGTAGGTGAGTAGGTATGTATACAGTTAGTAAATGTGTAGCAAATATCAATGAAACAGTTATGAAGTTAAAATATATTAAAATTTTCATGCAATGGTTTGTAACATAGATAAATAAAGCAACTGTGAGAATCAGCTTTGAAGTAGAGCAATGAAGCACCACCTTTGTCCATTGTTTTGTGGGTTTTTTGAAGATGATTATCGTAGGAATGTTTTTTTCTTAAGGTTGTCTAAGTATGTAGATTGTTGCTTCCAAATATTTTTGTTGAGGTTGAGCTGCACACACAGTAAAATGTAATTAATTAACAGAAAAAGTAAAAAAGACAATGTTATGTGCTTCTTAATACCTTCCATTTTTTTGTTTTAACAAGCAATAGGGAACTTGCATAAATTTTTAAATATTAAAATGATATTAAAAAACATAAGGTAATATGATCTTAAAACGCTCGCATGCGAAAAAAACAAATATTTTTAACCTGTACGCTAATTACGACACTTTGAAAATGCTATAAAATTCAAATATCTTAGGAGGCTCTTGAACGTCCTTCTATTGGTTTGACGTCACCGGCCACGGTCAACCGGCGGAAACAACGCGATTAGGGTAGGTATCACAGGTATATTACATTTTAATCGTCTTTAATGGAAAATTCCTAGGTATTATTTATGTTCATCTTATATATTGTAATAAGTAGTTCCCCAATCAGCTTAGTTTTAAACTGAAATTGGTAAAGTTGAGTGCTACTTTGTAAAGAGTTTAAAACGCATAATATGACGGACGAGGGTAAGTCTGACAACTTACCTACCGTTGATGTCTTCATGGTGGCAACTTTTATAAAAAGTAGTGAAAGCTATTCTATTGGAGAAATGCGAGGTGTCAAGGCAAATAAGTAAGAGTTATTAATAAGCATGTTTAAACCGTTTATAACAATAGTTTGGTACCATTATATTATAGTATACGGTTTACCCCGTGGGTTCGATCTACCTACCTCTAATCGAAGGATTTCGTATATCCTGGAAAAGATTACGGTGTAATTTGCATTATAATAAAGATTATATTTTATTGTAATGTTTATTAGTACCTACTGGAGCCTTTCATTATTGTGTTCAGAGCCTTCTGAGAAAAGATTATGGTGATTATCAGACGTACCGATAGATCGTGTACATAGCCAACAAAATCCTTCTTTACAAAGTTAATAATACGCATAAATAAGAAGAATCATTATTGTAATTATACAAGTTAATAGCACCGCATCCCTCGGTAGACCGCAAGCTATAGTAGAAACCCGACTGTAGACCGCATACTATAGTAGCACCAATACTTTTTAGTTACTCTTACTTTTATTACTAAAAGTTTTGTTTATTTTTAAGTTACTTGTTTCTTCTTTGTTCTTCAACACAAGAAACAACAAAAGTAATTTCATAAAAAAGAACTTTTTGATCCATGTCAACAGAGATAAAATGTTAATATTTTGCCTGTCACAGAAAAAATCATTTTTGCCACAGAGTAAAACAAGATATTTCAACTATATTATTTATCTATGGGCAAACTGCATTAAATGCAATAGCCCAGCGAACGGGCAAACGATACGAGTGGCCTATGACGTCAGACCCATCTCTCGCTTTTGAAGTTGTTTGAAACGGAAATTTTAGGCGCGCAACTTTGATAAGATGTTGTACGTACACTATTCATTGTTAAGACGTAATATTTTGAATATAACATTTTAAAACATAAATTAACAATTTTATGCAAAAAAATTTTTTAGTGCAAGTTCCCTATTGCGGCCATTAAAAAGGATAAACGGGACAGTATAATCTTCAAGAATCTCCCTGCTGTAGAAATTCACATTTGAAGATCATTTTTAAACACTAAAAAGTTCAGTTTTTCTGTCTAACAAAATACCATTTCAAATCATGATCGAGGTGCCTGAAAAATTCTTGTAATGTACACTTTGCTTTCGCTAAACTCTGTGGCATACAGACAAAGTCTTTGATTTAAAATCATATTCCTTTAAGGGCAGCTGACATTCGAAAATTGAATTTTTTAAGATTTTTTGGGTTATGATTGAAAATTATTCTCTGAAATCTTCTCTTTCTATCGATAAAATAACACATTATAGTAGAAAATATCCATGGTTACAAAATTATTTGTTTTTTGAACATCCGCACTCAATTTACTGTGTACCAGTCAATAGTGTAACAAGGGTGATCCTAATTGGGGGTAGAACTACTGGAGGTATGGATTAAGCTCAAAGTACATCCCAATGGGGGGGGGTTATATATAACCCCCAAAACCCTTCCTGGTTACGGTAGCTTTCTTTATAGCTTATTAGAGTGTTTTATGTTTTTGCGATTTCCCGAATACTAAGTTTTTTAACTTTTGATATCAAATATCTCTGGATCTTTAGATGATGATTATCATCATAAGTGGCTCGACAATCCGTTGTGGATCTTGGCCTGCTCACAAAGAAGTCGCCACTCCTGTCGATTCCTGGCAACTTCCCTCCATCATCTTTAGATGATAGAAGGTCCAAATTTCAACAGTAGTTGTAGATAGATAATATCAAGTCCCTCGTAAAGTTTTATTTAGAAAAGTACAAAAACAAGTAAAATAAAAAATAAAATCCAAACTTTTTTGGGTTTTTTTGTAAGAGTATTGTAAAAAT
Organism: Diabrotica virgifera virgifera; assembly: GCF_917563875.1. Classification (NCBI taxonomy): domain Eukaryota; kingdom Metazoa; phylum Arthropoda; class Insecta; order Coleoptera; family Chrysomelidae; genus Diabrotica; species Diabrotica virgifera. Next base: position 252,967,756 of record NC_065449.1, read on the forward strand.
TTTTAAAATAAATGTTTCTTTCACTCTAGCTTTACAAAAATCAACGCGGGACTAAACAATACATCTAAGTAGTTTCAAAATCAAAAAAACTAGGTCTCTAGGTGCTTTGGTTACAGAGCTATGTGACATAATGTTAACATTGTCATTAAATGGGACTTCGGGAGGCCTTAAGTGTCATGTATATGTTTGAGCACTCAGAGCTACACAATATCCGTTGTTGAAAGCCATTGAACCATCTCAACAGTTACTTGATGATGATCTCAGGGATTTTAAGATGTAAAATCATTTGTTTCCTGGGCCTCGAGTTTTAATATTTCCTTTATGCTGCATTCAAGTTTCAAACATTAATTTTTGGTTTATTTATCTTCAACTGACAAAAACATGTCTTTCTTCTATGAGAATTTCAGGACAACTGCTATTAAGCTTATGTGCATTGGAACATGGATTTTTTTTACTACTGCTATCCCATTTTAGGTGCCCCTGTTCGACCAAAGTCTGTAAGAAGTCAAGTAAGCCCAAATGGATCAGAATTCACAATATTCCAAATAGACCAAGAAACAACGATAAATTTTTCGTTGAAACCATTTCGAACTGCTATACAGTTTGCGGAGGGATTCAATTTGAACATTAGCCTTAACTTTGAAACAGGGGGAAGGTAATGATTCGCTTTTAAATAGACTATAATATACTAAAATGTGAACATTTGTTTCAGGCCTCTTTCTGTGGTGATGAAAAACCCAACCTTCGAAATGAATTTTCTAATAGCTACACTAAATCCTTACAACGACAACCAAAGTACAATCGCGACATCTATACCAGCAAGAATAACACAAGCAAACAGTGAAGGGGTTAATGATATAACCATGGACGATCAAGAAGCACTACTCAATGAAAATTGGGACGATTTCAGCATCGATACAAATAAAACATCCAAATCATCAGATAAGAAGAGGAGTAAGAAGACATTTAGTTTTCGTGAAGTATTAGAAAAGGATAAGACGAAAAGCGGCAGCATTAACAGCGATGAAAACTGTGATAACAATCATAACTCACCAATGGATGTAGATGATGATGTTGTGCAGAGATCTCCTGAATCACCTACGAGGAAAAAAGCTAAGCTAGTGTTTGGAAAGTGTTTCGAATCAACATTCTCAAGGGATAATCTCGGTAGTGTGTTAGCACCCAACTCAGACTCAGAATAGAGTGTAACTACTCAAAAAACTGTTATTTCTTCATCAGTTTATTTGTTATAGAATATTAGTGAGATGTGACCTTCTTCATAGAGATTAGGTTAATAATTTATTTTATAAATATTCCAAATAATTCTGGACTGAACATTATACAGTATGTCCCTGTAAGTTGTATCCATATGGAAAACTTTTTTATTATTAATTTTACGAAAAAAGTAATTATTTATAAAAAGTTCTGCATGGTCCAAAACCCAAGATTCAACCATCAGATATCAAATTTTATGAATGTTTACGAGGTATGTCAAAAAGTTTGAATTTCACTCAAGAGTAGCTTTATTTTTGAGAATGTTGAAAATTGCTATTATAAAAAGTTGTTTGGAATTAAAAACTATATTCTAATATGCAATTAAGTACATCCTTTATTATTTTCTATATTTAATATTATTTTCAGTTATTTCAATTCTGATAAATCTTTTATTATTAATTTTACGAAAAAAAGTGATTCTAAAACCTAAAATACAATCATCTTATATCAAATTTATACGAGGTATGTCAAAAAAATATTTCAATTAGAAGGATGTAATTAATACTGAAACATAGTTTTTAATTCTAAATAACTTTTCATAATAACGATTTTCGATATTGTGAAAAATAAATGTATTTTACTCTTGAGCGAAATTCATATTTTTTGACATATTTCGTATAAAATTGATAACATTTGACATAAGATGGTTGTATTTTAGGTTTTAGACCATTTTAGGTTTTATTAAAAATCACTTTTTTTGGTAAAATTAATAATGAAAGAGTTATCTGAATTGAAATAACTGAAAATAATGTTAGTTATCCACTTTTTTTCAAAAAAAAATTTTCAATTAGAAGGATGTAATTGCATACTAGAATATAGTTTTTATTTCCAAACAAATTTTCAGAATAGCAATTTTCAATATTGTGAAAAATGTACTTTAGTCTTGAGTGAAATTCAAACTTTTTGACATACCTCGTATAATATTCATAAAATTGGATATTTGATGGTTAAATCTTAGGTTTTGGGCCATGCAGAGCTTTTTATGAAGAATAATTTTTGTTCATAAAATTAATAATAAAAAAGTTTTCTATATGGATACAACTTACAGGGACATACTGTAGTATGTAGGCACTTTTTCTTCTTTCGAAGTTCTTGATCATTATGACTATGGTTCATTCCACCAACATACGCCTGTTTTGGATTATCGCAATAACGAATATTTCAGTGTGCAACATAAGAAGTACGAAAGTAAATGGCTCTAATAATTATTCCATTAAACAGTAATGTAATTTGCAATTTATTTTCGTTCTTCATATTTTGCACAATAAAATATTCGTTGTCGAAATAATCCAACACACGCGTATATTCGTGGAATAGGGTATATTTGTATTCTGTTTACAGCTTCTTAGAAAAGCAATTAAACCACCCCCTGAAATTGCACTGCCATGATATTCATTGCCTTCCAACGCTATGCTTTTCTAAAATCTTTCCCTGCGTGATATTCTGACGAAGCTGTTATTTTGTTACTCTCATGTGGCCAAGGTATTGTAGGCACTCATTTGACATATTTTCAATATCATATACTTCTCTAAGTGGTTACAGTTTAATGTTGGTCTTAAGCTATTTTGTTTAAAATAGCCTTTTCAGATCATTTACATTGAAATTTTGGCCACACTGCAAGTTCTCTATAATATTTTACTCCTTTCGTTGATCTTCCAATAAGCTTCTCTGTTTTGTCTTTTAATTAATGCCAAATAATTACTGTTTTGAGGTTCATTCTTATTTTCAACAATCTTCTCCAAAATTAAAGAAAATCTCTATTTGTTTTATTTTTAGTCAAGTGGTGTCACTTGTGGAAAGAAGTTGATGAATATTTTTAAGTGTAAAAATGTATATAAACGATCAGCTAGGTTTAATTTGAATTAAGCCTTTTATTCGTAGTAAAAATGTCAAGTAATTTATATTTTGTAAATATATATTTTTTATCATATAAATACCGTTTTTTATTTTCCTGCATTCTTTACCTCTGCAAAAAAAATGGAGGGGTAAGGTAAACGGAACTAGGGTTGGTATTTATAAACTTCAACAAGTATACGTGTCAGTGTTGATATATGCTGATGGCCTGGTAATTGTGGCAAAATCAGAAAAAGACTTGAAAGTGAATGTTTGGAATGACGCTTTGAAGAAATTCGGGTTGAAAATAAATATTGGAAAACAGAAGCTTCAGTAATATCAAAAACTTAAGAAAATATAAATGTAAAGGTAAATAACGAGACCCAGAGGCCTCCTAAATATAATTTAATAATAATAATAACTTTTTTAAATGTATTAATTATTTAATAGAAATATAGTTGGACAAGAAAATAAAATTTTTATTAACAATAAATAAAATTTATATTTAAACAATTAAACATTGTTTAAGGGGATAGGTGCAAACTTTCGGCTCCAATGCAATTTAAATGCATTCATTTTTTTCGAATCCTGAGAAAACTAATAAGTATTTTTGAAAAATTTAAGAACGCAGAATGAAAAATTACGCTACTACCGAGGGCCGAAAGTCCCTGAAATCTTCGATAATGGTTATTTTAATAAGTTACATAGGTGAAAAAAAAAAAGAGAAAATTTAGTGTGATTTTTAATTTTAAATACTTATCTTATTCAAAAGAAACTTTTTATTTATCCTAAGGGACATTCGGCCCTCGGTAATAATGTAATCTTTCATTCTGCATCTAAATTTTAAAAAAATATTTATTAGTTTTTTGAGGATTCGAAAAAATGAATGCATTTAAAGAGCATTGAAGCCGAAAGTTTGCACCTACCCACTTAATTATAACACTTATGCTTATCATTGTCTGTTCGTAAAATGAAAGAATTTTGAAAATATGTTTTGTTATTGTAATAAACATGTTTTGTTTTTTTGATCTTTCCGGGACCCATTCACGGGCCTAGTGGTAAAATAGGCCCTGACGAGACCATTACACAAGTAGAGAACTTCAAGTATCTAGGGTCAACAATGAATGGACAAGAAATTATAGAACCAGAGATAAACAGCAGGGTATTGAGTGTAACAAAATTATACTATGCACTAAATAAAATTTTTATTAGGAAGAAGGAGGTAAGTCTGAAAACAAAAATATAAGTATTTCAAACTGTATAGAGCCGGTGCTACTCTACGATAATGAAACGTGGACAGTGAACGACAACATCTGTAGTAAAATCCAAGACTGTCGCATCTTTAAGAAGGTGTTTCTTGCCTGTTCTATTGTACATTTAATCTCTTGTTCTTGGTCTAAGGTTTCATGTATCCAACATCTTAGTGTGTGCTTTTTTGAAATTACGATTGTTTTAGTTTTTTTCTACATTCACCTTGAAGCCATATAGTTCTCCTTCTCGCACTACTTGGTTTTTTGTAGTTCTTCTTCACTGCCAGTAATCAGTACTTACTGTATCATCGGCGTACTGATGTTCACGATTTTTCCATCGACTTTTATGCCTTCTTGTGCTTCATCTAGAGCTCGTGCAAAAATTTCCTCTGAATACAAGTTGAATAATAATGCTGATAATATATAACCTTGTCTAACTCCTCTTTGGATGCTTATGGTTTCAGTATCACCCATTCAGGTTATTTTTTTGCAAGCATCCTACTAGCTGATCATGTTTGACTTTGTCAAAAGCCTTTTCATAGTCTATAAAGCACAAGTAGACATCTTTTTGTTGATCCCGACACTTTTTCATGAGAACAATGAAACTGAACAAGTATATAATTGAAAATAAAATATACAAACAAGTCAAATTTGTATTTTTTTATTTAACATTGCTAACAATCACAAAAAAATTTGGGTAATATAATCAACAAATAGAGCTAACTTTCAGGCATAAGCATTCTCTTAGAAAAAATACTTGAAATAATCACTTATTAAAACAAATTAATAAAAAAATTTGTGTACATGACCAGTCTGTTTTATGAAGATCACTACAAAATACATAATGTTGTAGGTTGTTCTTATATAAAACATAAAACTTGCGCTATAATATCAGCAATCATAGCAAAAATTCTTTAACACGTTAAACCCCATGTGCATAGCTAATTTTTACTAACGACCCAATTTGGCCAATAGCATATTATCGTGTTAATGCGACTGTGGCTTAACGTGTTAAATAAAAAAGACACGAAGAGAAAAAACAATACAAACAATAAAAAAACAGCAGTTACATAAAATGCCATATATGATTTTTGTTTCATGGAAACCAATTACATAAGGACTTATTGTTTAATGGCACATCAAATACATAATATATATATAAACTACTAAATAGTTACTTTAAAGACAGCAGATCTAGCAAATCATAAAAATATAACAACACGGTAAAATTCATAAAAAGATATATAAATGCCATATCAAAAACCACTTCAATATTTATATCTACGATTATTCAGTGATTTAATAAATCTTTATTAAATGTTTGGACTGTCATTTCTTAATCATCCACAAACTCACTGATAGAAATTAGTATTCAAGAAGAAAGAAAGATACAAGCTGAATAAAAAGATGGCGACTTGAACAATAAATTGGTTAATAATGACAATAAACTGCAATTGAATCAGCAATACATACTGAGGAACCACACTTTCATTAGCCTAGTCCAAACCACCTTTTATTAAATCTGAAAACCATACACCCTACTTATGCCGAATGTTGCTTTTTAGGTTTAACCTTTAATTCCTCTTTACAGTTCTCGTATAACCCTTTGAGACCAAAAACATTGATAATGTTTTCTTCAGTAAAAGAGAATTTGATCAGTTTTCCTTTAGTATCAGCCATTGGTCTTCTGATCACTTCTTTCCCATCTTGGAATAAAATTACGGTAGGTAACTGTTTGCTCATGCTACTATCGCTTACGTGGTACTTCTGCCCAGCATCCGGGTACCTCCCTATATCTACTTTACCAAATTTCAGATTTTCTATGTCATATATAGTACTAAGTTTAGAAATCACTGGTGCAAAGTTCACACAAGCTGGATTCCAAACTGCGTAGAAGGTAACAATCCATGTAACCTTTTTGTCTCTCTGTAATTCTTCATCCAGTCCTTGAACTCCTCTGAAGTATGTCACCTTGTCAGGGCCTGAGTAGGTAGGCTCAGGAAATAGCAATGCTCCTACTGAAAATATAAATTTAATTAAAATACGAATAATACATATACAGTAAAACCTATCAATAATGGCCACTAAAAATCAAAAAAGTATTGGCTGTTATATAAAGGTGGTCGCTATTGTCAGGTTTTGCAGTCCACAAATACATAAAAGATATTTGGAACTTTGTTTATTTTAAACAAACTCTAACATGAAGTAAAATCACTTCTATGTAATAGGTATAATTTACTAAAATCTTAAAAAATCCCAATGGATTGAATAAAATATGTTCATACATTCGAACGTTTTCGGACCTATCAGTCCATCATCAGTGAATTCGTATACTTGCTAACTAGCCCCAGAACCAATTCAATCTACATTATAATGTTGTAATATTGAAAAGGCTGAACGCTGATGTTAATAGATAGCATGTTTCACCATGTTCTGGGAACATGATGAAACTCTAAATGAGAACATTAACCAACCATCTTGGGCCAACGATGTCTACCAAGTGACTTATGTCTACCAAGATGGTTGGTTAAGGTTCTCGTTGAGAGTTTCACCATGTTCCCAGAGGTTATCTATTAACATCGGCGTTTAGCCTTTTCAATATTACAACATTATAATGTAGATTGAATTATAATTACAACCATTGTTTGGTTCTGGGGCCTAGTTAGCAAGTATACGAATTCACTGATGTTGGACTGATAGGTCCAAAAACGTTCTGAATGAACATATTTTATTTAATCCATTAGGATTTTTTAAGATTTTAGTAAATTATACCTATTCCATAGAAGTGGTTTTACTTCATGTTACGAGTTTGTTTAACTATATGGTAGGGTGGTGCGAAAAAAGTCAAGTTGATAATCCAGTATCGCTATAGTGCGGAAAAGTTGCGATTGGTAATTACAAGAAAAACAAAACAAAAATTATTCAAATCGGACTTTATCTTCCGATCCCGCAACGGGCCTAAAGATTATGAAAAAATGGAATTTTACCTTTTTTCCGGAAATTTTTAGTTATTCCCCCTGTACTTTTTATTTATCGCTATAGTAAAATTTATTTACAGTTTGCATGATTGAGTAATAAAAACAATAGTTTTACGCACTTTACGAATATCTTCTGATCCCGCAAGATCAATCAAAATCTATAAAAATTTGAAATTGTTGATGATTTTGATAAATTAAAAAACATTTAGTTATCTCATTTTTCTGTGGCACTGTGAAGCTCTTCGCTTGTTTAGATATTGTATAATAATATTTAAACGACCCAGAACTCACAACAAGAAAGTGGTTGCACTTTTTACTCCACCCACACCCTTCTCTCCATAAACAAATGAGTGTGTGTTTTTTACATTATTTACATAGTACATTTCTTTTTCATTTGTTTGTGTCCAGCTTTTAAATGTCAACTTTGAATTTTGATTTGGTGGTAAAATCTGGCAGCATGGACCTTGATTTAACGGTTGCCTTGATGAATCCATCTCTTGATTGGGTCCCACATACATTAGACGATACTTCCGTGACTAACTCTACGTACCGCTAGACAGCTTGCGTATGGCAGGGATGGCTTTGTACATTCCAGTCTGGTGTGTTGCCTGATATAATGTAGCAACTTCATTTAAAACGCTTTGAAGAACTGGTGGAGAAAATAGTTTTGCAACATTCCAATCTAATATTTCAGTGTAGTCCTGTGCTTCAAAATTTAAAGTAGGAGGGATGAAATTTCTAATACGTTTGTCTTTGGCTTTAATCAATCCGGCTTTTAACACTCTCCTTAGCCCTAGCTCTCTAATGTGTTTCCTTTCTCCTTAGTACTTGAAATTTTGAAGCACGGTACTAAACTGAAATAATAGGCTGGAATATAATGTTGCAAAACTATTGCAGACTGTTGCAAAACTATCTTCTCCACCATTTCTTCGAAGTGTCAAATGAAGATATAAGTTCTTGCATTAAAACGGGCGACATACCAGACTGGAATGTACCAAAACTATCTCTGACACACGCAAGCTGATGAGAGGTGCCTAAAGTTGGTCACGGAAGCATCGTCTAATGCAGGGGAGGCAAACCCGTCGATCGCGACCCCTAGGTCTGTCGATCGATGGCAAGAAAAAATTATCTACCTACCTACCTATTCCCGTCCTAAATATTACGAAAATTCCTAGTCGGTAGATCGCAGAGAATTAGAAAGGTAGACAGTAGATCTCGTGTCCGATTAAGTTGGTCACCCCTGATCTAATGTATGTGGGCCCCAATCAAGAGATGGATTCATAAGGGTAACACTTAAATCAAGGTTCATGCTGCCAGATTCTACCACCAAATCACAATACAAAGTTGACGTTTAAAAGCTGGATACAAACATGAAAAAGAAATTTACTATGTAAATAATGTAAAAATCACACTTATTGGTTGGTTGGAGAGAAGAGTGTGTGTGGAGCTAGAAGTGCAACCACCTCGTTGTGAGTTCTGGGTTGTTTAAGTATTGTCATACAATATATAAACAAGCGAAAAACTTCACAATGTAGGAGAAAAATGAGATAACTAAATGTTTTTAAATTTATCAAAATCATCGAAAATTTCAAATTTTTATAGATTTTGATTGACCTTGCGGGATCGGAAGATATTCGTTAGATGCGTAAAACTGTTGTTTTTATTACTCAACAACCATGCTAACTGTAAATCAATTTTACTATAGCGATAAATAAAACGTACATGGAGGATTAATAAAAATTTCCGAAAAAAGGTAAAATTTCATTTTTTTCATAATTTTTAGGCCCGTTGCGGGATGCGAAGATAAAGTCCGATTTTAATAATTTTTTTTTGTTTTTCTTGTAATTACCAATCGCAACTTTTCCGCACTATAGCGATACGGGATTATCAATTTGACTTTTTTCGCACCACCCTAGTATACAGCCAACCCAGGAACTACCCCTTTTTAGTTTGTTTATTTTGTTAATTAGAGCAAATATAATTCTATACATAAACAGTAAACTACTAATATAGAACCCCTTATTTTTTAGCCAATATTTGTGACCTTTTTTTTTTTTTTTGGCTTAGACTTACCGACATACTGCCAGACACATAAGGAATACAAGTTATCAAGTTATACAAAACAGGTTTAAAACAAAGATAACAACTAAAAGGTATTAAGTAACATTAAGCTTAACAGCTAAAACAACTAACTACCAAAGGTATTAATTAAAAATGTTTAAGGGAATTATAATGATAATTTGCTGTCTTTTAAAAAGTTAATTAAAGAGTTGTATACATCTACAGAACCAAGTGATAATATAAATATAGTATATTCCAAGGAGTTGCTACTTTACATTTTAATAAATCATTTATTAATTTAGATGAGTAAATTGTATTTTTAGAACAACCAAAAAATATATGATCTAAATCACTTTCCTCTTCACAATGCTCACATTTATCATTATCCAGAACCTGTATTTTAAATGAATGCTTTGGATAACATGCGTGCCCGAATCGTACTCTAATAATATAAGTTATGTACTTTCTAGAAGCTCTACAAGAGTTGTACCAAGGAAATTTGGGAATATCGGGCTGAATTAACGAGTATCTATTTTGATTCACAAAAGAGTATTCCTTCCACTGGTAGCTCCACTCCCGATGCAGTGTTGACTTGAAAGAGATTATACAATCAGTCAGTGTTATTTTATGTAGAATACTGGTATCGGATGAAACGCTTTCTTTGGCTAATAAGTCGACATACTCATTATGTTCAAATCCTGCGTGTGCTTTAATCCAGATAAAATGTACATTGATTCCTTTGGTTAAAAGATTTTGTTTAATATGTTTAATTTTATAAGTGTATGGGCAGTCTTGGATGTTTGGGGGTCCATATTTACCAAGAGATTTCAATACTGCTAAGGAGTCAGACAAAATTATAATATGGGCGAAATCAAATTCAGCTACATATAGTAAAGCTTCATATATTGCAATAGCCTCTGCTGTATAAATTGAAGTCTCTGGTTTCAGTTTGAATTTTTTTTCTATATGTCCCGATGGTATAAAAAAGGCGCATCCAGTTCCATCTGCAGATTTAGACGCATCTGTATATAGAGCTATTGACTCATTGTAATTGTTCGTTATGGATAAAATAATATTTTTTATTTAAATATATGTTTTCACTATAATTTGGTAATTTGTGACCTTAAATCATACTTTTTACTTTCGGCGATTATATTTATTTTGTCTTTTAGCAACAAACATTTCCTCTTTTGGATACATTATTATAGCAATTTAAGAACCTTTTGAACACAGAGAAAACTGATCCTAACGATGCAAGTTATTCGATCCCTTTATAGACACCTATTTAAATATGTAATAGTATCGATATTTCCTTCAACAGATAAAAATATTTTAGCAGATATTCACAGGTCCATTTCTATCAAATGAGATTATTTGGCTGCGTCTGTACAATAAAGGTGGCTGTAAATACCAGGTCATAAATAAGGAAATCTACGTATATTCGGTTTGGAAAATTTTGAAACTGGTTGTTAGTACATGTGGACGTTAACACAGGTTTTACTGTATCACCAAGGATAAGGAGCAATTTTTAACAAATCAATCTTCTATACTTACAAATGAATACTATTCCAAAGACAATTCCCATAAAAAGATCCGCACTGAACCATAAAATCAAATTCGCCACTTTGGTATAAATGAAACTAGAAGACAAATAATTAATCATAGAAACACTTCCTGCTTTTCTAGTCCTTATTGCTATAACTATAATAAGAAAGAACAAAATTTCTGTTTCTCTCTGGAACAAAAGAAAACATTTAAATATGGCCAATTAGCTATAATAAATATATAATATTAGTTTTACACGTAAAAGGCAGATAATCGAGCACAGTTTACTACCTCTTGCCCAAGTACTTTCGCTCTCAGAGCATATTCAGGGGCATTTCATCAAAAAACAGGAGGCTATCCAGCACATCCAGGAATGTTGTAAACATTCACATACATAGGGAACTTGCATAAAATTTTAAATTCGAAAAAAATGGTATAAATCACAACAGAACATAATTTTTGAACCTGTATCAAAGATAAAAAAGTTTTGTTTGTCTTTCGTTTGGCCCCTAAAGACGACTAAAAATTCAACTTATACCAGCCACCCTAAAACGCATCGTGACGTCACAGGGTTGTATGTTTACATTCTACACCAATTGTATATATAATTTTAAATTAGACATTATAAATGTCAGTAAAAAATACAGTTATGTGACGTTAAAAGTGTTTTTGATCGTTTGAACTATTCATAGAAAATTTGTACTTTTACAAAATGGTTTTATTTTCAATAGTAAACCTTCTTTCCTTTCCTTCAAAAACTGTATCAAACTCCAATCTCAACAAACTGGTATATATTATTACAACGACATACGATAAATGTCATTAGAATATAAATATTTTTCCTTTATTCCCTGAGGACGAGCTGAAAAAATACCCAAGTAGGTGGAGGCCAATAAACTAAAGAAGAAGAAGAAGAAGAAGAATATACGTAAATATAACCATAAACAGAACCACATAGTTAAACTCTGAGACGTCACTGGTCGTTTGAACTATTTTAAGATAAAGAAGACTTTAAATTTGTACTTCTAAGTTATTATGAGTTTTTGAAGCGAGAAATTTTGTAAATCTCATTTTTATACAAAACTGAACATTATTATGTAATAAAAAAATATGTGCAAGTTCCCTATTATACAATTAACAGATATCATATATAAGTGTTTACTATGAAATACCAAACATTGGATTTATCGTCTCATAGTTATTAACGCTTATTCTCCTAAATATTATTATTGTACGCTGGCATTTGTGGTCTACAATTTATTTACTTATTGTTTATTGTTGCTGAGGTTAAACTGTATTAATTGTTTGTTTTATTGTATTTATTATGAGCTTGACTTAGTTAGAGTCGTAGATAGAGACTTATGTAGAGCTTGACAGAAACTCATTTATAAAAACCTTGTAATAGATAAGAGATAGAGCATTCACTATGTAGTATGTAGTCATCAAGCACTTCTCAATTATTAGTTAGAATCAGACTCCAGCTAACTGATTTTATTCAATAAGGACAGTTTCAAGAAATTTCTCTGGAGGCTAGACTATGGACAATGGTAGGAGACAGAATTCATTCTAGACACCTATTCTTGAGGAAATGCCCCTGAAGGTGCTCTGACAGCAAAAATACTTGATAAGATTTAATAAAGAACTGTGCTTGATATCTGCCTTTTATTTGTAAAATCATATATTCGGGCTTTCAACCGTATCTTATTTTGTAATAAATATAACTTACCCCCTCAAATTCACAACCACTAGTGGGAAATAAATAATTGCATACACCTGGTGTTCTTTTCAAAGCTACATAGGACAGACTTAATAATATGTTAAATATGTAATACGGTTTAAGAACCTGCTTTAAATCTTGCTTGAAAGACATTTTTAATTTAAAATTCTCGACTAATTGGTAAATTTAGTTCTTAGATTTAATTCATTATTATTTATTTAAAGACAGGAAGATGACAGACAGACATGCGTGTAAGTGACAGTGACAGTTGTGACATAAAGTATAAAGTCGCCAGTGTGAAGTTAGCAATGTAAGCATTTATTAATAAATTAATCATAGGCGGAGGAACTTAAAATGTGCAGGAATTTAAAATTTACCGAAAGAGATAAAAATAAATTACTGAAGGTTACTGTAATCTGCCTATATTACATTAATTTCCTGACTCATTTAATAAAGTAGAATGTGGAAGCATATAATGCATATAAAACAGCTCATTATACAGTGATGAGCGTGCTAATAACCGGCAAAATAGCGCAAAAAATGGAAAACATAATACATTGCGAACAAAAAGAGATGAAACTAGTGGAGATGGAAATGATCGTTATAAACGTATAAATTAACATTACATTACATAGTTTCCCACCTTTAGAACATAGAGGTATATATTAACATAGAGGGAGCCTACCTTCCGCGCTTCCTGACGACAAGATCTCATGGACTGGTTTGCTGCATCTCTTTCTAACACATTGTATCGGAAATCTATAATGACATTCAGTGTGAATATAGGCACGGAAGAGGAGGACAACTGTAGCAGCTTTACTATGCGTAAGAGTGAACAGCACTAATCCAAATAAAAAAGATGGTGTCGTCACTTCGCTCTGAATGACACTCTCTCTATGCTAATATATAACTCTATGCTTTAGAAGTATCAGAGGAGTATGACAACTGTCACTGTGACAGTAGAATTTTATAAAATACTCCTGTCACAGACGTCTAAAGGTGGGAAGTGGGAAACCATGTAATGTAATGTTAATTTATACGTTTATAACGATCATTTCCACCTCTACTAGTTTCATCTCTTTGTTTCGCAATATACTTATGTTTTCCATCTTTTGCGCTATTTTGCCGGTTATTAGCGCGCTCATCATCTGTACATCCCTCTTTTAACGTAGGCTTAATCAGAGCAGGGTACTTCAAAAATATTTTTCTTTTCCGTTTTATAATAAACAAATGCTATTAATTATCAACCTGAATAATTGGAATGAACTTACAATATTTACGTATTAATTAGTTGCATAAAAAACGTCAAATAGACTTATGTTGAAGTAAAATTGTGGCTTATAGTCCAGGAACCAAAGTTTTTCACCTCGCAATTTTTACAGAGTGGATCAATTTGCTTGATTATTTCATTCATAGGAGATTCTGACCAATAGAAAGCTACAGAAATCTGAATTAAATCGATAATTTTTGATAATCTCCCGTCGTTAAGTATATTACGTCAGATGCCCTTCGTTGCTACGAAAAAATACATTCAGTGACATTAATGACAATTAATGTTTTAAAAATTATAAAAGTGATGACTTTCAATCGTCAAATATTTATAAAAACTGTGTTTAATGGTACTTACATAAATAAATTACAATCAAATTTTGGTTTTGAACAGTTTTATTCATGAAATAATCGCAACAAATTGCACTCGACCTCTGAAATTAATATAGAATTTTTGCTCTCGTGACACTTTGACATAATTTCACTCGCCTTCGGCTCGTGAAATTAAAACTGTCAAAGTGTCACTCGGGAAAAATTCAATAATTTCAGAGCTCTTGTGCAATTACTACTGAAAATTTGAGAATAAGTAGTGGATAGTCCATGGATCAAAATCTATATGATGCCGACAGGCGCTTTTACCATGGGGGTGGTTGCCACCCCATCTCGAGGGTGTAAATTTTTTATTAGATTTTGACCGCAAAAGTTAATAAAAACCTTCATTCTAAGCAAAAAATGTTCCATACTTTTTTTGATAAAATTAATAGTTTTTGATTTATTCGCCATCGAAAGTGTTAGTTTTATATTTAAGAAATCAATGTTTTTCGATGGTATACTCATTTACGATTCACTCAATTTTTGCCGTAGAACAAATTTTATCAAACCAAGTTCTTGGGAATTAAATTACCTACAATTTCATATTTAAACATTTTTTCGTATCTCTGATGCTAATCTTTCTATTCTGAAAAAATGGCATTTTTTACCAAATTGCAAACATTCGTTATTCGGTTTAAACTTCAGATTTTTAAAAACTAATCATTTTAAGCCAGTCAAACTTCTAGAATCTATTAATAATACATAAATAAAGAAGAACAAATAAGGCCAATGACTAAAAACACCGCTAACTTACATTATTATGCTTCCAATTGGATTTCTCCTTTTTTTTCAAATATATATATTGATTTTTTAACCGTAACTTTTTTATTTTTTATCATAGAAAGTTCGTTAAAAAATAATTTTGTAGGTTTTTACAAGATGTATAAGTCTATTAATGTTAAATCCTTTTAAAATACTCAGTCACAAAAAGAGGTGCCATTAAAAGGGTTGGTAAAGGTGGTTGTTGCATGATATTACAAGTTTTAATTGTCAATATATCTCACTAAATTTTTGCCGTAAAAAAATTTTGCAAACCAAGTTCTTAAGAATTAAATAAGCTACAATTTCATATTAAATATTTTTTCGTATCTTTGATGCTAATCTTTCTATTTTGAAGAAAAGGGCATTTTTTACCAAACTACAAAAACTCGTTATTCGCTTTTAACTCCATTTTAAAAAAAAATAATCATTCTAAGCCGATCAAACTTCCAGAACCTATTAACAATACATAAATCAAGAAAACCAAATCAGGTCAATGACAAATTTTAATTAGGCTGGTGATTGGGGGGTTGTTTACGATCACTTTTTTGCTGAAAAAAATCGGGACTGACATTCTTTTCATTAGAAGTCACTTAATTTTTTTAGCTAGAGATTTTTTTTCTGGAGATACATATTTTTAAATACTTTAAATTAGTTTCAACAAGTTATCCTCAAAAAATGCATAGTTTTCCCGTTCTTTGACTTTGAAACTACAATATTTAGCAATTGACGAAGAAGAGCCAATATATAATAAAGTATAGCTCGATTACTATTGGTCTTAAAGAAAATGAAAAAAGAAAAACGGTTTTGTTTATTTTTTCAAAAGGTACATTTTTGTTAAGTTGTTTTGATAAAACGAAAACTGTTTGAGTTATTAGTGGAAAACTGATTAAAAACATTGATTTTTTCGATATGAAACTAACACTTTCGATAGCGAATAAATCGAAAACTATCAATTTTATCAAAAAAATGTATAGAACGTTTTTTGCTTATATTGAATGTTTTTACCAACTCTTGCGGTCAAACTATAATAAAAATTTCCACCCCCGAGATGGGGTGGCAACCACCCCCATGGTAAAAGCGTCTTTTGGCATGATATAGATTTTGATCCTTGGACTATCCACTACTTATTCTCAAATTTTCAAGCAAATCGATCCATTCTGTAAAAATTGCGAGGTTTTGTCCTATTTTAAGCTTCATTACTTGGACTATTATTATTCCCAATCAAAATATAAACTGCATTAAGATGTCACAAGAAAATAGATACAGAACAATAGTTAAGTATAAAATAAAAACAAATAGAGCGTAGAGTAGGTAGGTTAGAAACGTAGAAAGAACGAATTAGAAAGAAGATTAGAAAACGAATGGCATTTGGCATGCGGATGATACGGATAAAACTATAGTGAAAATTATCACTTTATACAGCTGCGAAGGTATAGCTACTGAATGAGAAAGAATACTGGCAACGCAGAGAGCAATGGAAATGGATTTTTGGAGAAAAGCAGCAGAAAGATCTAAAAGAGAAAGGATTGCCAACGAAGACATTAGAAAAATAACGGAACAATCATAGATGACTTATCAACAAAACAACTTATCTGGTTCGGACATATACATAAAAATGATGAACAACGAATACCAAAGGAATTACTAAAATGACAACCACAAGGAAAGAGAAAACGAGGTAGACGGGGAAAAAGTTGGAGCAAAGGAATAAACAAAGAGGTGAGAGAAAGAAACGTATGGAACAACCGGAAGATCGAAGATCATTTTCTTGGCGCCCATGATTTGTTAGTTTTATTTAATTGGTTCTTCTTTAGCACTTATTCGTCTTTATACATTTTCAGTACATTATTCTTATCTTAATATTTACCTTTTCTAGTCATCGGCATCTACTTTGAGCTACTATTCTTCGACAGGCATGCAAACGAGCCGTATCCATCCTTGAGTGTCAAGTTGTTCTCTTGCATCTCTTGCTAGCCACTCCATTCAGTTTGCCTCTGTCTCTTTATACTTCTACCTCTATCCATTTTAATTCCCCTTTCTTCAACTTCATCATCTTATCATCATTATCCCCCCACACAAGTAATATTTTTATTACTTCAGCTTTTTCTTAATATTTTTTATTACTTCGTCTTCTTCAACGTAGAAGCCACCTCACTCTTTCTTCATTCTTTTCCCATTAGCTGACATTAAGTTTTTTTCTTTTTCTACTTCTGTTGGAGTTTATCCCTCTCTTTACTTTCACTCCAACAGAAGTACTTCTTTTTGTTTCATTGTTTAAAACGGCGGAGAAAGTTATAAACCGACCCGTAGTAGTAGTAGTATGATACAGATGAATATATAAAGGAACAGAAAAATTGAAGATATTAGGTGAGCCTTTATGCTCAGCATTGGATGGAAGAAGCTAAAATAGATATATTCATCACCCTTTCATTTAAGATATTGTGATTATATACACATAGATTTAAATAAAATTATTATCTACTTAAGTACTTATCGAGGTGAAAAAAAAGAAGATAATCTAATGAATTAATAGGGCTTTTCATTCATAGTCATTTGTTTCGAGCTTCTGTCATATGTCGTATAATCCGTGTATATTAATATTATACAAGGATTATACGACATTTGACAGAAGCTCGAAACAAATGACAGTCGATGAAAAGCCCTATTATTAAATTATCTACTTGAACCAAAAATGCAATAGGTATTCTTTTTCTCACAGGCATCTTTCAGTTCGTCACAGTTTTTCGATTTCTTTCTAACGCATTAAATTGTATGTGACAGAAAAAAGGCACGTCCATGATTACAGACATGTATAACATTTATTCTAGTTGTCGATAGATGGCGCTATAATCGAAAAAAAAATATTTACGAAATGTATATCTAATATAACTACGAATATAGTCTGTACAATTTATAAGACTATACAAATCAAAGAAACGACCATTTTATAAATGCAATAAACACAATTGATTTGTTTTTTTGCCAAATTGCAAATAAAATTCGATAACTGTCAGATTTAACTAAAATGTCATGTTAGAATAAATGTGTATTATATTAAGCGTAGACTCGGCATACTCACAAAAAAAGCGTAACGCGGAAACAGTCGATCGGTGGTCTATCTATCTCTTTTAACCAAACATGACTGACAAAGTGCATCGCATGTGACTGACAAAGATGGCTAGACCACTCAATCCTATGTCGACGTTACACCCCGATACATTGAGTGGCATATCCCTAGCCAAGTCTATCCTTAACATGTCTCTGGTATTATCACGGATTTACCTTTTTTTCTATCATTTGTGAAGCACTGAAAAATGCCTATGAAAAGGACCAGATAGGTACACCGAGATAAAAGATCAAATCGTAAAAAATGCATTCACATGATCAGTTTTCAAAGATTATTTATTGTATAAGAATTCAAGTAGATCCAATCAATAGTTTTTAAGTTAAGAATTAAGAACTTTGGAACATAAACGTATTATCTGATTTTGATTAAATGTTTCCGATTAAAAATCACATGCAATTTAGATTGTATTAAATAATTTTTCTAATTCGTTATAGATAAAATATCAAAAATTATGAACAACTGGCGTGATTATAGCCTTATTTACTTGATAGGTACTTAATTTAGGTACATAGATATATTAAATATTTGGAGCTTCTGTGCTTCCATCTATGGTATACATCATCCTCATACCTTATATCATCATACATAGGTACATCATATTCTCGCAGTATCCGGTTTGGGTGGTTTTCTAGCTTAGCGAAACTTTTTCCGGCTTTTTCCTCCATCATATCCAGTACCCTTATTTGTTTTAGGTCTATCTGAAGAGGAACCATTCAGCAAGATATCGGGGCTCGTTTGGAGCTTCTCTAAGTCGCCGGAGCTCGTCTTGCAGTTGTTGTGTGCTGCTTGAATCTTCTTTTTGTTGCTATGACTGTGTGTCCCTGCAAGATATGCGTATCTAATAATTGGTAGTGTGATTCTGTTTATCAGTCTTAATTTTGTTTAGCTAATTTGCTTCTTCATCCTGTGAGTCGTCTTATTGTGAGTCCTCTTATTGCGGCTCTGGTCGTTGCTGTTTTCTGGACTGTCGCTTTAATAGTATGTGGTGTGAATTTTAGACCATGATCCAATGGCGGCTCGTACCACTTTAAGAAGGTAGTGCCACAACTCGGGCAGCCGCCAAAATTTTTAGTGACGGATTCACGATATTGTCAAAAAAAGGTATACTGACAACAAAAACTAAAAAAAAAATATGCGCGGATACTTTTATCTTATGTACATATTTTAAGTTTATTGATCTGAGGTGCCAAGCAATTGTCCAACATTGATCAAAACAGTTCCGTAAATTAATTAATAATAAAAACCTCTTAACCTACCACCAGCATTTACTGCTGATAGTGCTTGAAAATTGTTATTACGATTTAGTCTCTATTTACCAATTTATAAAAATAATACTATTTCATTATTCACACACATGCACAAATTTTTGTAATGTCATTTTTTGCACTTTTAAAGTTTACGATATTCATTCTTCTATTTTTTGGTTGCAAAGTTTTCAATGA
Organism: Diabrotica virgifera virgifera; assembly: GCF_917563875.1. NCBI lineage: Eukaryota > Metazoa > Arthropoda > Insecta > Coleoptera > Chrysomelidae > Diabrotica > Diabrotica virgifera. Next base: position 252,987,387 of record NC_065449.1, read on the forward strand.
CTTTATAATTAAAATTATCAATACAATTTACAAAATGCTTTTCTGCAGATAGCATACCTAAAGCACTAGGTTTCGATGTAAACATCGAAAAACAGCGTTCTGCTTCAGATGTTGATATAGAAATGGTAACTAAAATACTTAAAAGTTTAATAGTTTCTTCAAATGTGCTTTTTAAACCTTCCCTCTGCAATAAAACCTATAGCGAAACGGCCCCAGAGGTAGTACTTAATTCGTCTCCCTAATATAGTACCTACTTCTAATTCAGTTTTAAACCGAGTTTTGCTTAAAAATTAAAATTGTCTCCATGGTTCATTAAGAAATGATTCGGAGAACTGATGCTTATAGGCAGAAAACTTCTCCGACATAAATAAATTAGAAGCAACTAAATGTCCGGAGAAGGTAGACCTTTTAAAGATCTGGTACTTTGAATAATATGAACCTTTAAGTCGTTGTCTAATTCGGCGCTAAAATTGACCAGCTCCTTAAATATGCCTCTATTTTCTGAATTTTCTTTTTCGTCGTGACCTCTTAAAGCTAACTCGAAAGCTCCACAACACCTTATAACATTTGTAGTTTTTTTTTCTAGCGAAAAACCACCAAAAAATTTTTAAAAGACTAATCTTTATTGTCAATTAATAAATTAAACTTAAGAAATAATCAAAATATTATCAAAATACCCACGATCATGATGCACTAAAAGTTTAATTATAAATACAAAAACTTTTTAACAGAAAATATACCTAATAAAAGCGACAAACCAGCACGTAAAGAAACTCAAAATAAATAGACCTGGGCCCGGATTACGTACACTCGATACGCATCGTATCCGCCATGTTTTACCGTAGCGCCCACATGTGGGGGTATGCTGTGGTAGCGCCTTATGGGAAAACATGGCGGATACGATTCGTATCGAGTGTTCGTAATCCGGGCCCTGGCTTCATACCCTCGTGCCTGGCACAGAGATTCTAATGTTAAGGTATACTAATAGTCCAATGTACCTCTTTCTCTGTCACTTACATATAATGCTCGTAAAATCTTTCTCTCTTTACTCGTGCCAGTACTGACTTCGGCGCGAAGGAGATTCTCCTGTCGAATACTCTCCGCTGTCGCCAGGGATTGTATTGCACCCATAGTTGCCATATTTTATATAATTTATGAAGATCAAAAGAAATACACACGAAAAAATTAATAGGAATTAAAAAGTTTTGAAGATAAAAAATATGTTTATGGATAGTTAGCAAGATAGTGCCATGGCTCTATGGCACTACCTCACGGGCCGCCACTGCCATGATCCATTGTGACTTCTAGGTATTTAGCTTCGTTTTGCCTTTCAATGGGTCTGTCTTGCACTGTCCTCCTACTCCTGGATTCTCCAGGTTCCTGTGGATATAGTTTTAGGAAATTTACAGACCGTACTGGATACGATAGAAGAATGAAGTATTCGATAATGGAAAATAGCAATAAATCCAGAAAAGATCCAAGCAGTTATCTTTAAAAAGAGAAGAGATATCATGTGTTGTTAATAACGGTATCCTCAGATAAATGTTTTAATACCGATTGTTGGATTGTTTGAATTCTCTTTTGAACGAAGTAAAACAAAATTGATACAGTATAAAAATATTTATTAAACAATAAATAAAAATAACTATCTAATTAAATCCACTCTTTTTGGACCAAGGTTTTGAATAAAAATACAAATTTTCGTCGAGCAATAGGATGTATGGAATTTATTGTTAAATTTTTGAGTTGCTCAAAGTCAGTCTTTTCTCCTTTTTTGTTAAATATTATAGTGGTCATTATAAGTATATGCTGAAATTCTAGAAGAGCGTTCTGCTTTAGATTGTTTATAAAATCGATATATTTAAATGGAGTCACGTCACATTTGAAGGCTTCTAAAGTTTTAATGAAATGTTCATGGTACAGCATTAGAAGATAATCGAAATGTTCTTCTAAAACCACTACTTCCACACTAGTAATAAGAAAGAAGAATAGATCTAATGTGATGTCTTGTACAGAGTACATTTGAAAGTCAACGAATTTATTTTTTATCATCTTTCCATCTTCATTTTTCTTTTGCATTGTATTATTTAACCACATATCTTTATGTATGAATCCAGAAAATACCGATTTATTAGGATCGGGCTTGCCGAACAAATGTTCTCCTTTTTTAAATTTTTCCTCTTCAGCATCCATTATAGCATCCAACTTATCTATATACCTTCGGCAAAAATTATCTACTTTTAATATTTGTTTCAGCAGAGTTCGTGGTATTCCAGGCCCATCTCCAGGCCCATGATCAGGCCCATCTCCAGGCCCATGTCCAGGTCCAGGGCCAGGCCCTTTGTCTTTGGGTTTCTCCACAAAGGCAGGTGGGCCTGGGCAGTTGTCGAGAATTACCCTTTTGAACAGATCAGGGTCTTTCAGTTTCATTGCTAAAGGAATTGCGTGGAAAGTAGCCAGGTCAGTCAGCAGTAATTTAGCACCGTCAAAGTCGAATCCCTTGTGTCTGTCTTCATTACTGTATCCTGCAAATTTAAAAGTATTTATTAGATCACAAATATAGCTAGTCGCCATTTTATACTAATTAAATAGATACAGCGAACATGTAACCCTATGAGGACCAAGGCGGGAGTACCGCAGGGCTGCGTACTGAAGTCATTGCTTTGGAATAATCTGTACAAGATTTTGGAGACAGACCTGGGCGTTGGTGTACAGAGAATAGCAAAAGCAGATGATATTGTGGTGCTAGTGAAGCAAAACGAAGAACTGGTCAATCAAACATGCATGGAGGGAACCAAGCTGTTAACAAAGTGCCTAAAGCAGAAAATGGCTAAAAAGAGACAGTCCAGAATGCGATAGGTAGCTCATTTTATTATTTAGTTATTCATTGCTAATCTACAATCTACTTCAATAAAGTACCTAATAAGAAAATATGATGCAAGTTCTTGGCAGTTAGGTCTTCTGGCCAAAGCCTTTTAAGTTGTCTGTCAATCTAGGGAGGGTTGAATAATTAAAAATATCACAAGGAAAAATTCCTGTACTGGATGTATACCATAAATCACAAAAAATAAAAACCTTATTTTGTAAAAGCTATATGTATTTAAAATCCCTAAAAAGGGCTGTATCACAAAACGTTTTCGAAATCAATATTCCATCATCAGTGTTATCACAGGTTTACATGCTTTAAGCCACCAAAATGTGTTTAGGTTGTCACCTAAACTCTGCCATGTAAGATTCCAACTACAATTTTCCAACCAATATGGTTGATGTCATGTGACGCCAGGGGTTAATCCGGAAATATTTTAAACATCCTTCAAAATAAGATAACATAATGTAACCCCAACTGTTTAAAATCAATTTAAGGGTTTTTACCCGTACATTTTGGTGGCTTAAAGGATGTAAACCTGTGATAACACTGATGATGGAATATTGATTCCGAAAACGTTTTGTGATACAGCCCTTTTTAGGGATTTTAAATACATATACCTTTTACAAAATAAGGTTTTTATTTTTTGGTTGAATAATTAGTCTATGAGATGGTTTGGATGGATTACACTGCGATTCACGTATCTTGTGGAGTGGTCAGCGATCACATCATTGACAAAAGGAATGTTGAGGTCTGCATGAAGGGTTTGGTTTGACACGTACCATGGGGCTTTAGCTAACATACGAATAGTCTTTGACTGGAAAGTCTAGCATTTTGATGTTGGATGGTTTGCTACAGCCCCACAGCTCGATTCCGTATGTCCACACTGGGTTGAGTATTGTTTTATAGATGGTCAGTTTGTTTTCTAATGAAAGTTGCGATCTTCTCTTGCTCATATTTTTAGCTTTTAGGTCGATGTGTCGTCGTTTGGCTACAATATGTGATATCCAAGTAAGTTTTTCGTCTAGATGAGGGCCCAGGTACTTTACTTCTGTTTTTATTGGTATAGATAGGTGAATTATTTAGGTGTAGTTGTGGGCATCTAATTCTTCGATTTGTGAACTTAACTTGACAAGATTTGTTTGTGTTGACGTTTATTTTCCAGTATCTAAGCTATAGTCTTCTAGTTCATTGAGATGATTTTGCAATTTGTTAAATACTAATTTTTTATTGTTTAAGAAAAATTAGATTTCCAAATATTTGACAGTGGCAAGTATTAAAATAAATAATCTAATAACAGAAATAGAATGCCAGGCATGAAAGTAGTAAACTAGTTGCTGAATGAAATCAAAAGAGAAATTAGAAAAGAAATACAAGACATAAAACGATCAGAATAATGTAAACGAAGCCTTAAAACAAAACGAAGAAGGAATAAAACAAATCAAAGACGAAGTAAAAATAATGAAAGAAAATTGGAAAAAGAAAGAGATAATTTAAAAGAAAAATTAATAGATTTGTAAAAGACAGTTGACAGAATGAACAACAAAAAATTATCAACAGACTAATGATAAAATAAGATAGGGGGAGCAAATGTAAAAGAACTTAAGAAAGATGGGTATTGAAACACAAAAGGATACAGGTGAATGGCGATGATAAATAGAAAACATCGTAGAAAATGTAGAACAAAACTGAGAATGGGCGCCGACACACAGAAAAGCTTCCACGGGAGTGTATAGGTGTTATGATGATGATGAAGCTGTCTAATCGATGTCTAATCTGGAACTTAAGGTTATGCATGAAACAGCAGCTTGTATAACGTAGAGAATTGGATTGCAAAAGCATTACCTAATTCCAGTGGCGGCTCGTGGCCTTGGAGACAGGGTCGGCAAGGTTTTTTTGTCTCCTCATATAGGTATACCATCAAACTAAAAGGCTTAATTCATCATAGGAGATTTTGTTGTTTTTTGCTTTTTTTTTATTTGATGTACTTGATATTCTCTCTTGTTTCATGGTGTTTCGACAATACGTGTTGATTCTTTTGAGACAAGGTAAATCCCGTTTTTTTTAGGCAGAAATTGGTGGTAATAAGAAAATTGATAAACAGTTTGTTGTAATGAATTGCAGTACTTACTACATAGAATTATACATACATATTGTGCAACTTATCCCACTTGGACCAGCATAATTTTTAAATACCTAACTTGTAATAATAAATATCTTGGAAATTCTTTGGCGAACGTAACTTTTAAATTTTAAATCGTCAAAGAGGTCAAAAATTTGCAAATCTTCAAAATTCTAAAAACGAGTATCATTTGCATATAATCGTAGGTATCCAAAATTTCAAGATATACTTACTCGTTTTTCGAGAATATGTATCATGTCGTTGTCTTTTTGGGGTGGTTCGGAAATATCAAGCGAATCCAAAACGTCACTGCGTATATATTGGAAACTACTATCATTACGAAAATGTCTGAGATTTTGCACCAGCTTTCGTATTCTATTTTTAGAATAAATAATGTCAGTTGACTGATTTTGAACAACAAGGAATATCTTGGGCAAACTCTGTCTTAAAAATATTTAAAAAAATATTGAAAGAGTCATTAGTATTTAATAAAGTTCTCAAACCGATTGCTTCACGGATCGAGGTATCGCCACTTTCAAAATCATCGCCTTCGATAATAAAATCAAAAACTTCCAAAAGCTGTTCACGAAAATCTGCTACAGATACTAAAACTATAAGAGATAATCTGCTTAGATAAAACTAACCGAGATTTAAAATTTCATCGCGTCTGACAAACTGTTCGCTTTTTTTTTCGAAACAAATTTGTTCTAAAGCTGTAATCCGTTTAGGTGAGCTAAACTGGCAAGAAAAGTCGATATTCTTTATTTTTTTACACGTATCATGTAAAACTAAATTCATTATATGCGCATAATAGTGAGTAAATAAAGCTTGTGATGCAATAGTTTTAACTTTTGCCTGGAGACTATTCAATTCACCACTCATCACAGCAACGCCGTCATAAGATTGCCCCAGTTTGCCCTACCAATTTATTTTTGGTATAAAAAAATTTGAATCTGTTCTTTAAAACACCAAAAATATATTCTGCCTTATTGCTTTTACTCACATCTCTAAAACCTAAAAATCTCTCATAAATATTACCACGTAACGCGTATCGAACAAAATAATTGATAATTATGAATGACATGATAATCAGAAGTTTCATCTACTTTCAGTGAAAAGCAAATGGTTTTCTAAGTTCAAAATTTAACTATTTGATTATATGTATTATGTAGTTCATTCTGTATTACGAATACACTTCGAATCAGAAAGTAAATAGGTATTTCTAAAACAATTTTATTAATTCTCTATAATTACTTTGATTTTTAACAAATGCTTCGATCCATCATGTCCACTAAATGATAATTCCTGACAACTTAAAAAAATTACAATATCAATTAAACGACGTAAAACGGCGTGATTATTTTTGACAATTTCTACCGATGCATGCTTCCAAATGAAACACCGACCGGCAGACCTAAATGTGCCGTACTTGGCGCGTAACCTGCCATGCCGTATCTTCTATTGCCCACGGAGAAAAGTAATGTTCGCTTGCTCATCGACTTGTTACGTCGTCGTTGAGTTTTACGTGTAAATTGTCAAGCTACGGATGTTAGGGACGGCTAGCCGAAAAGTCAGATAAATGGCTCGGATCATTGATTTTTTGAGAAGTCTGTTATGCGCAGGGATCACTTAACGCTCGGATTGATCAAATTCTTTTAAAAACCATGAATAAAATTTAGTCTGTATTATCTGACAGTTTTTTTTTATTTCAGAGATACAAATATTTAAAAAATCTATATCTATAAATGTGTGGGTCGGCACTGCCGACCCTGCCGACCCTGACCGGCCGCCACAGCCTAATTCTCGACAGGCTCTACTAGAACTTACTGGTGCAGCACTTTAAGAAGAAAATTATCCCTTACTTCATACCTACTGAGAAGAAATGAAAAACGCAATAGTAGTTTGGACGAAAAAAGACGCCGCAGAAACATCACTTTAAAGCAGGGGTTCTCAATCTGTGGTACATGTACCACTGGTGGTACATTTCATTAGGTGCGGTGGTACACAAAACGCAAAACCACAGCCAAAATTGAGCATATTTGTAGTTAATTAGATTATCTACCTCCATAGATACTTCAGTTAGGTGGTACCAAAAATAATTATAAGAATTTTGGTGGTACATGGCTCAAAAACATTGAAAACCACTGCTTTAAAGTATTTATTCCTTATATTATTATAAAAGTCAACATTTGTACCTGCCACTTGAAGATTTTCCAAAAGCAAAACTGCATTCTCATCAGGATGTTCTTTACCGTCAAGATTATATCTAGCAGCAATCAATTTTGGAAAAAAATCGACTTCCTTCAGACCATGTTCTTTCGCAAACTTCTGCATTGCTGGTATTATTTCATTGTAAAAGGCAATTTCTGGTTTAAACATGTGAGCACCTGCGGCAGTTAATTCCTTTGGCATCTTTTCGTCGATTATGACACATTTGGCGACAAAATGTTCGGTGTTAGTAGCATTGGTGTCCTTATTCTTGGTTGTTACTTGCAATCTGAGCATATCGCTCCAGTAATTCTCACCTGGTTGAGTGAGATTCGTTATTGTCTTGTCCACTATTTCAACATTTTCTCCAAGAACTGGCTTCAATAAATTGTTTAGGTCTTTTATTCGTTCGTCTTCCATTTTTCACTAAAAATACACTAATACGACATAGGTATAAACTTGGAAGACTGAATAATTGTACATTGCAGGTATATTTATAATTCTAGGTATCTATTACACTACCTATCAATGGTAATGATAAAATTTTTAGTACGTAGTAATAAAACAATCATATCTTAAAATCAAATCGAATATTTGAAATTTTTGTATAGTTAATGATAACCAAATAATGATCACGAGGAATATATTAATTTGCGAAAAATGGGTTTTTATTTAAAAAAAAATACATTAATAAAAAATACGTACTTATACTAAATAGAATAATATTTCATGACAAGAAACAAATATTACCTACATGATAAGGGCTACAAGGTTATAATTAGTGAGACTGAGCCAACGACATAAATTGCTTGTGCTCAACATCGAAATAAAAAGAGAAACTAAACCAAAATATCTTCTTCTTCTTCTTAAGGTGCCGAGACCGCTTGTCGATCGTTGGCTCTCATGTTGCGCAGCATATTAATAATCATTGTCTTATTTACAGCCGCACGAAATAGTTCACTGCTAGTTTTCCCAAACCATTGGCGTAGGTTTTTAAGCCAAGAAGTTGTACGGCGGCCCACACTTCTTTTTCCCATTATTTTACCTTGCATGACAAGGTGAAGTATGTCATATTTTTCTGGGTGACGCATTATATGACCAAAGTATTCCAATTTGCGCCTTTTAACCGTGTTCACTACTTCGCAACTTTTATTCAAACGTTGCAAAACCCTTTCGTTTGTGACTCTTTCTACCCAACTGATCTTCAGAATACGGCGGTAGACCCACATTTCAAATGCTTCTAGGTTTTTTAAAAGCGATTCTGTCAGTGTCCATGCTTCAACCCCGTAAAGTAGTACTGGGAATATATAACATCGGACCATTCTTATCCGAAGTTCCAAATTTAGATCATGACTGCACAGGATTTTCTTAAATTTCATAAAACTTGTTCTTGCTTTGGCAATTCTACTTTTTATTTCTGTACTAGGGTTCCAGCTTTCATTAATATGAGTACCCAGATATACAAGATTACTTACTCGTTCAATTGAGTCATTACCGATTGTTACGTTATAGTTATTATTATTTACGGCTGCCTGTTTACTAATAACCATAAACTTTGTTTTTCTTGCGTTGAGTTTGAGTCCATATATCGCGCAGAATGCCACCATTCGATTCAATAACGCTTGAAGATGTTCAATTGATCCAGTCAGCAACAAGGTGTCATCTGCGTATCTGATATTGTTCATAAGCATACCATTAATGAGTATTCCCTCTTTTGCGTTTTCCAAGACTTCATTTAAGATTGTTTCAGCGTAAAGATTAAACAACATTGGTGACAATATACAGCCTTGTCGAACTCCGCGCTTGATTTTTACTTCTTCAGAGCACTGATTCGCAACCCTAATACATGCAGCCTGGCCCCAATACAAATTTGCGATTATTCTAATGTCCCTACCGTCCAGACCGGTAGTTTTGAGAATATGTAGCATTTTTTCATGGCGAACTTTATCAAAGGCCTTTTCAAAATCAATCGCGCACATGAAAACGTCATGATTTACATCTCTGCATCTCTGAATTAAAACTTGGGTTGCGAATAGTGCATCACGCGTTCCAAGGCCACAGCGAAAACCGAATTGAGTACTTGAGATTCTTTCCTCAATTTTTCTATAAGTTCTTTGATGAATGATTCTAAGAAACGTTTTCAATACATGACTCATTAGGCTGATGGTGCGATAGTCGCTGCATTTTGTGGCTCTGTGTTTTTTTGGTAGTACAACAAATGAGGATTTAAGCCAATCTTTAGGAATTTTTCCGCTTTCATAGATTAAGTTGAACAATTTCGTAAGTATCTTAATGCCCTCGACACCTAAAAGCTTTAGTGTTTCTACGTAAATCCCATCTGGTCCGATCGCCTTCCCGTTTTTTGCGTTTTTTATAGCGTATTGCACTTCTTCCTTAGATATTGGAGGACCGCTTATGTCATTTAGCGTTTCTAGTTCGCTTCTTTCATCATCGAATAATTCCTTTATATATTCTGTCCATCGTAATAGTTGACCTTCGATATCGATTATAATTTTTCCGTTTTTATCTTCGATTAGTGGAGGATTACATTTTTTATTCAGTCTGGGCCCTGATTCTAATTCATTTCGACAGTCGCAATTTCATTTCGACACCGCGCGATTCTTGGGGATATTAACCTTATTATGTTGAGACTGCTCAGAATTTGGGTTGGCGCTTCGGTTTCTTGGATTTTGTTGATAGTCTGGGAAAATTATCGAAAAAATACCATTTTTGGGAAAAATTATTTACCAGCTATTTTATTGCTAAAATCGAATCTTAAGATTGCATATATTAGTAATATGGGGTATGACAAGTCCGCAGAAAGTGTGTTATTTTATTTATAAACAAATTAGCACTCCTAAATCTTCTTTTTTTTTTTCAATTAGTGGTCTGTAACTCCTATATTTTTTCCTTTGAGCCAAAAACACTCAAATAAAAATTCACCGTAATGTAGTTCTGCACAAAGTTATTTTTTTTCCGATTTCCTTCAACAAAAATTTTACTCAGAAAATCCGAGTTTTCCCAAAAAATCTGCCATTTTCAATTAAAATTTTAGGGAAGTACCTAATTATTTATCAATAATTAAATAATTGAAGACATGAAAGATTTATTATAGTAGATTATACAGAGGGGCTAAATTATGGAATAAATTCATTTCTTTAAAACGGACGATTTTGGAGCAAAATCCCGAAAGAGGTCGATTTTTATTTTTAAATTACAATTTTTTGGCATATATTTCATACTAGTGACGTCATCCATCTGAGCGTGATGACGTAATCGATAATTTTGTTAATGGGAATAGGGGTCGTGTGGTAGGTCATTTGAAAGGGCGTTTAATTCTCTATTCAGTAATATAAACATTAATATCATTAGGTATTTATACATGGTTGCCAAAAAAAAATTTTGAATTAAATTAATTGGCGCAAAAAGAAGAATGTATGTAATTTATTTAACTCAAAATACATTGTACTGCTGTCAGAAAATAGAAAAAAAGGTTTATTTCACAAATAAACATTTCTTTTCGCTTAAATTAAATCACAAACAGACTCCCTCCTACCTATTGGCAGTTTGAACTTTTAATTTAAGCTAAAAGCAATGTTTATTTGCAAAATAAACATTTTTTTCTATTTTCTGACAGCAATACAATGTATTTTGAGTTAAATAAATTACATGCATTCTTCTTCTTGCGTCAATTAATTTAATTCAAAATTTTTCTTGGCCTCCCTGTATAAATAATGAAACTAATGTTTATAATACTGAATAGAGAATTGAACGCCTTTGTAAATGAGCTACAACACGAACCCATATTCCTATTTAAAAAAATAATTACGTCATCACGCTCGGATGGATGAAGTCACTAGTTTGAAATATATGCCAAGAAATTTAATTTAAAAATAAAAATCGACCTGTTTCGGGATTTTTCTCTAAAATCGTCCATTTTAGAGAAAATGAATTTATTCCATAATTTAGCCCCTCTCTGTATATCAGGAGACCGGCGACAATCTAACCAATAGTTTAGCAATAATTAAAATGTTAATTAAAAAATTTCGGTCGAAATAATAACCAGAAAGATTATGATACACCAGAATAACTATGATTTTCATATAAAAAAGCACTATACCTATTCAACGTACCTTACAGGATTGAAATTGGACCATTTGAGCGGTCTCGGGAATGTTATAAAGAAACAATTTTTTGGCTTATAAACAAATAGAACCCCTCAGAAAATATTAGATTAAATTAAATTAAGTTAACGCTGTTGAAAAGAGCACGGCTTCTGTGTCCTTTTCGAAGAAAAACAAATTGAATTGCGAGGAGTGATTCCAGGTATAACCGGTCAAATTTGACCGGCATTTGCGACAGAGTTATAAACAACAGGATTTTAATCTTTGAACCATTAGATACCTTTTAATTCCGGTCTTCTTTGTACATACAAATTTTCATATCTTCAAGACACTCATAACAAAAAAGATTTATGTCACTGTCACCAAATTATTTAATTATTGATAAATAATTACTTCCCTCAAATTTTAGTTGAAAATTAAAGATTTTGTTTGGAAAACCCGAATTTTCCGAAGAAAATTTCCGTCGAAGGAAATTGGAATAAATTATTAATGTGCAGAATTAAATTACTGTCAATTTTTATGTGAGTGTTTTGGTTTAAAGTTAAAATTTTCGGAGTTTTAGAGCAATAATAAAAAAAAAGATTTCGGAGCGCTAATTTGTTTATAAACAAAATAGCACACTTTCTGTGGACTTTGCACAGCTATATTACTAATATAGGAAGTCTTGAAGATTTTATTTCAGCATGTCCAGCAATAAAATAGCTGGTAATTAATTTTCCTTGTTTTTTACTAATTTTCCCAGATTATTACCTCACATCTTTCATTGAGTTGATGATTCATGTTGTGGACATTCTCAATTATTATATTTCTAATTTAATACTATTCTATCTAATTCCTCAAAACAAGCAAATTTCAATTAAACCCAGCTATATTATAATACCTTTTGATTTAGTTTTCCTTGCAAGAAATAAACAAAACACATCTAAACTAAACCTAACCTCGCTTTTGGCCATTCATTCATCTCCGTGTCAAATAATTTCGACAGTCGCCATCGCCATATTGAAAGCGACTTGTTTAGTGTCGAAATTTGATTTAGAATCAGGGCCCAGCAACTTCTTTCAGTTTTTTGTGCATATTGAATGCGTCATAGATACGCTCGTAGTTCTCAATTTCTTTACATTGTTGTTTATGCCACTCTGATTTAGCTGATCTTATTTTTCTTTGAATCATACTGTTTAGCTTTTTGTATTCTGTCAGATTAGCATTCTTATATTTTCTTCTTGCATCCATTAAATTCAATATCTCTTCTGTCATCCACTGTTGCTTATTCCTACGCTGATTTTCCATTAGATGGTCTTCTTGGACTTTTTCCAATGTTTCTTTGCATGACTCCCATAATTCTTCTTCTGAATTTTTATTTCCCAATTTCTGAAACTGATCTTCTAATTTATCGGTTACTATTTCTTTCACTTCCGCATTTGAAAGTTTATCTTTGCTGATCCTAGGAAATATTTTGGGTTTTTTAATCTTTTTAAATTTAAGTAATACTTTAGCTGCTAGTAAGTTGTGGTTGGAGGGTACATCCGCTCCTGGATATGTTTTGGAGGACAAGATAGCATTTCTATATCTTTTTGATATACAGATATAATCAATTTGATTTCTTACTATTCTTCCGTAAGTGTCCATAGGAGATTTCCAGGTGTAAAGTCGTCGCTTAGGCAAGTCAAAAAAAGTGTTGGAAATTACTAATTGTTTTTCTACACAAAATCTAATCATTCTATCTCCACGGTCGTTTCTCGTTCCTAAACCAAACTTGCCAACGACATCTTCTTCACTACCTCTTCCAACCTTGGCATTGAAATCCCCCAATACAATGTTTATATCTTGGCTTCCTGTGAGTGATAATAAATAGTCTAGATCTGAATAAAAGCTTTCGACAACTTCATCGTCATATTGTTGTGTAGGTGCATATACCTGAATGATGTTTAAGTCTGTACGATTTGTTTTTATTTGTAACATTATTAACCTATCTGAGTATAGCACGATATTTTTTACTGATTTTGCGACATTTTGTTCTAAAATAAATGCCACACCATTTCTATGTTGCGGACCTTCTTCACCAGAGTAGTAAATTTCATAATTATCTATCGTTATATGGCCAGAACCCGGCCACCTCATCTCGCTTATACCTAAGATATTTATATTTAACCTTCGCATTTCCTTGATCGTATTGTGAATCTTTCCAGACTCAAACATACTTGTAATATTCCAAGTCGCTATTAAACATTCCTTATCTATTACCAAATTTGATGAATTACAGGGAATTCGCTTGCTGACGACTGGGGAAACCCTGCTGTTTCCCACGCCGAATCTTGGATTCCGAGTCCCATGATTAGTAAATATATTTACATTATTAACATCTGTCATCATGAGTTACTAGGGAAGTTATAATCAGGTAGTTTCCCGTTGCTTTCCTGATTCCACTGCCGTTGACTGAATTTTCAGCTCATCCGCCTTCGGGGCCGATTTCTCAACCCCAGGACAATAGAGTGCCCTTCCGTACCTCCTGGTAACGGTTTAGGTAGGTTTAGGTTCGCAGTATCGCAGCCGGTTAAATCATTATTTGATTGTCGCCTGCGACTTTATGGCACCGCACCTGTTAGGAATTGTATTCCTTAGCCGCGAGCCACTAATGACACAGCTGCTGTCCTGTGTCATGTCCTCAGTTGATCCGCCGGTACTTATTTGGCGAAGCCTTATTCGTACCTGTCCTGTATATCTACAGGAACGTTCCCTATCAGCCATTGGGACGCGCCGTGTTGGGGTTAAGGACTTCCCCATCCAGGTCTGTCTTTCACAAAGTACTGAAAAACCCCTACCCAATTCAGAGCTCTTCCTCCATGCAAACTAGACCTAGCACCAAAATATCGAAGACCCCAAAAAACTAGGTAGATGTTAAAAGATGAGAAGAAATGACTTCTATTTTTTACGATCTTCCCAGTCTCCATTTTCCAATCCTTACTTTGATATTGCCTCGTCGACTTAACTTTTCCAAGATCTTCTCGGTCGTCATCTCCTTCTTGTTCCTGTTTGGCTCCATTCTGCAACCTTGTTTTGTTTATCCATGTGTTTTCTGCTCTGCGTACGTGGCCGAACCATTTTAGTCTTCTCTCATCTATATTCTGCATTATATTTTTCCACTTTCATTTTCCATTCTCCACTTTCATTCTTCTTATCTCTTCATTTGGTATTCTGTCTCTTCTGGTCAGACCACAGCATCTTCTACAGCAGCGTGTCCCAAACTTATTTTTCCGTGGCCCGGTTATTTTTGTGTTTATCCTCCGTGACCCACTATTTTTTTTGCATACCCTGGTGTGTGTGTACAAGAAAACATATTTAAATATTTATTTTCTACAACCACGTTAAAAATGCAATTGTTAGCACTCCATAGGAGCGTTAAAAATGCTATTAAAGGACTAGTGCTTTAAAAACTTGAAGGCACTGCAGTTAAAAGTTAATTGTCAAATTGTGAAACGTCAAAATATTTATATTTCATTTATATATAATATATAATAAGCGAGTCTTCTAAAGCTGTCGCCGCTACTCGCATCCTAATTTCCAGCGTTTTCTGTCGAAGCAATCTTCAGTTTTTAGGTCTCTGGCGGTCATTGCATCTTCGACATCTTCTCTCCAGGATAGTCTTGGTCTACCTCGTTTTCTTCTAGTGGGTGGTGTCCATTTTTCTATTTTTTTCTGCCATCTATTTTCAGGCATTCTCTGAAGGTGTCCATACTAGTTAATCTTTTGGCTTCGATTGTGTCTATTATATCTAGATCAATTTCCATTTATCTCCTAATATCTTCGTTTCTTACCTTACAAGTCTAGTGAATCGGCAACATCGTCTCCAATAGTTCATTTCCATCGCCTTAATTTTTGACTTGTTTCTTTGGTTGATTTCCCAGAGTTCAGTGCCGTACAATCCAATACTTTCTATTATTGTTTTATACATTCTTCTTTTATTTTCTTTTGTTATTTTATTACTCCACAATAGTCCGTGTAGCTGTCTGGTGGCTGATCTTGCTTGGCCGATCCTGGAATGTATTTCGTCGTTACTCCCTGCTTTTGAAGTTATTTGGACTCCTAAGTATTTGAAGACCTTTGTTGGGTTTATAGTTCCCATTTCATAGTATTTATTTGCGAAAGAGAAACAAATACACAAGAACTACAAAGAATGAGAAGAGACCTTGTTGGCATAAATATAGAAAATATAATACAAAATGAAGAATTATTTAAAAAACCAATACAGAAGTAAAAACTTCGAGATGTATTCTGGTATAAAATCGTTTATTTAAAAACTATAAAATGTCATCGATTGCAGAACGTTTTCGTTCTAAACAGAACATCTTCAGTGCATCCTGCCGAGTATTTTGAAACTAGCACACCGTAAATAGTGTTAACATCATCATATATGGTTTACATAATGTAATATGTTAAAATGTTATGACTACAAGTCGATGTTAATGGATAAAGTGGAACACATGCTAAAAGGGTGCCATGGTTCCCTGCTCGAAGATACTAGGTACTTGCCAATTCAATGGGCACAGACCAACTCTGTGGCCCAGTTGGTCTGTGCCCATTGAATTGGCAAGTACCTAGTATCTTCGAGCAGGGAGCCATGGCACCCTTTTAGCATGTGTTCCACTTTATCCATTAACATCGACTTGTAGTCATAACATTTTAACATATTACATTATGTAAACCATATATGATGATGTTAACACTATTTACGGTGTGCTAGTTTCAAAATACTCGGCAGGATGCACTGAAGATGTTCTGTTTAGAACGAAAACGTTCTGCAATCGATGACATTTTATAGTTTTTAAATAAACGATTTTATACCAGAATACATCTCGAAGTTTTTACTTCTGTATTGGTTTTTTAAACTATGGTATACAGCCAACTATTGGGATTTTCCCATTGATTTTTTTTTTTTGAAGAATTATTTAATACACTAACACTAAATAATTTAGCGGACATAATATCAAAGAAACAATTAGAATTATATAATATTAGACGAAGAAGAAATCAAGTAAATAATATCCAACCTCTATGAATTTGAATAAGAAATTATACAAAAAAAAAATTAAAATTACATATAAAAATATAAAATAAAATATTGGAATAATTAAATAAATATTTATATAATAAATAATTAAAAATTAATATCAAATATAAAATAAAATAAAATAAATCAAAAATCAAAAAAAAATATTAATCAAACAAAAAAAAATTAAACTAAAAACCTGAAATTTTAAAACTCAATGGTCTGAGGCTCACCGAAATACCATTGAGAATATCATAAAGTCGATTAGACCTGCACTTAAAATTATTCGTGACTATTTTTAGATGAAGAATGCTGGCATTTCTCATCTGAGAATGAGAAATGGGAGCACTTTTATAAAAATTATATGTTCAAAAAAAAAGTAATAATTTATCTTTTGTTTATTAGTTTTTGTTTAGTTGTTATTATTTGTTCATTAGAATTGTTTATTAGAAGTGTTTACAATTTGTAGTTTTCATAATTAGTAGTAGATTAGGGCTATATTGTTAATTAGTCAAATAGAAAAAATTCTTAAAGTAATAATATTGTAATAAACTACTGTAATCCCATCAGGAAACGACCTGGATTAGTCACAAGAGGCCAAGTCAATTGTATAGTACTATAAATAAATAAAATAAAAGTTCCCATTTCAATTTGTAGGCATTTCTGGTGTTTCTCCTACAACTAAGTACTCGGTTTTTTGTATATTAATTGTAAGGCCCCACTTAGTGTACTGCAAGCGCCAGTTAACTTGGCGAGACGCATTGCACAGTGGCTTATGGGATGATCATCAGTCTCAGTGTCGTTGTGCGTATTCGTTGTCGCCAAGTTAACTGGCGCTTGCAGTACTCCTCTTCCAGTTTTCTGAGCATATAGTCTATATCACTCTCGTCTTCAGCTAGAGCTTGGTCGTCAGCAAAGTGTATTGTGTACAATCTATCGTCATCGATTGGAATGCCCATATTGCAGCACTTTCTTCTCCACAGTGAGAGTACCTCATTTAAATATATTTTAAAGAGTATAGGTGCTATGCAGCAGCCTTGCTTTAGGCCCTTACTAATAGGAATTTCTCTTGTTAATTTGTTTCCAGTTTTAATGTTTACCTTTATATTTTTGTAAAGCTGTTGTACTGCTTGTATATATTTTTTTGCTTATTCCTTGTTTTTCCATTGCTATCCAGGGCATTGAAAGTGGTACACTATCGTATGCCTTTGTCAGATCAATAAAAACTATATGGGTGGAAAGGTTGTGGGCTAATATTTTCTCAATAAGCTGCTTTAGAGAAAATATGCTGTCCATACAGGATCTGCCTGCACGAAAGCCATTTTGTTCTTCTACATCTGTCATTTCTTTTTCAATTTTATTTTTTATTATTTTTCCATAGAGTCTTGAGAGTGAGTTTATGACACTAAGCCCCCTGTAGTTTGAACAATTTTTTCTATCTCCTTTTTTGTATATGTTGTTAATATGTGCTTTTGTCCAATCATGTGGTAAATCATGACCTTTATAGAATAAGGTGAAAACATACGCAAGTAATTCTCGTAATACTTGTGGGCTGTGTTTTAGTAATTCGTTCGGTATTCCTTGTGGTCCGCATGACTTTCGATTTTTTAGAGTTCGTATTGCATTCTCGACTTCCTGTACTGTTATTTCATCGTCTTCATCGTATTCTACTTCATATGTTGTTGTACTGATGTTCGTGAATTGCGGTCTTGTTTCAGTCAAAAGTTGCGAGTAATGTTCGATCCAAGATCTTTCTTCTATTAAATCTATTCTACTAGTTTCTTTTCTGTTTGTTCTCAGATTTTTTATCGTTTTCCATGCTTCTCTTGATCTTGTTGACCCTATATATTTGTTGAGCTCTTCGCATTTACTTTCCCATGAAATATTTTTTGCTTTCGTTACTATATTTTTTACTTCTCTGTTTGATCTTTCAATTATTAACATTAATATTAATAGTCCAACTTGCGCAATTTGAAAAAGGTGGTTTAAAAGGTTTTTTAAAATTTAATTTAAACTGTATTATTGCATTTTTAACACGTTTGTAGAAAAAACAAGTTTTAGCACTCCATACGAGCGTTAAAAATGCTACTTTAAAATAATGCTACTTAAATTTTTAAGGCACTGCAGTTTGTATTGACCGTATAGGCAATTTTGATGTAATGTCAAAAAAATATAAAAATGGAATGTCAGTCAAGTTCAAGTAAAAGTTTTTGTAGATATTGGCCTGTAATTACGTTTGTAGAAAAAATATTGTATGATATGCGTGTTAAAAAGTACATTTTTAAGGCACTCATGTGAATTGCAGAACTCGCTTCGCTCATTCTGCAAACTTTCACATGCGTGCCTTAAACGTGTACTTTTAACACTTATACATAATGTATCATAAATAACTATTATGTAACGGTATAATATTTTCGCTAAGAATTTTTAGCCATTCCCCTCGAGTGTAGACAACCGCAGTTCTACCTTTTACGGGTCATAGGTTTAATGGTTTCAGCAATTAACAAAAATATTGTATTATATAAATTTATAACGTTTGTAGAAAAAATATTATATGATATACGTGTTAAAAAGTACCTTTTTAAAGCACTCATGTGAATTGCAGAATTCGCTTCGCTCATTCTGCAAACTTTCACATGCGTGCCTTAAAATTGTAATTTTAACACTTATATTATAAATAACTATTACAGTTATATTCTGATAAAGAATCATTAGCTCAAACAAAAATGTAATAAAAAAAAAATAAAAATCAAATACTTTATTAATGAGAAATATCGTTTTTGATTAAAAACTTCACTTTTGGAGGAAAAAATGATAACGCTCCGTTTCGACTTCCAAACGATTCCTATACTTATTTTTGAGGAAAGCCAGTGTTAAAAACCCTGCCAAACACTTATAGGTCGTAACAAAAGGAATAAGAAACTATCGCTTTTTCTGCTAAAACTTGGTACTCCTGGCAGCAAGACAGCCAAAAATCTATCAGTGGTATTTTGTCATGTATGTCTTTGAGTGCACTGTCACACGATAGTTCAGTTACTGACTCAATATCTATATCCGGAAGTCTTGTCTCCGATTCTACGTCTATTGTAAATGGATTCCCTATCCCCATGCTTTGTTGCTGTGGATGGGGGGAAAATATTCCTTTAGATTTGTCCCAGTCCTAGCAGATGTTCCTTGAAAGCGACTGACTGAAATTTCATCCGACAAAGTAGTTTCATCCGACTGAAGTTTCATCCGACATTACACTCTTTTTGTAGTTCGGTTAGCTTTGTAATTTCCCGCTTCCGTGCGACGTGTCCACAAATTAAGTTTTTGTTGCAGCTTCCACCTTCTCTGGTACTGCATTGCTACCTTGTTATGGCATATTTAAATTGTTCAAGAAGTCAAAAGTATCACAAAGATAGGCTACCTTGATTAACCAATTGACATCATGAAAACTGTCTTTAAATTTAAATATTACATCCCTAGCTGTTGGTGGATGTTGTTCTAAGAATATTGAAATTTCTTCCTTCGATTCAATTAAAGTTTTTTTAAAACATTCCATTTGGATAGCCAACGCACTTCCCAGTGTAAAAGAAGATGTTCATGTGAAACGGCGAGGTGAGGCTACCCGGAGTTTTGCTTTCATAGCCCGGTACCGGGTCACGACCCACCATTTGGGAAACGCTGTTCTACAGTATTCCATTTTGGTCGCCAGAATGCTCCTTTGGTTTTTTGTTTATGACCCAAATTTATGCCGCGTATGTCATGATACTCCGTACCATTGTTCGGTATACCATTTTTTGTTTGTTTTTTCTTTAATGTTTTTATTCCAGATTACACTATGGAGTTGTCTTATACAAGATCTTGTTGACGTTGGGCATCTCTGTAGGGGATCCCTACTTGATTGTAATATAAATATTTTAGCAGTCTTATATCGTAGTGGTCAAGTCCTGCTGCTCGCAGGCAATCGAAAAGTGTATCGTCGTATGCCTTCGGTCGAATGCACTCGGTCGAATGCCTTCTCGAAGTCGATGAAACGAACATAAACATTCTTTTGGAACTCACAACTTTCTTGTAAGAGAACGCGCATAGTGCCTCTGTAGTCATCATCTCCAAATTTAAATTGCTTATTACCCATTCTACTTTCACACAGAAGGAATACTCAGTTTTGTATAATTCGTAAAAGTATCTTAAGTGCGTGATCATCAAACTGATTAGTCTAAAATCGCTGCGTTTGGTGGGCCTGCTTTTCTTTGGTAATGTTATAAACAGTGACTCTAACCAATCATCTGGTATTTTTCTTTCTTTGTAAATTTTGTTAAAGACAGTGGTTAAGTAGGTAATGTTTTCCTCGTCCAAAAGTTTAAGAAGTTCAGCAGAGATTTGATCTGGTCCAGGTGCTTTATTGTTTTTGGCTTGCTGATCCATTTAAGCATTTTCGTTTCCGTCACATGCATTTGCTGTCCCTCTTTCTTTTTAACTGCTGGGCATTGAGTTCCGTACATCATAGCCGGTCTTATTTTAAGACCGGCTATGATGTACGGAACTGAATGCTGGGCTGTGCTGGGTAGTTAAAAAGAACAACAGCGAATGCATGTGGCGGAAATGATAATGCTTAGATGGATGAGTGGAGTAAAAAAATATCACAATGTGCCGCTAATAAAGATATCTCAGAGAAATAATGTTTTCTATCATGTGTTTGAATTCTAACAATGAAATAAAATAAAACTGGTACAGTATAAAAATGTTTATTGAACAATAAATAATAAAAATAACTAGGTATCTGATTAAATCCACTCTTTTTGAACCAATGTTTTGAATAAAAACACAAATTTCCTTCTAGCAATAGGATGTATGGTATTAACTGTTACATTTTTCATCTGATAAAAATCAGTTTTTTCTCCTTTTTTGCCAAATATTACAGTAGTAGTCATCAAAATTATATGCTGAAATTCTAAAGTAGCGTTTTGCTTTAGATTTTTTATAAATTCTGTGTATGTGAATGGAGCCACGTCACATTTCAAGGATTCTAAAGCTTTAATGAAATGTTCATGGTAGAACATTAAAAGATAATCAAAATGTTCTTCTAATACCACTACTTCCACACTAGTAATAAGAAAGAAGAATAGATCTAATGTAATATCTTGCACCGAGTACACTTGGAAGTCCACGAATTTATTTTTTATCATCTTTCCATCTTCGTTCTTCTTTTGCATCGTATTATTTAACCACATGTCTTTATGTACGACTCCAGAAAAGACCGTTTTGTTAGGATCAGGTTTATCAAACATATTTCCTTTTTTAAATTTTTCCTCGTCAGCATCCAGTATAGCATCCAACTTATCTACATATTTTCTACAAAAATTATCTCCTTTTAGTATTTGTTTCAGTAGAATTCTTGGTACCATTGGTGGACCATGATCTTCAGGCCCATTCCCAGGCCCATGGCCTGGTCCATGTCCAGGCCCATGCCCAGGACCTTTATCATTGGATTTGTCCATAAAAGTTGGTGGGCCTGGGCAGTTGTCGAGGAATACCTTTTTGAACAAATCTGGGTCTTTTAGTTTGATTGCCAAAGGAATTGCGTGGAAGGTGGCCAGGTCAGTTAATAGTAATTTTGCACCATCAAAGTCGAATCCTTTATGTCTGTCTTCATTGCTGTATCCTGCAAATGTAAAAGAATTTTCATTAAGCAAGGAAAAATGCAGCTTGCTACATACAACTGTTATGTCTGCAAATCAGAGTACTTTTGTAAAGCTATTTTACAATATTTAGGACAAACATTTTAATCGTTAAATTTTTATCTCCTTGAAATTTTTATAGCTAAATGCTTGTGATACTGCCTCCATTTTCAAGCGAAGATGAAGGTTTTTGTGTATTTTTAGAAAAGTTATTAATAATTTTCAAAAAAGCGACTTTTGAAGCTATTTTGCAATAATTTAGATTAACAAAAATAGCTTTACAAACTCCCATTTTAAAGCATTTTCTATGCTTTTTCAGTAAAATTTGGCCACTTTTCCATATAATTTATCGACCTTCACCCTTAATGTTTAAAATCAAACAGCGATGTTATATTAGTAAAATAAGAAAATCTACGGTTTCGTTTTGATTTAAATCTGTCTCCCTCCATCCTCCGATAGTACTATTTCTAGGTCTACCTGTTGTCAAGGAGGCTCTGAGAAAGACAGATTTTTACCATCACGGCCGTAGTTTCTCGATATAAATTAAAACTATTTATATCGCAGTATGGTTAGAACGCCCTCTAACGGGGAATAAGTGAAATGGATTTCGACTCGATTCAAGTTATCTGTTTAACCCAGGTATGACAATACCAAAAGCCACCGTTAGGAAAATATTCCAATTTACAGTTCAGTAAGGAATATTTTCCTAACGGTGCCTTTTGGTATTGTCATATCTGGGTTAAACAGATAACTTGAATCGAGTCGAAATTCATTTCACTTATTCCCCGTTAGAGAGCGTTCTAACCATACTAGTCCAGGGCTCATCTGTTTTGAGATGGACGTTGAGAGGCGACTCAAATTTTTTTGCAGATATTGCTTAAAAATAACTCAAATAATAATATTTGAGTTATCCTCCCACTCAAAATGGTCCGGAACATTGTTTATATAATCAAAATGTCAAAATATGAAGGAAAAATTCGATTTTTTTATTGGTTTTTTGAATATAACTTTAAAACTGTTCATTTCTGAGAAAAGTTGTACTAACATAAAAGTTGCGTAATTAAATTTACTATAATATAGGAATGGTTAAAAATTTAAGAAATAGTCACCCTTTTTGCAAAATAGCAATAATTGCTAAAAAAACATACAAAAACAAGTATTCGCATTTTACGTTTTTCAACCACTTATGCTACACTCAGGACCTTCATATTTTACCTAGAAAAACTGTATGATATAGTAAAACAACACTGCAAATTTCATTAAGATCGGTTTAATAGATTTTGCAAAATAAATTTTGAAATCCAGCTTTCGCAAAAAAAATTCATTTTTTAAAAATGTTGCAGGACTGAAAATAAAGCAGATAGTAAGTTGTATTTTTTTTTTTGCTTATAGAAGTGTACTGTACCTTTCATTTGCAATTTTCAAAATTAAAATCGATTAATTACCACGGCGTCAGGAAATTTTTTAAATAAACATTAATTTTTGGTGCTGCGTGCAGGACAGCGGTGTTCGATTCACACAAGTTGATTTCCATCAAAATTTCTTCTAATCTTTATTTAATATATTATTTTCTTACTCTATATTTTGTTGTATTTTAATATTTTAATTCCACAAAAATTAAACTAATTTTATTATTGTTTGTGAAATATTGTTTAAACAATTGCATATGTTTCAAAATAATAAACTTTTATTCTCTAAGTTAAAATATATGAACAAAGAAAGTTTTTGCTAAAAAAAGTGTTATTTCAAAGGATAGAGCATGTGTTTTTATTTTGCAATAAACAAATTTATTTATTTATATCGAAATGTAATAAAAATTAAAATGTATCAATCATTATCAAAGGTCATTGAAATGCCCAATCAGAGCAAACTATCCGCTGTCCTGCGCGTAGCACCAATAATTAATGTTTATTTAAAAAAATTCCTGACGCCGTGGCAGTTAATCGATTTTAATTTTGCAAACTGCAAATAAAAGGTACAGTACACTCCTATACGTAAAAAAAATTTCAACTTGGTATCTGCTTTATTTTCAGTCCTGTAACAATTAAAAAAACGAATTTTTTTTTGCGAATGCTGGATTGCAAAATTTATTTTGCAAAATCTATTGAACCAAGCTTAATGAAGTTTACAGTATTTTTACAGTAAAGTTTTTCTGAGTGAAATATGAAGGTCCTAAGTGTAGGTCGTGTAATGGTTGAAAAAACGTAAAATGCGAATACTTGTTTTTGTATAGTTTTTTCGCAATTATTGCTATTTTGCAACAAGGGTGACTATTTTTTAAATTTTTAACCAGTTCTATATTGTAGGAAATTTAATTATGCAACTTTTATGTCAGTGCAACTTTTCTCGGAAATGAATACTTTTAAAGTTATAATCAAAAAACGAAGAAAAAAATCGAATTTTTCCTTCATTTTTTGACATTTTGATTATTTAAACAATGTTCCGGACCTTTTTGAGAGGGAGGATAACTCAAATATTATTATTTGAGTTATTTTCAAGCAATTTCTGCAAAAAAAATTGAGTCACCTCTCAACGTCCAAATGTACTACTTAATATTTTTACAGATCCGCCCTGGTCTATACCTACTGCGATATAAATAGTTTTAATTTATATCGAGAAACTACGGTCGTGTTGGTGTAAATGTGTCTTCCTCAGAGCCTACTTAACAACAGGTAGACCTAGAAATAGTACTATCGGAGGATGGAGGGAGACAAATTGAAATCAAAACGAAACCGTAGATTTTCTTATATTACTAATGCCATACTCTGTATTAGAGTACACAGACTCGTTTCATACGGGTTCTGTGAACCGTAAATTGGAATATTTTTCTAACGGTGCCTCTTGGTATTGTCATACCTGGGTTAAACAGAGAACTTGAATCGAGTCGAAATTCATTTCACGATGTTACATTGTTTAAATGACGTTTAAATCTTTTATATATTTTGTTTATTGCGTATTGTTATCTTATCACCACATTTATCAAAAGCGGTTGTTGATATCCAGAGTATGGAGAAGAGTTGGCAGAGACAGGAACGAATGGAAGATTGTTCTGAAGAGGACTTTGGCTTATAAAGAGCTGTTACGCCACTGATGATGATGATGATGATGATAATGATGATGATGAGTTTATTAGATACACCTGTATCAAAGAGCGTCTTGGGAAAGTAATTAATTCCCTGGCCTATATTTATTACTTATACAGGGTGTTTCATTGGGAAACGGAAATACTTTAATGGTGAATAGAGATCACCGAGGCGGTTCTAGATATAGTACATTTTTTGCCATACCGACTTTTATAACCGAGTTACAGGGTGTTTTATCGATTTTGCCCATTTCTTTCCTAAGCCATAACTTTAGAACCACCCTGTATATTTTTTTGATATTTGGTACACATATGTCTCATTCAAAACCCAAACGACCGACACACTAACCATAAGAAAAATCCAGGTCCGGATTAACAAAAAATTATAAAGTAATTGTGACCTTAAAACAACACCCTGTATATTGAAATTTGGAAAATCTGTTTGCATATTTGAAAAGAGCACAAAAAGTTAGTTTAATTATTCTGTTTAATTTTTCGGCCAGACAATTTTATGACTTTAACTTTGAAATTATACTGAATTTTTTAAGAACTTTGACATTAAAAAGCAGATATTATTAACTTTTAGTTATAAATTATTAAAGTTAATGAATAAATACTCATTGTAAAAATAATCAATACTTATTTACTACATTGGAACGACCCAATTACTAATGACAAGAAAAATCCAGGTCCGGATTAAGAAAAAAATACAAAGTAATTGTGACCTTGAAACAACACCCTGTATATTGAAATTTTAAAAATTTGTCTGCGCATTTTCAAAGAGCATGAAAAACTGTGATTAAAGGCTTATTTTAATTTTTTCGCCTTTGATTTAATTACATCAATTTGAAGTTATATTGAAATTTTAAAGAACTCTGAGATTAAAAACCAGGTATTGTTAACTTTTAATAATAATTTAATGTTAATGAATCAATACTTATTTTAAAAATACTTAATACTTATTTACTACGCTGGCTTCATATTATATTATCTGAATTTGTAGCTATATGCACATCATTAAAAATTAGAATTGAGAGAATTGGGATATTTTAATGATTTAGTAAAGAATTAAAAAAACTGCTGTATCTAATAAACCAAAAATTCGTTACAATTCAACAATTTAACATAAATTAAAAATATTTGAAGTATAACAGTTGCTCAAAATGTCCGCCATTTTGTTCGATGCATTTCCTTGCTCGTTTTAAAATATTTCGAATCGATTTTCTAAGTACATTGGGATTGTTCTTCATATTTCTGGTAGCTTCTTGTGACCTTGACAGAATTAATCAATATGATTTCAAAATTGCCGTAATTAAATTATCTGCGCAAAAATTTGACATGCACCTTTTAACGTAGTTTTTATGCTCTTTTAAAATACACAAACAAATTTTCAAAATTTCAATATACAGGGTGTTGTTTCAAGGTCACAATTACTTTATATTTTTTTCTTAATCCGGACCTGGATTTTTCTTGTCATTAGTAATTGGGTCGTTCCAATGTGGTAAATAAGTATTGATTATTTTTAAAATGAGTATTTATTCATTAACTTTAATAATTTATAACTAAAAGTTAATAATATCTGCTTTTTAGTGTCAAAGTTCTTAAAAAATTCAATATAATTTCAAAATGAAAGTCATAAAATTGTCTGACCGAAAAATTAAAGCAAACCATTAAACTTACTTTCTTGTGCTCTTTTCAAATATGCAAACAGATTTTCAGAATTTCAATATACAGGGTGTTGTTTTAAGATCACAATTACTTTAGAATTTTTTGTTAATCCGGACCTGGATTTTTCTTATGGTTAGTATGTCGGTCGTTTGGGTTTTGAATGAGACATATGTGTACCAAATATCAAAAAAATATACAGGGTGGTTCTAAAGTTGTGGCTTAGGAAAGAAATGGGCAAAATCGATCAAACACCCTGTAACTCGGTTATAAAAGTCGGTAGGGCAAAAAATGTACTATATCTAGAACCGGCTCGGTGACCTCTATTCACCATAAAAGTATTTCCGTTTCCCAATGAAACACCCTGTATTATTATAAAACAAAGCATTTTTACCTGCCACTTGAAGATTTTCCAAAAGCAGAATTGCATTCTGGTCAGGCTCTTCTTTACCATCAAGATTATATCTAGCAGCAATCAATTTTGCAAAAAAATCGACTTTCTTCAGACCATGTTCTTTTGCAAACTTTTGCATTGTCGGTATTATTTCATTATAGAAGGTAATTTCTGGTTTAAACATGTGGCGACTCGCCATAGAGAATTCTTTTGGCAAACTTTCGTCTACTATACAACATTTCGCTACGAAATGTTCAGTTTTTGTAGCATTGGTGTCCTTATTCCTAGTTGTTACTTGCAATCTGAGCATGTCACTAAAGTAATTCTCACCTGGCTGAGTGAGATTTGTTATAGTCTTGTCCACTATTTCAACATTTTCTCCAAGTGCTGGTTTCAATAAATTATTTAGGTCTTTTATTCGTTCGCTTTCCATTTTTCACTAAAAATACACTAATAATACTACAAATAAACTTGTAAGACTGAATAATTACACATTTTAGGTGTATTTATAATTGTCGTTATCTATTACACTACATATAGGTATATATTGCAATGATAAAATTTTTAGTACTTATTTATAGAACAATCATATCAAATCGGATAAAATATTTAAACTTTTTGTGTAATAATGATAAACATGAAATAATCACGAGGAATCTATCTATCTATTTACAAAGAATGGGTTTTTATTAAAAAAAAATACCTTTAATTTTTGTTTTAATATAATCTTTTTGTATCTTTCAAATATCTGGGAATTAATCTATCAGCCGACAACAATATCGAAGAAGAGGTAAAAGACCAAATAATTAAAGCCAGTAGAACGGCCGGATGCCTAAACGACACAATTTGGAAAACAAACACCTAAGACTGGAAACAAAGGCTCGAATATATAAGTCAGTTATTAGGCCAGTTATGACTTACACGGCCGAAACAAGACCAGATACAAGCAAAACACTAAGACATCTGGAAACCAACGAAATGAAGATCTTAAGAAGGATTGCTGGAAAATGACGACAGGATAGGGTAAGAAGTGAGGAAATCAGACGCATATGTGGGGTAGACAATATAAATACCTGGGTAAGGAACAGAAAAGAAGAGTGGAATGAGCACATAAGTAGGATGTCTGAATCAAGGATAGTAAGAATAGCCAGGGACAAGTCACCGTTAGGCAGGAGAAGTACCTATAGGACGCCCAAGGAAAAGATGGAATGACAACTTAGGGGCAGAATGAAAGGCACCGTTGAAGAAAAACAGGCAGTACTGCCTATATAAAAGAAGAAGAAGAAGAAGAACATAATCTTTTTGTATGTTAAAGCATAGTCTTAAATGGTTTCTTCAATTTTTTTCTGCTTTTTCACTTGTTCTCTCCAGTCCTTTGTTCCCATTTCTTGTCTCTTTTCATTGGTCAGTCCGGACTGGCTTCCTCTCTAAACCACTCTTTTTTTCTTCCCTTGTTCTCCTACTTACAGAACTTTTATGACATTTCTTTGTTTTGGCGTTCATAATACATATCCCAACCATCTAATCCAATGTGCCCTGATTTTCTGTATTATTTTGGATCTCAGATACTTCTCCATTAGTTATTGGTTTGTTCTTCTTTTCTTTCCGCCAAAATTATCGTAGCCATGTCGTTACCATTCTCCTTTTTTGTTTACTACTTATTAGTTTTTTGACCCCCTTGTGCAGCTTCCTCTTTTTCATTTTATGCTGCTCCTTCTCTTCATCGGTAAAACCAGCGGCCAAACCATCTCCTTAGGTATTTCAACCACTCGTTCGTTCTTTCTATTGATCTTTTGCCCTGCACTTTACCTTCCAATATAATTTGAAGTAATTCATACCTTTCACCTCTCAAAACATAACCCAAATATTGTATTTTCCTTTCTTTGATTATTCTTAATAATTCTTTTTCTTTACTCATGCGCTGAAGTATCTCATTGTTAGTAATCCCATTCTCTGCCGTCTAAGGTTAACTTCTTGGATCCTATTGTTGCCATTTTCCTTTACCTCTTTCGCCAATTTGCTTATTTGTTTCTGTATTTCGTTTTCTTTCACCGTTAGGTCACTGTTTATGTAAATGCGGCCACTGTGGTTTTTAACTTGCTCCTGTTTTTCAACATCTCCTTTTTTTCAATCATTGTTTCCGTCTCTATAATGCAAGGATTCTACCTAATCTTTGTGGCATTCCTTAATTTCGTTTCGTTCGTCGTGTGTGTTCATTTTTAATCCTGATATTATTAGGTTTTTCTTTTAACAGAATTTCTCTAAGTATTCCATTCTTTCCCCTATCGCTTTACTTCTCTTTTCAAGTTCTGATTCTCTTGCTTCATTTCCATTAGGTAATTTCTTATTGTTTCCTCACTTGCTTTATTTCGTTCATCATTTGTTCATTTTCCCTCATAGATTCTTTATCATTCTAATCATAACTGCATTTGTATTTTTGTCTTCATTTTCTCAATTTTCTGTGGTGTTTTCTCCTCTTCTTCCAAAGCTGGACCCTTGTTCTCCTGTCTCCCGTTTACTTTCTTCGTCGGTTTCTATCTATTGGCAGGTTTCTATCTCAATAACACTATATGGCGAAACTGACATATTAATATAGCATTACGCTATAATATTTCTGCTAATTATATTATCTTATTTCTTTTATTATTTTTTCTCAAAAACCAAACAACGTTAGTCATTCGAAATGCACATTCAAATATAAAACATGGTTTTAACCTGTCACCATCTGTTTTCTCATCCACATAAAGTGTGTCAACAACTCACTATGCATTCGAGTGTTTTTTGTTGTAACTGTGAAAGCATACACCAGACCTAATAAATGATTTATTAGTCAGTCATCTGGTCAAAAGGGAAGAACGATAACAGTAATCGTTGTGGTATTTCTTTTCAGTAACAACTCGACAGGCAGCCGCTTTGGGTCGCACCAAACGCTCTCATTTTTAACAATCGACCTTTCTTCCGAGAGACCTAAACAAAACACATTTTCGTTCCAATAATAAAATTACCGTTTGTTTTATTATATTCATTTTTTAATTAAATTCCGCAACTCACCCATCGGAATATTAACACTGAGATAAAATTAATCATTTATAAAGTCAGTGTAAGACCAATAATGACATATGCATCAGAAACAAGATCCAATACAGCCACAACACAAGGACTATTGGAAACGGCAGAGATGAGAGTACTGAGAAGAAATACAGGAAATACACTGAGAGATCGAAAATGGAGTGAATACATTATAAGACAATGTAACGTACAGTGTATAAACGAATGAACTCTAAATAGAAAAAAGGAATGGAATAACCACATTGATGTGAGTTTTTATTGAATCTCACCCCAACAGTGGCGAAAAGGGTTTAATTATTACCTTTTGGCTAATTGGACATAGGTCATAGGTGAATATTTTAGGACCACACGCATATGTCCCAAAGCATAGAGTCCTTTGATATTAACAAACTAGTGACCTTTTAGGGCGAATTTAGGTTCTGAGAATTTATTTGGTCTGGTTTGATAGTTACTAATAAAAACGATATGAAGGATTGTGCAAACGAGAAATAAAATTGTTAAGAGAACAAAACATATATTAACAACAACGAGTTTAACAAATATGCGGAATTAACGATAAATTGTCTTAATAGCGAAAGAGAAAGAGTACTTAACCTAATTATTGCCGAAAGCGTAACGTATCTTCACGGCGAAAAGAGGAACACACGCGAACAGAAATGTCCACCGCTGAGAACTAAAAGGGACTGCTCCAATTCTTTTCAAAACCACTGACTGCATCAATATCTTAATTTACACTTTTCTGTCTGAAAAAGGGCGACACACATGTTTTTCTTAGTTAGCAAAGCAAGGATAGATGACGCTTCGAATAGCAACCACATGTGCGTTAACTTTTATGCC
The DNA here is from genome assembly GCF_917563875.1 of Diabrotica virgifera virgifera. Lineage (NCBI taxonomy): Eukaryota > Metazoa > Arthropoda > Insecta > Coleoptera > Chrysomelidae > Diabrotica > Diabrotica virgifera. The sequence continues at coordinate 253,018,461 of NC_065449.1, forward strand.
TACATCCCTACATAACATAAACTTTTGAGAGAACTAAAATATAGTTTCAACCCACATATACACTCACCGGCAGAGAAAACGGGCACCCCAAAAAATGGGTCATTTTTAATGTCTTGTATTTCCTAAACCTGATGTCCGATTTAAGTAATTTTTTTAATATGTTATAGCCTTATTCTTTATCAATATCGCTGTAATAATATTGTTGCTAGACACGTACATTGTCATTGTATACAGGGTGTACGAATCAAACTGTGTTTTTTCTCAAATTTTGGAACACCCTGTGGAATGTTCTAGCTTTTATAAAATACTGAAACTATAACCAAACTATAGCCTCAGGTTTTCTTAACATTTTATTTTTGATTCATTCGCTTATGTTGGATAATAAAAAAGTTAAGCACTTTAACAACTACCCCTGTTTTTCGTTAATACAGGGTGTTTTTAAATAAGTACGGCAAACTTTAAGGGGTAATTCTGCATGATAAAATAATGACAGTTTGTTTTATAAACGTATGCCCGCAAATGCTTCGTTTCCGAGATAGGGGGTGTTGAAATTGTTCTTACAAACTGACGATTTATTTATTTCTCTAAAACGGTTTGTGATATGCAAATGAAATTTGGTAGATTTTAAGAGGTGGTTATTGCGCATTTTTTGGCATACAATTAAGAATTTTATATTCACCATTGGCGTGCATATGGGTATAAATATTTTAGATATATCCCGTATGCACGCCAATGATGAATATAAAATTCTCAATTGTATGCCAAAAAATGCGTAATAACCAGCTCTTAAAATCTACCAAATTTTATTTGCATATCACAAACCGTTTTAGAGCAATAAATAAATCGTCAGTTTGTAAGAACAATTTCAACACCTCCTATCTCAGAAACGAAGTATTTGCGGGCATAAGTTTATAAAGCAAACTGTCAATATTTTATCATGCAGAATTACCCCTTAAAGCTTGCCGTACTTATTGAAAAACACCCTGTATTGACGAAAAACAGGGGTAGTTGTTAAAGTGCCTAACTTTTTTATTATCTAACATAAGCGAATGAATAAAAAAACAGAATGTTAAGAAAATCTGTGGCTATAGTTGGGTTTTAATTTTAGTATTTTATAAAAGCTAGAACATTCCACAGGGTGTTCCAAAGTTTGAGAAAAAAACACAGTTTGATTCGTACACCCTGTATACAATGACAATGTACCTGTCTAGCAACAATATTATTACAGCGATATTGATAAAGAATAAGGCTATAACATATTAAAAAAATTACTTAAATGGGACATCAGGTTTAGGAAATACAAGACATTAAAAATGACCCATTTTTTGGGGTGCCCGTTTTCTCTGCCGGTGAGTGTAGATTGTCCCAAAAATTTAAGAGCGATATTTTTACATAAATGCGAATTAATTTAACTGTTATTTTCACAACACACATAAGCAAAATGGGCCACGCCAATATGACCACGCAATAGATAGAGTAACAACCTTCGATCAGGCCCGACCAGAGGGGGGGGCAGGGGGGGCAAAATCCCCGGGGCCCGGGGCCCAAGGGGGCCCGGGCCCGGCCGTTAGCAAATTTAAAAAAATCCCTTTTATTAAAATATTTTACAACAGATTGAATTTGCTTGCGGTTTTAATTATGAAATTATTATAAGGAATATTATGCATTTGGAAAAGGCAATATGCAAGAAATTATTTCTTTGCATCGAAGCATCTAGATCAGGTTAAGCAATCTCAAGAATCGAATAAGAGAATGCAAGTGCATTATTTGTCTTGGAGAACTCAAAACGAGTTCATAGCAAGTTGTGCTGATTATGTAAGGAAAGTTATTGTGGACGAACTCAAGCGATCTAAATACTATTCTATTATGGTTGACGCTACACCAGACTCAAGCCATGTAGAACAGACCTCTTTTGTATTTAGATACATTATTTTCAAAGAAGACGTAAAAGAATATGAATTTTCGTTCAACTGGGTTTCGGGGGGGGGGGGGGGCCCGACCGGGTCTCATCCCCGGGGCCCGGCCTGGCTCTGGGCGGGCCTGCCTTCGATAGAGGTATCTATCTACCAATGAACAAGCAGAATTGCTTATAAAGAGGAAGAAGAAGAAGGTTTCTATCTCGCTTCCTGTTTTGTTTTTCTGTGCATTCACTTTATTTTAAGTATAGTCGGTTCGCTAAACTCAGACGCAACTGGCTAGATATTTTAGTCGATAATTTTTTTGTTTTTTGCCAATTTTGCAAAAGTTGGCAAAATTACTAACTATTTAGTGATTATTAACTATTTAGTAATTATTTTTTGCCAATTTTACTAAAATTGGCAAAATTACCGACTAAAACATCTAGAAAGTTGCGTCTGAGTTCAGCGAACAGACTATAGCTACCTATTTCTTTATTTCCTTGATTTGTATTATTAATTATTATTATTTTTTAATTACTTATAAAGTCCTCACTGTATATTTGAAAAGATTTTCAAAGTAAGGCCCTAACTATATGCTTTAATTTTTAACTTTTTTTTTCGTATCTCTAAGATAAATGTATTTGGAATAAATGTAAATTTTGGAAGTATATCAATAATAAACGTAAAAGTTATAATCTGCCATCTAATATGTTCTACAGCAGCGATACTCAATCTTTTTCTTTCCTGGGCCACATAGTAGATATTGCCACAGCTTGCGGGCCGCAATCAAGATGAAGTAGTATACAGGGTGTTTCATTGGGAAACGGAAATAGAAATAGAAAATAGAGGCGGTTCTAGACATAATAAATTTATTGCTCCACCGACTTTATAACCGACTTTTCTCGAGCCCATTTCTTTCTGGACCCATAACTTTAAAACCACCTTGTATATTTTTTTGATATTTGGTACACATGTCACATTTAGAACCGAAACCACCCAACTACTAATCACAAGAAAAATCTAGACCCGGATTAAACAAAATTATAAATCCATTGTGACCTTGAAACAACATCCTGTATATTGAAATTTTCAAAACCCATTTGCACATTTGAAAAGAACTTTAATGGAGCTTCCATTTTTTGCGCAGACAATTCAATGACTTTAATTTTGAAATTATGTCGAAGTTTTTAAGTACTCGAACCTTCAAAACAAAAATCTCGATATAATTTCAAAATTAATTTCATTAAATTATCCGCGCAAAAAATTAAAGCGAGCAATTAAACTTAGTTTTTTGTGCTCTTTTCAAATGTGCAGACGAATTTTGAAAATTTTAATATACAGGGTGTTGTTTGAAGGTCACAATTTTTAAAAATTTTTTTTTGTTAATCCGGACCTGAATTTTTCTTGTGATTACTAAATGGGTCGTTGCAATGTAGTAAATAAGTATTAATTATTTTTAAAATAAGTATTTGTTCATTAACTTTAATAATTTATTATTAAAAGTTAATAATACCCTGCTTTTTAATCAGAGTTCTTAAAAATTTCAACATGTATGTAATTTAAAATTAAAGTCACTAAATTGTCTGCCTCACGCCCAAACACGCCTCAAACATATCGGCACATCATCAAATAATTTGAAAAACACGTGAAATTTGACAAATAATTTGATCACAGGGCCCTTTAGTTAGCCTTCGGGCCGCATAAAAAACGCTAGAGGGCCGCATGCGGCCCGCGGGCCGCAGGTTGAGTATTACTGTTCTACAGTGATAGTACAGGTGATAATGCTCAAGAAGTGGTTAATTTATTTAGTAAGTTTTTCTCAACTACATATTCTAATTCTAAAGTTAATCATATCCCAATTTTTAACTATCAGCAGAGTGTAAATGTGAATAAAAAAATATGAAAAAAAAATTTTTAAGAAACGCTTTTCTTTAGTTACGAGTGACTAAAATTAAAAATATTATAAAAAAAGTCAACCAAAAAGCAATAAATAAAAAAAATTGAAAAAATCTAACACATTCGTCAAAGCAAAGCGTGGCGCGTCTTCATCGAATAAATGGTTTTCGCCCCACGCTTTTCTTTAACGAATATGTTAGATTTTTTCAATTTTTTTTATTTATTGCTTTTTAGTTGACTTTTTTTATAATATTTTTAATTTTAGTCACTCGTAACTAAAGAAAAGCGTTTCTTAAAATTTTTTTTTTCATATTTTTTTATTTTTTACTTTTTAGTCTTACACTTTTTAAACATTAAAATATATCGTCATCTTTATTAAAATACATTAAATACATTTATTAATTTTATTAAAATACATTTATTAAAATACATTTATTAAAATACATGTATGTATAAAACATATGATGTACTAACATGAAAAGTAGTCGGAATCGGCAAAAAATTTGAAACTTTATTGTTTATTAATGAACCATAACGTAAACAATTAACGTAAAAAGTAAAATTATGTATAATTCATATCATTAGCTACAATCCGTAAAAGTTTCAAGTTTTTACATTGTAAAAAACAAGAGAATTTAAGCATTTTCCATTAAAATCGTTTTTTCTTTATTTAAACAATTAATAAACATGAAAACATTTTTTTTATTGACTATTCGTGTATTGTTTCCACGAATGCATATGTCTACAAATTTTCATTCATTTTAACGTCTAAAGATTTGACGCAAACTATTGAACTAAATAAAAGCGTTTAATAATTATAGTATTGAGCCCTCAGACATAATTGATAGTGTTTTAAAGATGCCTTGGAAATTATCGCTTGGACCAGATTGTTTGCCAGGTTATGTTCTCAAGCATTGCATTTTTACTCTCGTAAAACCTAACTGCTACTTATTTAATTCCTTATTGAGTACTGGCATCTTTCCTGATTTTTGGAAAACTAGTTATTTAACACCAATTTTGAAGTCTGGTAATAAAAATGATATTGAAAATTATCGAGCGGTTTGTAACCAATCTGTATTACCCAAACATTTTGAGTGCCTTGTAAATAACTTTTTGACATGGAATTGTAAAGATATAATTGATGTTAGACAACATGGCTTTTCTAAAGGTAAGTCTACATGCACGAACTTAATATTGTATACTAATTTCATTGCTAATTCAGTTGACCAGAAGGGTCAGGTTGACGCTATCTACACAGACTTCTCTAAAGCCTTCGATAGAGTTAACCATGATCTGCTTATTGCTAAATTAAAAGGCTATGGATTTGGAGGTAAAATAATTGACTGGATAGGTAGTTATATATCTGGTAGATGTCAGTAAGTTAAGTATGGAAATTGTTTATCTCAACGAGTATCTGTAACTTCAGGAGTTCCTCAAGGGTCTCATATTGGGCCTCTCTTATTTAATATATTTGTTAATGATATATCCTCAGTGATTAAAAGTAGTAAATTTCTAATGTTTGCTGATGACCTTAAAATATTTCGAATAGTAAATAACCTAGTTGACGCCTCTTTGTTACAGAATGATATTAAAAGCTTAGCTAGTTGGTGTGAGGTAAACATGCTATACTTAAATATAAAAAAAATGTTTTAAAATTACTTTTGGAAGATGCTATTAAAGCTTTAAAAATGTTGGGATTTATTCTAAGAAACTGTAATCAGTTTTCAGTACAAACTTTAAAAATGTTATACTTTAGTTTAGTTCGATCAGTTTTGGAGTATGGTTCTCTCATTTGGTCTCCTTCATCTAATAGTGACATCTACAGTATCGAGAGAGTTCAGAATAAATTCTTGAAGGTATGTGCTTAAAAGATTGGTTTTATTAGACAGCAATACACATATGATGATATACTGTCAATACTAAATATCTCACCACTACATCATAGAAGGTGTCAAGCGGATTTATGTTTCCTTTTTAAGATTATAAATGGATATGTTCAAGATCTAGAGTTACTACGTTTAATAAGTCTTAATGTTAATACTAGAAGAACTCGTAACACTGAGATTAGCAACATTCCATTCCATACTACAAATTATGGTCAAAATGAACCCATTACAAGAATTTTACGAACTGCCAATGAGCACAGTAATAGTTTAGAGTTATTTGGAATATCTATAGCAACATTTAAGAAATCAGTTGAGAGATTTTGAGCATTATTTAATAACTTAAGCTACTACTTTTATTGAATTTTGTTTAATTTTAATTTTGGTTTGTTTTTTTAACGCAACCTATTGAACCTATGCTTTGTAAAGGTTGACGTCGTGTTTTTGTAAAAATGGTATATCCGTAAAATAAATAAATAAATAAGTAAATAAATAAATAAATAAATAAATGTGTAATTGGACTTCCTCTAGCTAATGCCACACCCTGTTATACCTACCTTCTTCTTCTTAAGGTGCCTTATCCCTGTCCCTAAGGACATTGGCCATTACATTTGCCCATTTAATCTTATTTGCAGCCGCCCTGAATAGCCATAGCTATTCTATGGAGGTCATTTTCGTCCATTGTTGCAGATTTTTAAGCAAACAGTTGCGTCTTCTTCCTGGTCCCCTTATGCTATTGATTTTGCCTTCGATTATAAGTTGGAGCAGTTCTTACTTTTGATTTTTTAAGATGTGACCAAAATATTGTGTTGTCCGTTCTTTTTCTATAAGCATAAGCTCTCTTTGCTTGTTCATCCTTTGCAAGATTTTCGATTTGTCGTATATGGCTCATTTAGGATAGTCTGAGCATTTTACGGTAACACCAGAGTTCTTGTTTTGTGTTGCTTCTGTCATTGTCCAGGCTTCAACACCATAGAGAAAGGTGGAGAAAATATAGCACTTGAGTATTCTAGTTCTCAATAAGATACCCAGCTGGCGGTTGCATAGAACTTTTTGCATTTTGTAAAACACTGTACGTGCTTTTTCCATACGTGTTGTTATCTTTAGTGAGTGGTCCCAAGTTTCATCAAGATTGCTTCCAAGGTACGTTATTCTTTGTTCTCTGTTAGTTATTCTTTGTATACATATACTGTTTTTTGAAACTTTGTTGTTTGAGCTATATCAACGAATTTATTACTTACTTTATAACTTTCTTATGATTTGCCTAGTTCTATATTAAAGAACTATTTTTATATAAAGAAATAAAACAATTTTGGTATAGTACAAAAAAATTTACTGGAAAAAAATATAAAATAACTATGTTACGGATACCATTCTTTTTCAATCAACAGTTTGAATAAAAATACCAACTTTCTCCTAGCGATTGGATGTATATCATCCATTGTTAAATTTTTGACCTCTTCAAAGTTAGCCTTTTGTCCTTTTTTACCAAATATTACTAATATGTTCATTAAAATTATGTGGAAAAACTCAGAAGGAGCTGTTTGCTTCAGATTATTTATAAACAAGGCATATTTAAAAGGAGCTATGTCACAGTTCAAAGCTTCTAAAGTTTTAATGAAATGTTTATGGTACATCATCAGAAGATCATCAAAATGTTCTTCTAATACCTCTATCTCTACACTACTCATAAGAAAGAAAATTAGATCAGCGGTGATCTCTTGTACAGAGTACACTTGAAAGTCCAGGAATTTATTTTTTATTATCTCTCCATCTTCATTCTTCAGCTGCATGGTGTTATTTAACCATAAATCTTTATGTACAAACCCAGAAAATGCAGACTTGTTAGGTTTAGGCCTAAAGGAATCCCCAGTTTTAAAACCTTCCTCTTCAATACTCATCAAACCATCCAATTTATTTACGTGCTGGCTGCAAAAACTGTCTTGTGTGAGAATTTGTTTCAGTACTGTTCTTGGTATCTGTGGTGGACCATGATCACCATCAGGACCTTTAGCTGTGGGGTTATCCACCCATTTCGGCATAAAAGATTTGTCGACAAATGTCTTTTTAAACAATTCCGGGTCTTTCTGTTTGATTGCTAAAGGAATTGCGTGGAAGACAGCTAGGTCAGTCAGCAGTAATTTGGCACCGTCTAAGTCGAATCCTTTGTGCCTGTCTGCGTTGGAATATCCTGCAAATTAAGAAATATATACTAGAACTAGGATACTTCGACGCGTGCCGTCCCGGATTGCTACGAACGAAATGGCTAAGAAACAAACTAAGTCAATCTACTAATACATAAACCGACAATAAATATCGTTCTACATACCACCAGATTGATAACAGTGGGAAACCTCTCTCATTACATCCTTGTCGCTATGACACCCCAGCCATTTCGTTCGTTGCAATCCGGGATGGCACGCGTCGAAGTATCCTAGTTCAATCGAGAGAGGAAGGCAATAATGAAGAAGAAGATGATAATGATGAAGAAAATAAATTTTAAAGATAAATTACGATAAATTTTGTATAATGAACTTTTTTAACCAGAAATATATTATAATAATAAAAATTTATGTTTATTTATACTAAAAATACCACCCTTTTGGATCACTATAGTTACATCGAAGAAAATAGATTACCCCAAAAACCCCCGAGTAACGAGTTTAAACTAATTATATTACCATTATACTCCAGAGGGAGACGTTTATTACACCCGATGCAGGCACCAGGTAGTTTGCACACTCTCGCCGACCTCATATTCATTTTCAGCGACCCCAAAAACCCCCCGAGTTACAAGTTTGGGCCAATTATTTAACAAATTACCATAGTACTCCAGAGGAAGACGTTTATTACACCCGCTGCAGGCAGCAGGTAGTTTGCACACTCTCGCCGACCTCATATTCGTTTTCAGCGACCCCAAAAACCCCCGAGTAAGAAAATTCAGTCAATTTTTCCCACTATTTACCGAAATGCATTTTTGAAATGCATTTTTCTTATGCACAAATGCAATTTGAGATTTCTTATTCATTACAATAGTTCACAAAATTTCCTGACATTCTCACGAATCCAACGCACCAAACTGCATTAAAATCCGTCTTACTGCGCCAAAAATCGACAGTAAGGCCTTTTTTTGTGCTTCAATGCCTCGACTAGTAGCAAACCCATCAGAAGAATGCAGCAGGCTTTGGTTGCCAATGCTAAAAGAAGAAGTTAACAACAAAAACATACCAACAATAGCAGAGTAAAGGAAGTCGAAGATTAAATCTTCGACAATCTCATACATAACACATGCAATACACGAACACACATCTATGTACAAAAATAAAAAAAAAGAATGTGTGTGTACTTTGTACGCACGTAAGAAGATATTCTTCTATTATATAATAGTTAATTTAAACGAAGTAAATATACTTAAAAGGTTATTTGTATTTTATTTAAAAATCAAACTAACTTTCCTATCTACCACTTTCAAAATTTTTTTATTAAAACAACCAAAAATAAAAAAATATGAATCGCCCAGGAATTGAACCCCCAACCTTCCAATCTCAGTGCTAACGCATTTCCCACTACTCCAGCGAGGCCCTAGAAATAGACATGTAAGTTTCGGATATAATTACACAACACGGCGACATATAGTGTAAAAATGTTATGCTTACATAATATTTTATTATTTTACTACAGGGAAACACAAATCCAAAAACACAAGAATTATAATAAATAATACATTTCCTAAAACCACTAATATATTCTTTTAATGACTTATTTGCACGGTTACAGATACATACATACCTATCTTGAAAGATTAGCAATGAACTACATACTGTCAGTGTGCGCAGGCGCGCGGATCATGTACAATTTTACCCTCAATCGATTCGCCGCTAAAGAAGAATATCTTCAAAAAAATAATTAACACAATCACAGCTATGTACCTACAGATTACACAAACAAATTAACACAAAATTACTTAAGAGGAAAGGCGCAAAATGTCGCCTGTCAAAATTTTCAATGTGTTTTAAATGTATTCATTTTTTTCGAATCCTGAGAAAATTAATAGATATTTTTGAAAAATTTTAACGCAGAATGAAAGATTACATTATTACTGTGGGCTGAAAACTTCTATAATGTTTATTTTAATAAGTCACAGGGGTGAAAATAAAAGAGAAAATTTAGTTTGATTTTAATTGCAAATATTTCATTCAAAAGAAACTTTTTATTTATTCTAAGGGACTTTCGGCCCTCGATAATAACGTAGTCTTTCATTCTGCGTTTAAATTTTTCAAAAATACTTATTCGTTTTCTCAGGATTCGAAAAAATTAATTTAAAACACATTGAAAATTTTGACAGGCGACATTTTGCGCCTTTCCCCTTAACATGACAAAATAACATAATAAATAAAATAATCCCATTCCAGGGAATTGCGGCGCAAAGGAATTGCAAAAATTGCAAATTGCTCAAAAATTGCAAGGGAATTGCAAAAAAGGCGCAAATTGGAATACTTTGGTCATATAATGCGTCACCCAGAAAAATATGACATACTTCACCTTGTCATGCAAGGTAAAATAATGGGAAAAGAAGTGTGGGCCTCCGTACAACTTCTTGGCTTAAAAACCTACGCCAATGGTTTGGGAAAACTAGCACTGAACTATTTCGTGCGGCTGTAAATAAGACAATGATTGTTAATATGCTGCGCAACATGAGAGCCAACGATCGACAAGCGGTCTCGGCACCTTAAGAAGAAGAAGAAGGGATGGAAAGAGAACTTGGATGGAACAAGTACATAACAAATCTTTTCTTTACAGATGATCAAGTGATTATGATAAACGATGAGGAAGACATGTATTATTCGAAAGTTAACCGAAGAATACGAAAATTGGAGACTCCCCATAAACATTAACAGAATCGGTTGTAGAATCAAATTTTGACGTATTTACCTACGGATCTGAATGTTGGCAAATGACAATCAAAAAGACGAAAAAACTGGAAGTTAAAGAAATGGATTTTCTAAGAAGACCGTGTTGGATATCCAGACTGGATCACACCCCAAATGAAGAAATGAGAAGAAAAACAGAAAGGATTTACAATACGGATACAACATGCTCAACTAGTACTCAACTTATAGTGAGAGGAAAGATCGAGGGAAAGAGAGTACTAGGAAGGAAAAGACTATCATGGATAAGAGACATCCGACAATGGATAGGGCTATATTTTGAACAGCTAATAAGAACAGCGCTGAAGAATAGTTTGCAATTGTAGTAGCCAACCTCAATTAAAGAGAGGGTACTTTAAGAAGAAGATACAATAGAATCCAAACAACTTTTATGGTACGGGCGTTTAATGGGACTGAAAGATGATCGCTGGTCAAAACAGGAATTAAACAATGTTCCATGGAGTTGAAGGAAAGGAAGACCAGCATTAGAATGGAGAGAAGGAATCAGAGGAATAATGAGAGATAGAGCCAGAAATAAGGAGGAATGGGCCGACCGAAAAAGGTGGAGATCGAAGTGCGGGATGCGGCAGAGGCCTTAGATGCGGGTTACTTATTGATATAAAAAATGATGATCAATACCTGCAGCTTGAAGATTTTCCAAAATCATGACTGCATCTCCGTCAGGTTCTTCTTTACCATCAAGATCGTATCTGGCAGCAATCAATTTTGGAAAAAATTCCACCTCCTTCAATCCATGTTCCTTTAAAAACTTCTGCATTGTCGGTATTATTTCCTTATAGAAGGCAATTTCTGGTTTAAACATTCGATAGATATCATCAGCAATACCTTTTGGCAACTTTTCTTCAATGACGGGACATTTAGCGACAAAATATTCGGTGTTTGTAGTCTTGGTGTCCTTATTTCTAGTCGTTATTTGCAATCTGAGCATGTCACTAAGGTAATTCTCACCTGGTTGAGTGAGGTTTGTTATTGTCTTGTCTACTATCTCAACATTTTCTCCAAGTGCTGGTTTCAATAAATTATTTAGGTTTTTTATTCTCTCGCCTTCCATTTTTCGTAGAAAATACACCAAAACACAATATCAAATAAACTTTAAGACTGAATTAGAAATGTTTTTATAATAATTATTATCACCATCACCCTATCTATTACAATGTTATCTAACATCTGAAGTATATGTACTTAATAAACAATTTTACCTCGAAATAGAATATGGGAATCATTTAAAATTTTTGTGTAATCTATTTGGTCACGGAATGATTACGAGAAATTTAAAATGAATGAATAATAATTATTGTAAAACATACGAGAGCAACGATGATTGGCAACGTTGGCAGTAATGCTAGGGATACGGGATACTGTTTCAGTTTCAGTTGGTTTCAGTAAACCGGAAATTATTGGGGAGCAAAGGATGCTAAATTTGCAGTCACTCGAGCGTTATGAGGAATGGGGACCTATTGGGTTGTGATTATTAGGTCCTAAAACCAAAAAAAGTTAAGTAAAATTTTCCATTTTAGTGGGGACTTTCCATTTTTTAATGTAATTTTCCATTTCCAACAATCGTTTTTTCCGATTATAGCGCCATCTATCCATAATTCGAAAAAATGTCTCGAATAAAAGCTGCTTATTTTTATGTAAAGAACCCAAATCTGCAATAAAAATTTGGGGTCCCATTTAAGATTTTAAAGTAACCCCCGTCCCACCTCTGTGGGGGGTCGTGTTTGGTACCATTCGATGGATTTTTCAAAAACATCTTGAAAGTGTATTTTGCAGTTTTTTGATTTGATGTTCATTTTGCGAAATATCGCGGGGTTTGTATTTAAAATTTTAAATTTACCCCCACCCCTCTCCGAGGGAGGTCATGTTTAGTATGTTAGTCCAGAAAGCCACTGCGCATCCGCTAGGAAAAATATTCTAATTCGGATTTTTTGCACAATCTTACTCAAAAATGACTCCTTTTAACAAATTTGCATGTTGCCAGGACCAAAAGGTGGTCAAAAATTTTTTAAACGTTTTTTTTTGTTTTTATCCTAAAATTATTTTTTTTACATGGAAAAAAGTTTTTTTAGGTTTTTTGGATCATTCCAAACAGAAAAGATCTTTAGTGACTTTTCTCTAAAAGTGATAGTTTTTGACATATAAGCGATTAAAAATTGAAAAATTGCGAAATCGGCCATTTTTAACCCTCAAAAACTATGTGAAAAACTGAAAATTTGAATGTTGCCAAGGTAGGTAGATATTCTTTAAACATCGATTGATGAAATCCCGAAGAGTTATTTGCAATACAATATTCAAAACTCCTTTGTTTTTTAATTGCTAATCAAGTGTGCGCGACACTATTTTCCACCGACAGTATGGTGCAAATGAAAGGAATACATTCGTTATTTCGTAAACTGGCGACTTTAAGAAAAAATCCCGAAACTGGTCGATTTTTATTTTTAAGTTGTGATATTGTGGCATTTATGGTATACTAGTGACGTCATCCATCTGGACGTGATGACGTAATCGATGATTTTTTTAAATGAGAATAGGGGTCGTGTGCTAGTTCATTTGAAAGCTTCTTCAATTCTCTATTCAGTAATATAAACATTTACATAAATATTTATACAGGGTGTCCAAAAAACTTTTATTAAATTAAATTATTTGACAAAAAAAGAAGTAGAAGCACACCCTGTATGAATAATTATGTAAATGTTTACATTACTGACTAGATAATTGAAGAACCTTTCAAATGAGCTACCACACGACCCCTATTCTCATTTAAAAAAATCATCGATTACGTCATCACGCCCAGACGGATGACGTCACTAGTATACCATATATGCCACAATATCATAACTTAAAAATAAAAATCGACCTGTTTCGGGATTTTTCCTTAAAGTCGCCAGTTTACGAAATAACGAATTTATTCCTTTCATTTGCACCATACTGTCGGTGGAAAATAGTGTCGCGCAAGCTTGATTAGCAATTAAAAAGCAAAGTAGTTTTGAATATTGTATTGCAAAAACTCTTCGGGATTGCATCAATCGATGTTTAAAGAATATCTACTGACCTTCGCAACATTCAAATTTTCAGTTTTTCACATAGTTTTTGAGGGTTAAAAATGGCCGATTTCGCAATTTTTCAATTTTTAATCGCTTATATGTCAAAAACTATCATTTTTAGAGAAAAGTCACTAAAGACCTTTTCTGTTTGGAATGATCCAAAAAACCTAAAAAACTTTTTTCCATGCAAAAATAATAATTTTAGGAAAAAAACAAAAAAAAAACGTTTAAAAAATTTTTGACCACCTTTTGGTCCTGGCAACATGCAAATTTGTTAAAAGGAGTCCTTTTTGAGTAAGATTGTGCAAAAAATCCGAATTAGAATATTTTTCCTAGCGGATGCGCAGTGGCTTTCTGGACTATGTACCATTCGATAGATTTTTGAAAAATATTGAAGAGTATTTTTTAGTTTTTCAATCTGACATTCATTTCGCGAAATATTCGCTTTTTTGTGAAACTTTTTGACTCACCCATTTTCTTACGTCCCGCTCAAATCGTCAGATTTTTGAAATATACACTCTTTTGCATGTACTTAAGTAACTTGCCTTATCTTAATCTGCCAATTTCGAATATTTTTATGAATAGATCTTTTTTCGGGCTCCCCTAACTTCCCTATGTTAAGAGCCACTATATGGTAAAGGTACATCTGCAGGGTACCAGGTTTCTCCCCATATGATAAAATCTGACACGCTCGAGTAACTGCAAAAATCCCCGCTTGGGCTCCTCCACCATAACGAGAAAAATACCAACTGACTCTACGGAGTCAGTTGAAAGAGATCTTGAAATTCTTGACCTACTTCTTGTAGGTGTAGAAACTTGGAAGTTACCTAAAGTAAATATATTATTAATAAAAATTAATGTCAGGTATTAATAAGATTAAATTGATAAGATTAATGAGACAACTACCACAACACACCACTATAATAGGAAATCTATTAAGAGTAGGCGATAGTGATGATAAAACAGAAATATACAACAGAAGTCTGCGCCTTCCACCTTTGCGCAAAGGAAGCCAAGCGAAAAGTCTAAATTGCGTGAAATAGTAATACTGGAACACACAGACCTAATTATATATCTTGGAGTGACTTTGGACCGGTCTCTCACCTACGGACAACATTGCATCAAAACGAGAGGGAAAGTAACAACGATATAGGAACATCATAGGTACTTAGGAAGCTAATGGAAACAGTGCCGGATTAATGGATGTTTTTTCGCAGATCCTTACTGGTCTAATATTATTAATGTTGCTATTAGGATTGGAAACTTTACCTTTCCTACCTTTCTAAATAAAGCAATTTTGGTATAGTACAAAAAAATTTACTGAAAAAATATAAAATAATTATGTTACGGATACCATTCTTTTTCAATCAACAGTTTGAATAAAAATACAAACTTTCTCCTAGCGATTGGATGTATATCATCCATTGTTAAATTTTTGATCGCTTCGAAGTCAGCCTTTTGTCCTTTTTTACCAAATATTACTAACATGTTCATTAAAATTATGTGGAAAAACTCAGAAGGAGCTGTTTGCTTCAGATTATTTAAAAACTCGGCATATTTGAAAGGAGCTACGTCACAGTTCAAAGCTTCTAAAGTTTTAATGAAATGTTTATGGTACATCATTAGAAGATCATCAAAATGTTCTTCTAATACCTCTATATCTACACTACTCATAAGAAAGAAAATTAGATCAGCGGTGATCTCTTGTACAGAGTACATTTGAAAGTCCAGAAATTTATTTTTTATTATCTTTCCATCTTCATTCTTCAGCTGCATGGTGTTATTTAACCATATGTCTTTATGTACAAACCCAGAAAATGCAGACTTGTTAGGTTTAGGCCTAAACAAATCTCCAGTTTTAAAACCTTCCTCTTCAATACACATCAAACCATCCAATTTATTTACGTGCTGGCTGCAAAAACTGTCTTGTGTGAGAATTTGTTTCAGTACTGTTCTTGGTATCTGTGGTGGACCATGGTCACCATCAGGACCTTTAGCTGTGGGGTTATCCACCCATTTCGGCATAAAAGCTTTGTCGACAAATGTCTTTTTAAACAATTCCGGGTCTTTCTGTTTGATTGCTAAAGGAATTGCGTGGAAGACAGCTAGGTCAGTCAGCAGTAATTTGGCACCGTCTAGGTCGAATCCTTTGTGCCTGTCTGCGTTGGAATATCCTGCAAATTAAAAAATATATTACAAATGTAATCTAGTTGTGTATTCTAGTTCAATCAGAGAGTGAAGCAAGAGTCTATATCGGTTTCGGGGCTTTTTTGCCCTTCATCAGTAGACACATATCCTCTTCTCTCTGATTGCTACGAACGAAATGGCTAAGAAACAAACTAAGTTCCCAATCTACTAATACATAACCCGACAATAAATATCGTTCTACATACCACCAGATTGATAACAGTGGGAAACATCTCTGATTACAACCATGTCGTTCCCCCTCACCCCTCGAACTAAGGGGTAAACGACTAAACAAATAAATATTTCTGAACAATTTTAAGGCAGAATGAAAGTTTACATTATTACTGAGGGCTGAAAGTCCCTGAAAGCTGCTATAATGTTTATTTTAATAAGTTACAGGGGTGAAAATAAAAGTGAAAATTTAGTGTGATTTTTAATTGCAAATATTTCATTCAAAAGAAACTTTTTATTTCTTCTAAGGGACTTTCGGCCCTCGATAAGGCCATCGGTACATAATTCGCAAATATTTTACGGTTATCCCTACTTTTTCTGTGTTTACACGGCAAATTACGTGTAGTAAAATTTACACTGGTATGGATATGTAAACATTACTAGAATGTCATTCTACTTGACAATGTCATCATTAACTTTAAAGAGATGGCTTTTGAATGTTCTTGGATAACTCTTATTTATATAATTGCAAATTATTCATTCAGTTAATAAATGTGATATTTTTTTACTAACTATGTATTCAGTGATTGTAATAATTTATATGTACAACAAAAACTAATACTCAATGGAGAAAAGAGGAAAAGTGTTAAAGTGATTTTTTAATATTATATTGTTACTATGGAACGCTTACAATTTTGAACATCTTTAACAAAAAATACTTGGATCACAGAATATATCCTGATGTATTCTCTGCTTGGATCTTCCATAAACAATGAACAATAAATAACTTTTTATTAAGTTCACGTCTTAAATCAATTATTTATTAAATACATTATCAACATTATTTAATCAACAACTCAAAATATTCCCGATGCCATGTCAAATATTTAAAACGGTCACTGTCTTGTCATCATATTTTATTTGACTCAGTGCGTTGCATGACAAAGATAGCGAATGTTCGATTTGGAAAATATCACCACGGACATGGTGTCCATTTTTTCGAATCCTGAAAAAACTAATAAATGTTTTAAAAAAATTTAAACGCCGGATGAAAGTTTAACTTATTATCAAGGGCCGAAAGTTCCTTAGAATAAATAAAAGTTTCTTTTAAATGAGATATTTGAAATTAAAAACACACTACATTTTCTCTTAGTTTTTCACCCCTGTAATTTATTAAAATAAACATTATAGAAGTTTCCAGGGACTTTCGGCCATCGGTAAGAACGTAATCTTTCATTCTGCGTGTAAATTTTTCAAAAATACTAAGGGTATTCGTTTTCTCAGGATTCGAAAAAAATTAATTTAAAACATATTCAAAAATTTTGACAGGCGACATTTTGCGCCTTTCCCGTTAACATAACAAAATAACATAATAAATCAAATGATCCCATTCCAGGGATGGAAAAAGAACTTGAATAAGTACATAACAAATCTGTTCTTCGCAGGCGATAAAGTGATTATGATAAACGATGAGGAAGACATGTATTACTAGAAAGTTAACCGAAGAATACGAAAATTGGGGACTCCCCATAAAGATTAACAAAACGGAATATCTTAGAATCAGTTGTAGAATCAAATTTTGACGTACCTACGGATCTGAATGTTGGCAAATGACGATCAAAAAGACGAAGAAACTGGAAGATAAAGAAATGGATTTTCTAAGAAGACCGTGTTGGATATCCAGACTGGATCACACCCCAAATGAAGAAATAAGAAGAAGAACAGGGAGGATTTACAATACTGATACAACATGCTCAACTTATAGTACTCAACTTATAGTGAGAGGAAAGATCGAGGGAAAGAGTGGACTAGAAAGGAAAAGACTATCATGGCTAAGAGACATCCGACAATAGACAGGGCTAAATCTTGAACAGTTAATAAGAACAGCGCTGAAGAAGAGTTTGCAATTGAAGACCACAGGAAAATAACTTGATAAGTCACATTTTTAGTTTTGTTCAGGAGAACATTTTTAAAGTTTAAAACTCTGTGATTATGTTAAAATACATCTTACAATTAATTAGTAATAAAAAGAAAAAAATTTGATATACATATTGGTTGTTGGTTTACGTTTTAGTTTTTTTAAATTTATATTGCATATTCATGGTATTAATTGGTTTTTATTCGTCTACATGGACTTAACAAGTTTTTCCCCTGTATCTAAAGAAGGACCTACCAATTTCTTTTCCTATAAAATCATTGGCTATCTATTTTTGTCAAAAATAAAACATAAATAGAGCAAATATATTTTTACTGCAAAAAGTATCAACTGAAACATTGTCGTAAAAAACATTTTACAATACAGGGTGGGCCAAAGAAAACAGTCCACCTTGATATTTGGCAGTAGGTATTAGATTTTAAGGAAATTCCAGTCGCTCTTCAACATTCGAACGAGACAGTCATTATCGGCTCTCCGTTATCAATTGCAAAACCTTGATTTTGATAATAGGTGTTTTAAATTACAAAACCATCGTTTTAAATTAATTTATCGTTATTTAATGTGAAAGTGATTTAGAACGTAAAAATAAAACCTAATGATAGTTTAATTATTTGTACAAATCAACAAAACAGTGTTATTTGACTTATAGTCCAGGAACTAAAAACTATTTTGCGACATGAATCTACGAGACCAAGTAACCTAGGAAATTGTCGTAAAATGGAAAATCACATGCAGCACACGATCTACCAAAACGTTACAGGTGCCAACACTCCATTGATCTACAGTCAAATACCAGGGCAAATGCCATGCTTCTCTTAAGGTATGTTAGCAACAAACACAGCCTATCCTACAATCCCACTACAATTATCCCAACTTTTAAATAATTATCAACAACAATCTAACCCCATTATAGCACCTGAATCAATACAACCCAGCACGTCAAAAGATTAAGAAGTATGGGAGACAGTACAGTACAAAAAGCGTCTACGAAACAATGAAAGTCCTGACAATGGAATTAAGAAGCAAGCAGTGCTAACAGACTACTGGCTAACAAAATCAGCTGCGACAGAAAACAGATTCTCAGCTCTGGACAAAGAGCCGGAAGAAGAGGCTAACAAAGAGACTGAAGAAGAAGCTAATAGCGGAACAACTGGCAGAGAATCAAGGAGGCCTCCTCCCATATTCATTCAACATGTAACGTTTATCAAACCTCTGCAAGATTTACTAGACAAAACAGCATCCAAACAGTATACCTTAAAAAGCCTGAATAACAATTAAGTTAAAGTACAGCTAGACACAGCAGAACATTACAAAGAAACTGTTAAAGCACTAACCGAAAAAAAAAACGCAGTTCCACACTTATCAGCTAAAACAAAACCGAGGATTCCGAGTCATGGTTAGAAATCTGCACCCCTCTACTGATCAGGAAGACATAAAAAGGGTATTCACAGAGCTCGGACACTCAGTCATAAATATCTCGAACATAAGACAAAGAGGCACGAAAGAATATGCCTTCCTCTGTTTAGTATCGAACTTGAAACAAATTTAAATAATAAAGAGGTGTACCAAATAACTAAATTACTTAACACCGTAGTTAAAGTAGAACCTCCTCACCCGAAAAGAGAGATATCACAATGTCAAAGATGCCAGCACTTTGGACATACTCGTCAATACTGTCATAGAAGCCCCCGTTGTGTCAAATGCACAGGCGCTCACTCAACCAAAGAAGGTCAAAGAAAAATAAGAAATAATGAAGTCCAATGCGTAAACTGCGAAGAAAATCACCCTGCAAACTACAGGGGTTGCTCAGTTTACAAAGAATTACAAAAAAGTAAATTTCCACCATTACGCGCAAAAGCACCACAGAGGCCAACAAATGCTACAATTCAGCATCATCCATAACAAACATTCATCTATGCTCGAGTTGCAGGAGCAACAAATTCCAATACTCAACAATTTAACCCACCTCAACAACAACAAGGTTTACCACCTATGTCATTTCAACCAACAAACAACTTAGAACAGGTCGTCTCAAAACTGTTGGAGAAAATGGACAAAATGTTCGACATTTTAATGACACTGGTCACAAAGTTTAGCCTTCAACACTGAACTAAAAATTGGTACATGGAACGCCAATGGTATGACTAATCATAGTCTGGAAGTCAAAGCCTTTATTTCAGAGCATGATTTGGACGTTATGTTAATATCTGAGGCACATATGACAGACAAAAGCTACTTCAATATACCCAAATATACAAAAGATGTCTGGTCCGGAAGATATTTAAATTTTAATACCAACGCACCTGTAAGTCACAAACGAAGTGTTATATTCAGTCACCAAACTAATTTTGTGCTTACCGCTTTCAAAAAAATAAAAAAAAAGTATAGGATTGCACTGGATTCGAACTCACGACCTCTCGATCTCTGGCCGAATTAGTCGAGGCATTGAAGCACAAAAAAAGGCCTTACTGTCGATTTTTGGCGCAGCAAGACGGATTTCAATGCAGTTTGGTGCGTTGGATTCGTGAGAATGTCAGGAAATTTTGTGAACTATTGTAATGAATAAGAAATCTGAAATTGCAGTTGTGCATAAGAAAAATTCATTTCAAAAGTGCATTTTGAAATAGGCAATTATTATAAATTTGCAATTCGGTAAATAGTTGGGCAACATCCCGATTAATTATTTTAATTATTTTTAATTATTTTTAAGTCCATAATAATAGTCTAAGATGTCAATAACCATTAATAATAAACAAAAAAAAATTCCTTATGGGGGAATCGAACCAAGTACTAACATGTCCGTAACTAGATACATTACACATCCCGCTAGACTATGCAGACACTTGCTAGACAAGGGCGATATTAGGTATAAACAAAAACAAATAGGTAAGTAAAAATTGTAAAGAAAATTACTACATACTTAAATGTATTATAAAATTAATATATTCCTAAATTTTAGAAGAAACATTCGTAAATAGGTATTATTAATATCTAATAATGTTAATAAATGAAATATAAATATTTTGACGTTTCACAATTTGACAATTAACTTTTAACTGCAGTGCCTTAAAATTTTTAAAGCACCGCGGTGCACCGGTGCTTTAAAGTAGCATTTTTAACGCTCCTATGGAGTGCTATAAATTGCATTTTTAACACGTTTGTAGAAAAATATATTTAAAAACACTAATATATTCTTTCCACACCTTTTCTGGACTGATAAATACATAAATTAAAACATTTAGTAACGAACTCCATACTGCCTGTGTGCGGATGCGCGCAGATTTCTAATATTTCACCCTCAATGAAATCGCGCCTAAAGAAGTATAACTTCAAAAATGTTAAAAAGTGGACTTGTCAAGTTCTTTCCCTGTGGTCTTCAATTGTAGTAGCCAACCTCCATTGAGGAGGTTGGCACCTCAATGGAGGAAGAGGGCACTTTAAGAAGAAGATATGTACAATAGAATCCAAACAACTTTTATGGTACGGCCGTGTAATGCTACTGAAAGACGATCGCTGGCCAAAACAGGCCTTAAACAAAGTTCCATGGAGTTGAAGGAGAGGATGACCAGCATTAGAATGGAGAGAAGGAATCAGAGGAATAATGAGAGATAGATCCAGAAATGACGAGGAATGGGCCGACCGAAAAAGGTGGAGATCGAAGTGCGGGATGCGGCGGAGGCCTTAGATGCGTGTTACTTATTGATATAAAAAATGATGGTCTTTACCTGCAGCTTGAAGATTTTCCAAAATCATGACAGCATCCCCGTCAGGTTCTTCGTTACCATCAAGATCGTATCTGGCAGCAATCAATTTTGGAAAAAATTCCACCTCCTTCAATCCATGTTCACTTAAAAACTTCTGCATTGTCGGTATTATTTCCTTATAGAAGGCAATTTCTGGTTTAAACACTCGACAGATATCATCGGCAATACCTTTTGGCAACTTTTCGTCAATGACAGGACATTTAGCGACAAAATATTCGGTGTTTGTAGTCTTGGTGTCTTTGTTTCTAGTCTTTATTTGCAAGTTGAGCATATCACTCCAGTAATTCTCACCAGGGAGAGTGAGGTTTGTTATTGTCTTGTCTACTATCTCAACATTTTCTCCAAAAACTGGTCTCAATAATTTTTTTAGGTTTTTTATTCTCTCGCCTTCCATTTTTCGTAGAAAATACACCAAAACACAATATTAAATGAACTTTAACACTGAATTAGAAGTGTTTTTATAATAATTATTATCACTATCACATACTATCTACTACAATGTTAACATCTGACGTATGTACTTAATAAACAGTTGTATCTCGAAATCGCATATGGGAATTTTTTAAATTTTTGTGAAATTTGTTTAGTCACGGAATGATTACGAGAAATTTAAAAGAATGAATTGTAAAAATACGAGAGCAACGAGCGACGATGATTGGCAACGTTGGCAGTAATGCTAGGGATACGGGACACGGGATACTGTTTTTACTGTTTCAGTTTCAGTAAACCGGAAATTATTTGAGAGTTATCACATACTATATTATTTATCTATGGTTATCACGAGAAAAATACCAACTGACTCTACAGAGATTGACAGAGATCTTGAAATTCTTGACCTACTTCTTGTAGGTTTATAAACTTGGAAGTTACCTAAAGTAAATATGTGGATTCTTAATAAAAATTAATGTTAGGTATTAATAAGATTAAATTGATAAGATTAATGAGACAACGACCACAACACACCACTATAATAGGAATTCTATTAAGAGTTAGATGCGCTGTTGCCGGTTGTTAAATAAAGCGACGATAGTGATGATACAACAGAAGTCTGCGCCTTCCACCTTTGCGCAAAGGAAGCCAAACGAAAACTCGAAATTGCGTGAAATACTAGTGGAACACACAGAACAACCTATATATCTTGGAGTAACTCTGGACCTGTCTCTCACCTACGGACAAGAGGGAAATAACAACTACATATACAGGGTGTTAGTAAATAAGTATGAAAAACTTTAAGGGATAATTCTACATGAAGAAATAATGACAGTTTGCTCTATAAACGTATGTCCGCAAATGCTTTGTTTCCGAGATACAGGCTGTTGAAATTTTTATTTCAAACTGCCAATCTTTGTATTGCTTTTAAGACCGGTTGAGATATGAAAATTACATTTGGTGGGTTTCAAGAGGTCGTTATTGCGTATTTTTTGGCAAACAAATAATAATTTTATATTCATCATTGGCGCGCCTACGGGTAATGGTCTGAATTTTTTAAAGAAAAAAATGGCACGCCACTGAGATATTTCAAATTAAAAATTATTTTTGTATCCCACGTTTAATTTATGAAAAAGAACCTTTCTTGTATTTTTTTCCTATGGTGCACCGTTTTTATCCGAAAAAATAAAACATCTTCGTGCGTATTTTTCATTTCTTAATACATTATCAAGAACTCTCCAATATAATAATACCAAAGTAGAACAATAACAGAAAATGATACTAAAAAGATTTTAACTAGGTGCAAAGCTACAACAAATGTTCAAAATTACCTCCTTTAAAGGTGACAGAATAATTTTATATTCACCATTGGCGCCCGTACAGTTAATGGCCTTAATTTTTTAAAGAAAAAAAAATAGTACACCACTGGGAAACGTCAAATTAAAAATCATTTTTGAATTCCTCGTTCAATTGACGACAAAAAATCATTCTTGTCTTTTTGTCATATGCGGTGCCGTTTTTTATAGAAAAAAATAAAACATCTTACCGCTTACAAATTATTCGAGGTAGATTCCATATGCATAGAAACTTATTTCAAATACTTTGTAAACGTTAAGATACTTGATTTTTTTGCATAAAAACGGCGCCTCATATGAAAAAAGACAAAAACGATTTTTTGTCGTAAATTGAACGAGGAATTCAAAAATGATTTTTAATTTGACATATCTCAGTGGCGTACTATTTTTTTATTTAAAAATATTCGGGCCATTACCCGTACGCGGGCCAATGGTGAATATAAAATTACTCTGTCATCTTTAAAGGAGGTAATTTTGAACATTTGTTGTAGCCTTGTACATAGTTAAAATCTTTTTAGAAATATTTTCTGTTATTGTTCTAGTTTGGCATTATTATATTGGAGAGTTCTTGATAATGTATTACGAAATGAAAAATACGCGCGAAGATATTTTTTTTTGCATAAAAACGGTGCACCATATGGAAAAAAGACAAGAAAGGTTCTTTATCATAAATTAAACGTGGAATACAAAAATAATTTTTAGTTTGAGATATCCCAGTGGCGTACTATTTTTTTCTTTAAAAAATTCAGATCAATACCCGTAGGCGCGCCAATGATGAATATAAAATTGTTATTTGTTTGCCAAAAAATCCGCAATAACTACCTCTTGAAACCCACCAAATTTAATTTTCATAGCTTAAAAGGTCTTAGAGCAATAAAAAAGTTCGCAGTTTGAAAAAAAAATTTCAACACCCCGTATCTTGGAAACAAAGCATTTGCGGACATACATTTATACAGCAAACTGTCATTATTTTTTCATGTAGAATTACCCCTTAAAGTTTTTCATACTTATTTACTAACACCCTGTATAGGAACAGCATAGATACTCAGGAAGCTAATATAATAGGTCTGGATCCCGCGTATGAAAAAAAAGTTGATTAATAGCAAGCTGAAAATTTGTTAATAGCTTAAGGGTGTCTAGTCGGATCAACTTTGATATATGGGAACACTGGAACAGGGGCAGTTTTAATTGTGGAACAGGTTAAAAATTTGGAACGGTCAGGCCACGAAAACAGCACATTTATTTTGTCCGACAGAATAGACTTAAGCTCTCCGAACAGAGATTAAACTCTCATGCAAAAATCAGACTGCTAATTATCACCTGTCATAATTCCTGTCATTTGACATATTCTACATGTTCCACTCATTAAAACGCCCATTTGGTGATAAATAGCAGTCTGATTTTTGCATGAGAGTTTAATCTCTGTTCGGAGAGTTTAAGTCTGGTCTGTCGGACAAAATAAATGTGCCGTTTTCGTGGTCTGACCGTTCCAAATTTTTAACCTGTTCCACAATTAAAACTTCCCCTGTTCCAGTGTTCCCATATATCAAAGTTTGTCCGACTAGACACCCTTAAGCTATTAACAAATTTTCAGCTTGCTATTAATCAACTTTTTTTTCATACGCGGGATCCAGACCTATAATGTAGTAAATGGGGTGCATGTCCTGGCGTCTTAATAACAACGGCACAGGCACTGTGTTTCTCAAATTCTCAACTACTCAATATGCGTGCCCTGTCCACACCGATCTGTCTACACCGAACAAGTTGTTACTGTGCTAAATGAGACATGCAGTATAGAAAGTCTATGGCTAGACAAGCTATAGTTTACAGAGCTGTAAGAGCAGTCAAGTGAAGCGCGTAAAATGTGCCCCACGGTGAGTGTAGTGGATGGCCAGACTGAGCTGTAATATATCGCGCAGAAACATAGCAACAAGGATAGGACCCATTTTTCGCGCTTCATTCTACTGCCCTTACAGCGCTGTAAATTGTCGCTTGTCTGGCCGCAGCCTAAGGGGTTTTGCAGAACCCTCAACACGCAGAGGCATTGCAGAGCACATAGAGAAGATTAAACAGATCGCGGACGAGAGGCATGCTCTATAAAAAGCTCGAACACCACAAAAGCGACTAAAATCCAGGAAAAGCTTCCTTGGAACAGTGCAGGATGAACCGCCTGAGTATTTTCCTCTTCCCCAGGTTCAACGGACCGGCCAGTCTCTAGGCCTTAAAACGTGGAAAAAGAACTGGGGTCGCTCCAGTAAAATCCAACATGGTAAAATAGGGGAACATAGACCAAGATGATGTGAACTATGGAGAAACCATTGACATATTAAGCGTAGACTCGGCATACTCACCAAAAAAGCGTAACGCGGAAACAGCATGGAAACAGTCGATCGGTGGTCTATCTATCTCTTTTAACCAAACGATCTCACGCATGTGACTGACAAAGATGGCTAGATCACTCAATCCTATGTCGACGTTACACTCCGATGCATTGAGTGGCATATCCCTAGCCAAGTCTATCCTTTTACATGTCTCTGGGAGAAACACAGAATATGGAACATCTTCTTACAATGTAGAAACTGTTCTCATCGGTGTACCCTTGAAGATTTGTGGCTCGTCAACAAAGATGGAACCGACATAGCCCGAAATTATATGAATGTCATGACCGAACACGATAAAGAAAGAAAGAAGAACATAAATATAAGCGAAAAATTAACCAATTATTAAATATTAGGCAATACTGCCTAATTTGAGGAATATTGTCTAAGATTTGGGGAAGGGCTATGTCCAAAGTTGGATAGAAATGGGCTAAAGAAGAAGAAGAAGAAGAGGCAATATTTAACAGAATAAACAAAAGATTTAACAACGGAAATAAAAAAATAAAATAGCAGCAGCGGAAATATGGAAACGAAATTCGAGAACTAAAACAAGGCAATCATTTCAAGATTCATTTTTCTACTTTTATCTACACACCGTTTCAAACGTTAGAATCAGTATGGTTGTATATTGCAAGCGGGTTTGCCATTCTGTGAATTATCATAAATAAATCCTCCTTTAGTATTCCACAGCACTTAACAGCGATACCTAATCCTCTACAAGTACCTGCCTATACTACCTTTCACGGCCTCTGCAGTGAATAGTGGCAACGTTGTCAAGCAAATTCTCATTTAGTGGGCTATCCCTGTAGACTACACTGCATCGCATGTTTGAAATAAGCTGTAGGTAACTTATTGGTATTAATAACTGACATCGGTAGCACCACATTTCAAATGCCTCTTCTGTTAGACTTCAACTTTCTAGGCCGTAAAGGAGACACTAAAGATGTAACATCTAGGAATTCTTACGCGTGTATTTTATACTTAGAGGTAAGCTGCAGAGAATCTTCCTAAGACCATTAAGACAGCTTCTGGCTTTGCCAATATAAATTTTTATTTCGTAGTTTGTTATATATTTCTAAAATACTTTCCATCATCCTTTGGAACCCCTGCGCATCACCCCGAGTTGGCCATTTACTTCAGTAGGTACTACCTTCTGATTTGTCCAAGGCTGCTCTAAAGATGTTTTCATAGTATATGTTAAATAATGCAGGTAACAGTAATCAACACTGTCTAACTCTACTGTAAAGATCTTAGGCTTAGGCAGTTCATTTTCGAATCACACTGTTGCATTTTGTTGAAGAAATAAGTTTGAGATCAGTCTTATATCCTTACCATCGAGTCCTGAAGTTTTTAGTATATCGATTAGTTTCCCATGTGGTACTTTGTCAAACGTCTTCTCGAAATCAATGAAACATGCATACACATCGAACTTGACATCCCTGATAGGGGAGTGCATATAGATTTTCACTTCGGAAAAAATCAAACAAGATAGAACTTTTGTAATTTCATTAAGAAATGTTTAATAAACAACATATCAAAAATTTCTACTCAAGAAGTGGGTGCTTCATTTTTTATTAAACAAATGAACTGCGAAATTCGATGTTTTTTTAAATAACTCCGAAAATATAAATTTTAGAAAAAAACTGACTTGACCATTGAAAAATTCAGAAAATTTTACAAAAAAACCTTATATAAAGATTTTTCTAAAATTAAATCTGTAGCTTCCATAATTTTTTATTTATAACGCTAAAGTCACCCTTCTCATAAACATTGGCGCACTGTAAACTAGCGTACGGCGAAGTGCACGGTTGAGTTATTTTAATGTAATTCTTTAACTGATCGATCAAATGAAATTTTAGGAATTGGACATGAAAGAAGAATAATTAAGCTATCTTATGGTTTTAATAAAAAGAAATAAAATTTATGGACATAAGTACGGTGTGGGCTGAAAGTTAGACTTACATGAATTTTGTTTAAAAATGATTTAAAAATGTGTAACTAATACAATTTTTCTTATAAAACTCTCAATTTTGCACAACTTACCGTTCAAACATTATACTAAACAAAGTTTTATTAAAAAAATGAATGTGTGTGTACTTTTTAGATACGCACGTAAGAAGTTATACTTCTATTATAATATAATTTCAACGAAATAAATATACCTACTTAACAGTTACAATACAAAAAATTAACAATAATTACCAAAAATGAACCAAAACTTAACAATGCCAAATATTAAAAAAAAAAAAAAGAAAAAAATATGAATCGTCCGGGATTTGAACCCGCAATCTCGCGACTTTTTGATCTCTGGTCCAATGCTCTTCCAACAAGGCCATCAAGCCGCATGGTAGTTACCTTTCAGATATACATAATTATACATCACGGTGATAAGTGAAATATAAAAATAGATGTTTTATTATTTTACGCCCAAGGAAGACAAATCCAAAGACACAAAATTATAATAAAAAACCTTTTAAACCACCTTTTTCAAATTGCGCAAGTTGTATTATTAATATTAATGTTAATAAATAAAATATAAATATTTTGACGTTTCACAATTTGACAATTCACTTTTAACTGCAGTGCCTTAAAACTTTAAAACAATAGTGCCTTAAAGTAGCATTTTTAACGCTCCTATGGAGTCCTAAAAATTGCATTTTTAACACGTTTGTAGAAAAATATATTTAAAAACACTAATATATTCTTTCCACACCTTTTCTGGACTGATACATACATAAATTAAAACATTTTGAAGTATAACTTCAAAAATATAATATGAAAACTATTTAAAAAGGCAGTATAACTATTAACTAACCTTTGTTGTTTCTCTTCCCATAAATTTTAAAACGCAACAACCATACATAACCAAACCGTCAACCGTCCAAACCACAGCTGCGCTACAGCTGCCATATTGGATAATTTTTGACATGTCATTTGAACATCCAATCAGAACAAAGTTATAATGCGCATTCGCCAGGATCGTAGGTTTTAACATATAAAAATTCACCCTCATATCGCCCGTAAAGAAGTATAACTTCAATAACTTCAAAAAATCTCAAAAATTTAATTCAAATGATACGACGTCTCAAAAAATGTAATTTTTGAAAACTTAATAGTTTTACAGAATTAACACCACTTTAAGACGGTATTACTCAAGTTTGAACAGGTCTATTAGAGTTTTATAGGTCTTTTTTAAAGCTTAGGATGTAGTCTTTAAAATACACTAAATTATTTTACTTTAGAAATGAAATACACTCTTTCTTTTTGAGAAAATTAAGAAAGATACCTAACAAAAATGTAATACAAAAACCGAAAATTACCAGCTAAAAAATGTTTATACAAAGTGATCAAAACTTTTTTCTGTAAGACTTACCTTAAATACATTTAATAATAAGCTTCGACAATAATAAATGTTCAACAAAATTTTTTTTTAGCTCTTATACAGTATGTCTGCGTAACTTGGAACCTATTGATAACTTTTTTATTATCAGTTTTACGAAAAAATATGAATTTCACTCAAGAGTAAAGTACCTCTATAATTCACAATATCGAAAATTGTTATTAAGAAAAGTTGTCTGGAATAAAAAAATATGTTTCAGTGTTCAAGTACATCCTTCTAATTAAAATATTGTGAATAATAAAGGCACTTAACTCTTAAGAAAAATTCATATTTTTTACATACCTCGTATAAAACTAAAAAAAGTTTGATATCTGATGGTTGTATCTTAGATTTTAGACCAGGTAGAGCATTTTATGAAGAATAAGTTTTTTTCGTAAAATTGAAAATAAAATAGTTACAATAATTGAAATAAAATGATGATGGGTATTCGTAATTTGAGAAAAAATTGATTTTTTTTTCGATTAGAATGATGTAATTGTATATTAAAATATAGTTTTTAATTTCAAACAACTTTTCATAATAGTATTTTTTGATATTCTGGAATATACAGGTATAGTTTATCCACCAATAATTTTCCAACATAATCAGCACTCATATTGATATCAAAGAGACCGGCTTTCGAATCAAGGTTGTCAGATATATTTCCTAAAATTCCCAAGTTTATATATTCTGAAAATGTTTTCTCTATTTTAGTATTCAATTGTTACTCAATGACACTGTTAGAAAGATAATATGAAAATATTCTTAAAAAATATATAAATTAATTAACTAGGTACTTCAAATTTCAACGGGCCTTCACTAATAAATTGAAGCAACTTTGTATATATTATACTTAAAGGAAATTTTGGAGTATCGGCAACACTGTAGTCTGGGCAGAATTAAGTAGCGGGTTTTAAATTGACTTTGCCATATTGATGATTTTAACACGATATTAAGAATTTTGTTTTAATGTTAAAACAAGTTTAAACATTTAAAGTATCAAATTTTAAGTAATAAAAAACCAAATTGTGATAGTCACATCCAGTACTTCTAGTTCGTTTCAATTCAACAACAAAAGAACACTATTAGTTAGCTCTTCCCTCTCTCCCTAACGTTAAATCGGCATCGTATTTCATGAACGCGGCAACACCGCGTTCATAATTGTACACCTGCGTGTCACCAAACAAAATTCTTTCCGATTCGTTTATTTGAACAGTGGCGGAGTTACTGGAGAGTTATATATATTTTTGCTACCAAATAATTAATCGAATTAAAAAACAAAGATTTGCATGTTCAATGTGAACGCGTTGTTTCAAAAATGAATATAGTTGAATGACTGATAATGCAATTGTTTCGAGAATTCACGAATTAACAAAAATCGGGTATAAGACGATATAATATAATAGGTACAATTATTGTTTAATTAGGTACTGTTACATAATCATTCCTTAAAACGGAAGCGAAGAAATAAAAAATTGGGTAAGAGGATTGGCACTGTTGCAAAGGAAGTTTATCAATAAACAGTTTATATCTTATTAGTTTATTACAAAGAAAATAGATAGTCCATATTGTGAGGACACTCCAGTCTGAAAAAAATTATGATTCGCTTTCTTTACAGATTCCTACTCAAAAATATCATCATCAATGGTGCTACAGCCCTATGAAAGAGCCTCGACCTTCCCAAGTCTATTACGCCAGTCAGTCCTATCCATTGCCAACCGTTGCCAGTTTGCTGCACCTATTTTTCTCCCATCCTCATCTACACCATCTTTCCATCTAAGTATTTCGTTGCATTGGTCGTCGTTGAGATTTCCGTCCGGCATCTTTAACTTTCGATTTCGTAACCATGGATTTTTCCTGGGTTGGGTAGTTAACCCAACGCCAAACCCCCTTTTCGGAGGGCCATTTCACCCGCTCTCGTCAGTTCCCGACCCAACTTTCCACCCGGGTTGGATACCGGATCTCCAGATTGGGTTGCTCGGTTAACAGGGGACACCAACGTGAAGGTGAGAGTCGGATTTGAGTAGAAGAGGCTAAGTGGAGTAAACTGGAATCAACTCCATGTTTTCGCATTCTACCGCTTTATCCCCTATTCAAAAATATCCCCCTTAAACAAATCTGAAGAGTGAATAGCTATTTTTTTTGTCAGAAATTGTTAAAACAATTTTTTTAAACAAATTCAAAACATTTCCTTTTTTGCACCAAAATATATTGTTTTAGGTTTTTTGGATCATTCTAGACATGAAAGGTATCTTGTAATTTTTCTCAAAAGTTGATAGTCTTCGAGTTATAGGCGATTTAATATCAGAAAAATGCGAAAATGCGCATTTTCGAGGCTTATTAACTCATATTTAAATTGTTATTTTTGAGGTTTCCAAGAGCTTAAATTGAAGCCTAAGCATTCATCTTTAGGATTCTGAAGAGTAATCGGGTCCAACTTCAATGTATACCCTTGTTTTTTAATTGTTAATTATGCGCGTCCATCTGATTTTTATGCCGTAGGATATTTCAAAATCTCCGATTTTGCCCCGAAAACATTTTTTTAGGTTTTTTGGGCAATTATAAACAAAAATGGTTGTATCATTTTTCTAAGAAGATAATAGTTTTCGAGTTATAAGCGATTTAAAATCTGAAAAATGCGAAAATACGCTATACGTATTTTCAAATTTTGCATATTTAACTCGAAAACTATTACCCTCTCAGAAAAATAACAAGAAACCTTTTTTGTTTAGAATGAGCGAGAAAATCTAAAAAAATGTTTTTCAGAGCAAAAGAAGATTTTTCTGAAATAGTATACATACGGCATAAAAATCGGATGGACTCGTGTAATTAACAATTAAAGAATTACAGACTAAATGGAAATTAGACCCGAATATTCTTCAGAATCCTAAAGATCAATGCTTAAGCTTTAATTTAAGCTCATGGAAACCTCAAAAATAATAATTTAAATATGAGTTTTTTAGTCCTAAAAATGCGTATTTTTGCATTTTTCATATTTTAAATCGCTTATAACTCGAAAACTATTAATTTCTCAGAAATATGACAAGAAACCTTTTTTGTTTAGAATGAGCCAGAAAATCTAAAAAAATGTTTTTCAGAGCAAAATATGAGATTTTTAAAATAGTATACGGCATAAAAATCGGATGGACCCGTATAATTATCAATTAAAGAATAACGGCCTAAATGGAAGTTAGACCCGATTACCCTTCAGAATCGTGAAAATGAATGCTTAAGCTTCAATTTACGCACTTGGCAACCTAAAATTAATAATTTAAATATGAGTTTTTAAGTCTCGAAAATGTGTATGTTCGCCTTTTTCATATTTTAAATCGCTTATAATTCAAAACTATTAACTTCTCAGAAAAATGACAAGATACCTTGTGTGTTTAGAATCACCCAAAAAAACTAAAAAATGTTTTCAGGGGCAACATAGGAGATTGTTGAAATAGAGCGCCACCGCACCGGCGTAAAAATCGGATGGACGCACATTATTAGCAATTAAAAAACAAAGGTCTAAATTGAAGTTAGACCAGACTACTCTTCAGAATCTTGAAAATGAATGTTAAAAATTTAATTTAAGCACTTGGCAACCATAAAAATAATAATTTAAATATGAGTTTTTAACCTTCTAAAACAGCGATTTTCGCATTTTTCCGATTTTAAATCGCCTATAACTCAAAAACTATCAACTTTTGAGAAAAATGACAAAATAACTTTCTTGTTTAGAATGACCTAAAAAACCTAAAACATATTTTCCGGAACACAAAAGAAAATCTTTTGAATTTGTTTGTTGAAAAATTATTTAATTGATATAAAAAAATATACAGATACAAAAACCGTGTGCGTTTCTTTTTAAAGTTAAAACAGAAATTAAATATGATTTTTCTCGAAATATATGCGTTTGATGAACTGACCGACCCTTTTTCTTCATTTCCACGCCAGTGGTCAGCACTGTCATCAAAGAGACTAAAGAGCCGACAGTTGGCAAATTCCCGATGGAAACACTATACTTTACTCTTTAAAGAAATTCATATTTTTGACATAACTCGTATAAAATTGATAAAATTTAATATCTGCTGGTTGAGTTTTAGATTTTTGACTATCCAGAGTATTTTATGAAGACTAAGTTTTTCCGTAAAATTGATAATAAAAAAGTTTTCCATATGGTTCCTAGCTACGCAAACATACTGTATACGAGCTTGTGTATAAGAATTTTCAAATTGTAATGCCATATTCGGATTCAGCATAACCAAAAACAAAATAGAAACATATTTGATCAAAGAAAAATGATGAATTCAACGATATTTTTAAAATTATTTATACAAAACAATTGTTAGTGTTTAAAAAATTAATAAACAATTAGCGGCCAAATCTGCGAGTAGAACTTTTTTACTTTAACATGTATATAAACTAAAAAATAATGTGTGTGTACTTTGTACGCACGTAAGAAGTTATACTTCTATTATATGATTTAAACGAAATTAATATACTTTTTATTTATATTTTGTTTAAATATTAAACTAATTTATACTTACTACTTCTCAAACATTTTTATTAGAACAGTGCCAAAAATTAAAATAATAAAAGAATAAAACACACACAAACACATTAAACAAGCCACAAATGATGTCTGAACATTAATTGTCGAAAAATTTTTTTAACTAAATACGTATTTTCTGAAAATACAATTATATAATAAACATACTTACAATCATAAAATGTATTAAAAAAAACAAAAAAGAAAGTTTCTATTGGGACTCGAACCAGCGCTGATAAGAGCGGTTGGTATTGGAATTCATTAGCCTTCTCCGCTTAGCCACGGACACCATGTGTCATTATTTACGAAGATCGACTAACTAAACGGATTAAACTTGTGATATTTTGATATTTTGAAAATTGATCAAATTATTTTAATTTTGAATTGAAATGATTTAGAATTGAAAAAATACAACAAAACATAGAGTAAAAAAACAATATATTAGGTGAATATTGATAGAAATTTTGATGGTAATCAAATTATATAAATAAAAGTATTACATACTATGTATTTTGGCAGATCAAATAGGTAGGTTTATACCCATGATACATTAACAATTATTACGTACCTGTTGCTTTTAAAAACTATTTAAAAGTCACTACAATATTATAAACTTTTTTGTTTCTGTCCTCACAACAATAAAACTAATATATTATACATTTGTTTACCTTTACCTTTACCTCCAAACCACAGCTGCCATATCGGATAATTTTTGACATGTCATTTGAACATCCAATCAGAACAAAGTTATAATGCGCATGCGCCGGGCTGATAGGTTTTAACATATAAAAAAATCACCCTCTATCGCCGGTAAAGAAGTATAACTTCAATAAAAAAAGTTTTAGAAAAATATAAGCTTGTTTAAATTATTCCGAAACAATGCATGTTTTCGTTCTATGTAATTGCACTCCCGTATGACATCCCTATTAGAATAAAATAATAAAAATATCTGCAATAAAAATACAATGTTCATTCAGTATATAAATATTTAATAAAACAATAAAAGCTACATTTTTAAATCCATTCTTTTTGAACTAACATTTTAAATAAAAACACAAATTTTCTTCTAGCAATAGGATGCATACTATCAACTGTTAAATTTTTGAGAATGTCAAAGTCAGTTTTTTCACCTTTTTTGATGTATATTATAAGATTGTTCATTAAAAGTATATGGAAAAACTCTCCAATAGTGTTTTCCTTTAGATTATTGATAAAATCGACATACTTGAACGAAGCTACATCACATTTTAGAGATTCCAAAGTTTTAATAACATGTTCATGGTACAGCTGTAGAAGATATTCAAAATGTTCTTCCAATGTCACTATATCTACACTACTAAGAAGAAAGAAGATTAAATCAGTGGTGACATCTTGTATACCGTACATCTGAAAGTCCACAAAATTATTTTTTACTATCCTTCCGTCTTTGTCTTTTTTCTGCATAGTATTATTCACCCACATATCCTTGTGTACAAGTCCAGAAAATACAGTTTCTTTAATATCAAACTTGTTAAATAAATTCCCTTTGCTAAAATTGTCTTCATCAGCATCGATTAAATCATCTAACTTATCTACATGTTTCCTGCAAATATGGTCTTGACTTAGTATTTGTTTCAAGGTAGCTCTGGGCATCTTTGGTATACCACGATGATCGGGGCCATTTTCTTTGGGTTTATTTTTGGGACAATTGTCTACAAATACCTTTTGAAACAAATCTGGTTGTTTCAGTTTGATTGCTAGAGGAACGGCGTGGAAGACAGCTAAGTCAGTGACTAGTAGTTTGGCGCCCTCTAAGTCAAATCCTTTGTGTCTGTCTTGATTGCCGAATCCTGAAAATTTAAAAATATTTATTTAAAGTGTACGCAAAACCATTTGACAATATTAAAAAGGAGTAACTTTTTTTTTTATTTTGGATCAAAAATTAAAGTAGGAAATATCCTATCGGAAGAATTCCTTGGAACTAAAGCATTGTCGTTCTCCGGTTCGGTTTAAAACAGAGCTAAACAATTATTTTTTTACACTAGTCTCCTATTTTTTATTGCAGATATTGGATCAGAATTCAATCCTCTAATAGCTGGACATCAAATTCAAGCTCAAAAAAATTTCAAAAAGTTCCAAAAGCTCAAAAATGAATGTAGCAGAGGATAACATAAATAAACCAAAGCAGTGGCGACGCGTGACTTTTTCTAAAGTGTTACCAAACCAGATGTAAAAAATCTTATTTAAAAAAAATATTTTGAACCTCCCAAATATAAGTTTTTGTTTTCAATCCTGTGGGATAAAATTAAACAAATCACTATTCCCAAATTATATGTATGTAATTATGTACATGTAACAGGTATAACAATAAATAATAAACAAACTAAACATACACTGTGTGTCAGCTAAATGGAATAAATTCAATAGTTCAAATACTAATTGGTTTTTTGAAAAATGACTGAATCTGTCGATTAGTATTTCAAATGGAAATTTTTTTCATACAATAATAATGTATACAGGATGTCCCAATTTAGATATATGGCGTCATCATTGATTTTCTTAAATGGCAATACTGTCATTTTGATAGCTATTTGGATAGGGTGTGTAAAGTTATACATAACTACAAAATATCAAATTTTTATTCCTTAACATTTACAAGATAATAAAAAATAACAAAGTCGTGTCTGTAATTTGGAATAAATTCAATAGTTTAAATACTAATTGTTTTTTTTTTTTGAAAAATGACTAAATCTGTCGATTAGTATTTGAAATGGAAAATTTTTTCATACAATAATAATGTATACAGGGTGTCCCAATTTAGAGATATGGCGTCATCATTGATTTTCTTAAATGGCAATACTGTCATTTTGATAGCTATTTTGATAGGGTGTGTAAAGTTATACATAACGACAAAATATGAAATTTTTATTCCTTACCATTTACAAGATAATAAAAAATAACATTAAATCTCTAAATTGGGACACCCTGTATACATTATTATTGTATGTCAAAAATTTAGATTTCAAATACTAATCGACAGGTCTAAGCATTTTTCAAAAAAAAAAAATTATTATTTAAACTATTAAGTTTATTCCACATTACAGACATAACTTTATTTTTTATTATCTTGTAAATGTTAAAAAATAAAAATTTGATATTTTGCAGTTATGCATAGCTTTACACGCTCTATCTAAATAGCCATTAAAATAACAGTGTTGCCATATAAGAAAATTAACGATGACGTCATATTTCTAAATTGGGACATCCTGTATACATTATTATTGTATGTTAAAAATTAATATTTAAAATACTAATCGACAGATCTGAGCATTTTTCAAAAAAACAATTAGTATTTAACTACTGAATTTATTCCATTTGGCTGACACACGCTGTATTATTCTACCATAAAATTAACATAAAAAAATGAACAAGTAGGAAAAAGAATAGATTTTGAAAACTATTGTTCATATTTTAATTCTTCCATTTTCAATAATATCATTTTTTTTCTTCAAAATTATATATAAAAAAATATACAAGGAGAATAACTTTTCAAGTAGTTGATCAATTACGCAATACGTAGCAACACTCTTCCACACTGTAATCTGTAATAGCTACTAAACTAATGTTACCAATCCTCAAAATGGTGACAATACTGATATACACAGCGTGCCCGCGCGCCGTCTCTCGTCGCTCCAACAGAGCCGTCGCTCCTTCAAAATTTTCAGAAACGATCTAGTCCCGAGCGATAGCGAGGTTTCTCCTGCGTTACCACTGCCAGTATCGGTAACAGCATATAATAAAGTGCAATGGATTCATATATCTCGCCAATATTTTCGTGCGTCTAGTTGGCTATTTACTGAATTAGGTACTATTAACAAATATTTCTGTTGGTAAAAAATATAAATGGAATTATTTCATAAGTCATAAAATATTTATTGCAAGATTTTTAACTGTTACCAATGGTAACAGTGGTTACACGGACGCTTCGCCAGTAAACCAAAGAGAAGAAGATCTAAATAATTAGCTTAGTAAAATATTACATGAAACAATGGTGTAGAAATAATATGAAAAATGTTTAAAGATAATATCTCATAAATAATAGAAAAACATACTAATAAGAATCAAAGACAAAAGAAAAACAACAATGGATGGCAATGAAATTCTTGAACTTATGGATCAGAGAAGATAACAGGCTAACAACATAAGAAAAAATAGAAAGTAATATAACAAAAGATAAAGATCGCGAAAAAAAAAGTGGATGGAGGATAAATGCATTGTAATGGAAGAGTTAAAATGCAAACACGATACATTCAATATGTTCAAAAGGGCAGAGAGATAGCTAGCCTCTGTCATAAGAAAACTCCTAATAAAATTGTAGACTAGACAGGCGAAATGACGGTAAATGGAGAACAAATTAGGATAACTATTTAATGATGTCAGACCAGAAGAACAGCAGATACTAGAGGTAAAGACAAACGACCAGAAATACTAAAGGTAGAAGTACTATATACTATAAAGATGGCAAATATTAGGAAAGAAAGAACAGGTACAATACCAGTCTAACCACAAAAATCAAAAAAAATCTTTCAGAGCGTAGTGCTGGAAAGGAAGATATATCGATAGATAGAGACAGAGAAGGTGATTGGGAGCATAGAGTGCTGGGAAGGACTAAACGACGAAGTCATAATAGGAAAAAGCTGAAGAATAATAAGAAGAAATAATAATTCTTACCTGCTACTTGAAGATTTTCCAAAACCAAAACAGCATCTCCATCAGGTTCTTCTTTACCATCAAGATTGTATCTGGCAGCAATCAGTTTAGGAAAAATCTCGACCTCCTTCTGACCATGTTCTTTCAAAAACTTCTGCATGGTCGGCACAATTTCCTTATAAAAGGCAATCTCCGGTTTAAACAGGCTACTGCTCTGTGCAGCCATGTCTGCGTCAGCGATACAACATTTGGCGACAAAATGTTCGGTGTTTGTGGCATTGGTGTCCTTATTTCTTGTTGTTACTTGCAGCTTAAGCATGTCACTGAAGTAGTTATCTCCTGGTTGAGTGAGATTTGTTATTGTCTTGTCCACTATTTCAACATTTTCTCCAAGGGCTGGTTTCAATAAATTGTTTAGGTCTTTTATTCGTTCGCCTTCCATTTTCACACACAAAATTTACTAACAGCACAGCAAATAAATTTAGATAGATTACAAAAATAAACTAGATAGTCGATTACACACTATATGCTTATTTATACCTGTACGACACTATCTACATAGCACAATCATATCTCAAAATCAAAAATCTGGTAGTTTTTGTAGATAAGTACATAGGTACTTATAAACTCACAATCATCATGATACGATGCAAATCAAATAGTGTGTACTCTATGCATTATTATTGTATTTCTCATGGTTCATAAAAATTACTGGTCATTGCAAAATATTCAGTTATTTTGTATACAGGGTAAGGATGAAGTATAAGTATATGGAATCAAGTAAATATATTTGAAACAAAAAAGACGATGTTCATAAAACTTTCCATGAAAGAATCTACACAATAACACAAAACGTACCTATCTAATGTCGTATCCACTTTCGGTTTCACTGAAAATACCCTCTACTTTTTAAATTTAAATTGGACACTGTATGTTTTTACAGATTAAAAAAACTTGTTGTTTCTAATTCAGATAGACATAAGTTTGGTAGAAGAAATTTGTTAAAACGAGAAACAAATCATTTTAAAGTTAAATAATAGGTATATTTATCTCTTCAGATCAATCTTCTCCGTGTGCCTCATCCTTTAAGAGCATTGGCGATCATTACAGCTTTTTATTCTAATAAAATAAAATTTTTATTGGTTAAGTTATACTTCTTTAGGCGCGATTTCATTGAGGGTGAAATTTTATTAATCTGCGCGCATGCGCACACCAACAGTATGGTATTATAGTCGTTATACGGGCTCTGATTGGGCGTTGAAATGATTTGTCAATAATTGTTCAATATGGAGGTTATCGGTAAATAAAAATTTTGTTTATATTAGTTTTTATTGTTGCGAGGGGAGAAATAAAATCAAATTTATAATTATAGTGACTTTTTAAATAGTTTTGAAAAGCCGCAGGTACGTAATTCTAAATGTTTCAGTTGTATTCCAATAAAAAATTATCTTCATACCTATCTATGTATTTGGAAAATGTAAAAAAAATAATGTAGTTACCTATTAGTAGGCAATGCTTTAATTTACATAATCTGATTACGAACAAACTTTCTACAAATCTTCATCTAATATATCGTTTTCTTACTCTATATTTTGTTGCATTTTAATTCGACAAAAATCAAACTAATAATTTGATTAAATTCGTATAAATAAACAAAATGTCAAAATGTTTATGGTGTAAACGTTTAGTTTGTGTATATTTCCACATGACGTATACGCGAATGTGGTGCAGTGGGAAATCGCTTCGACTTTCGTACGGCGCGATACGCGTGAAGTGGGTTCAAGCCCCAAGCAAGTTGTTATTTTTTTATTTTTTTTTATAGATTTTATGATTGTAAGTATATTATTATAAAAATTTTTTGAAGTTATACTTCTTTACCGGCGATAGAGGGTAAATTTTTATATGGGAAAACCTAGCGACCGGGCGCATGCGCATTATAACTTTGTTCTGATTGGATGTTCAAATGACATGTCAAAAATTATTCAATATGGCGGCTGTGGCACAGCTGTAGTTAGATTATTTATGGTTGTTGCGTTTTAAAATTTGTGTGAAAAGAAACAACAAACAAAAGTTAGTTAATAGTTATACTGCCTTTTTAAATAGTTTTCATATACCTATATTTTTGGACTTTTGGACTATTTTGGACAAGGAAAACTCATTCTAATTTGGTAAGTACCTAGTTTTTATTATAATCATATTGTAATTATACATTTGGATTAGGTTGAAATACATACATTTGTTTTCTCAAGAATGCGGATTTTAGGGAGAAATCCCAAATTAAGTTCGATTTTTATTTTTAAATTATGATTTTTTGGCGTAGATTTATTTATCTAGTAGGTATGTAATGCTTTGATTTACATACTTAATTTGATTACCAACAAAAGTTCTACCAATCTTCATCTAATATATTGTTTTCTTACTGTTTTGTTATATTTTTATATTTTCTTCCACAAAATTTAAACTACATAATTTTCAAAACAACTGTCAAACAGTAAAACGTTCAGTTACCGTATTTTTCCACATGATAAATAATGTGCGATTGGACGAGTGAGTCTACGCTTCGATTACGAGTCAAAGCGGCACGAAATTCAAGGGTTCAATTCCCGATGCAAGTTTTATTTTTTTATGCATATTATGATTGTAAGTATATTTGTTATATAATTTTTTTTTCAGCAAATGCGTATTTAAAATTTTTGCCAACAATTATTATCGTCCAGAAATAATTTTTTTTTTGTGGCATTTTTCAATGTGTTTGTGTGCGTTTTATTCTTTTATTTTTTTAAATTTTTGGTATAGTCTTAAAAATCACATAATATGTAGTAGAAGTATAACTTCTTACGTGCGTACAAAGTACACACACATTCTTGTTTCAGAAAATACGTATTTAATTAAAATTTTTGGCAACAATTATTGTTCAGAAATCATTTGTGGCATTTTTCAATGTGTTTGTGTGTGTTTTATTCTTTTATTTTTTTGATTTTTTGTATTGTTTTAATAAAAATTTTTGGAAAGTAGTAGAGAAACTGTTTAAAGTACAGTACAACCTTGTTAATCCGGACCTCGTTCATCCGGATGTCCGGATCAATCCGGAATGAAAAAATAAAAAAAATTATTTTGATAATTGTATGTATGTATGTATGTAATGCGATTTCCCGGTCATTAATTTGTTGACTTGAGTGATCGGACGGTCTTTGATCGATCAAAGACTTTTTTGTAAACAAAAACTAATGCTCGCGTAAATCATATAGGGTGTAAATCATAGTAAGTTATCATTTCACATGTAGTTTTATTAACCTTATTATATTTCCGGATTATCCGGATTTTCGATTTACCGGATCGCTTCCGGTCCCAGTTAGTCCGGTTAAATGAGGTTGTACTGTATATTGATTTCGTTGAAATCATATTATAGAAGTATAACTTCTTACGTGCGCACAAAATACACACATTCTTTTTTTTTTAATTCAGTTGCAACGCGAAGGCAAAACAATCTTATTTTTCAATTAGAATACGGAGCGGAGTCCAGCCCTCTGAATCGCGATTTTCGACTCTAATTGGAGTCTCATCGGAGAGAGCGTAGGATTGTTCTATTCTCATCGGAGAACAAGCCTACGCTCTCTCCGATGAGACTCCAATTAGAGTCGAAAATCGCGATTCAGAGGGCTGGACTCCGCTCCGTATTCTAATTGAAAAATAAGATTGTTTTGCCTTCGCATTGCAACTGAATTAAAAATAAAATTTTTATTTTATTTTTATATTAGTCTTTACTCCTTTGAGTAACTAGGTCCATTTTCTGTTGGAATTTACCAGCTGAACAGACGGGGTCGTGAATTGTAAGTTTTTGAATTCCCTCTTGTCTTCTTCGCTTCAGCATCCATATGGCTTGCAAATTTTAGAAGCCTTGGAGGTGTTACCAAGGAAATGGACAATTAGTTTTCAATTTAAAAATCTTTTAGTAATGTTTTTAATATTTTTAAATATTATTAATAATGCTATTAGGATTGAAAACTTCATCTTAGCTTTTTATTCTGTCTGCAGCGGTTTTGAAGAGTTATATCGTTGTTTTTCCACTCAAATTCTTTAAATTTTTCAATCAGGACGTGCAAATGTCAAAAAAAATTTCAACTCTGAAGTCAGGTACAGCCAGATCAGCTGAATGCAATGAGACTTGCAATGTATGATCGATTAGGTTTTTGTTCATTGCAAGAGGGTGGTTTGTTCGAACATTTAAGTGGTCTTTACTAGTTTCGATGCAGTCATTTTCCTTTCCTTGTTTTTTGGGCCTCTGACGATCCGTGCTACATGAAGTGAATGATGCACAAAAATAGTTACAAACAAGGGGACTTGACATAATAAGATTGTGCGCTCAGAAAGTAAATGCTTTGCAGATTCAGACAACACTGAATGTAATCTAGACTACGGATTTGACGAAATTGACGAGCAGGATTTCAAGCTGGAAAGACTTCGACTGCGGACTTTCGTTGCTGCTACAGACAACGAACATAAATTGATTAATGCAGACTCACTTGAATTATTTAAATTCATTGTTAAATCCAAGCTGGAAGATACTCTGCCCAATATGTTAATAACGTTCCGAATATTTTTCGCAGTTGCTATAAGCAATGCGAGCTGTGAGAGAAGTTTTTCAAAATTGAAATTGATTAAAAATTATTTAAGATCGACAATGAGTACTCTAATACTAACTAATTTGTCTATTTTGTCTATTGAAAAAGAGGTGTGTGATGTGATAGACATTGACAGTGCAAAGACTTTGCTCTTAAACAAAGTAGACGTATACATTTTTAATTGAAGACGAAAGTTTTGTTTTTAATTCTAACAAATACTCATATTATTTTTCAATACAAATATAACATAGTATCGTTCTAGTTCTAATTAAAAATTGAATTTATTTAATCTTGTCGATCGTCGCGTACCTAATCTTAAGTGATTGGTATGTACCTAAGTTATATCAATGTAAGTATCTAATTGGTTAAAGTAAAATAATTTTTTTATTAATAAACGTGATTGTAAAACTTAGATAAACTTTTTTATTTAAAATCTAACCCGTATAATGCAAAATAATGATGACTGTTCTCGCCGAAAAGTTCTCTATAATTATTAATGTATGTAATGTATAGTATAGGTACATTAAATTTAAAATACCTAAATAAGAGGACGGCAAAATTGTCCCCCGCCCCGGGCAGCCGACACTCACGGTACGCCACTGGATTTTGGGCTTCCATTTCTTATTGTTACACCCCAATCCTAGATCAATCGGCTTCAACATCAACCTTCCATCTTTTCTCGGACGGCCTACTGATCTTTTACCATTTGGCCTCTCATTACTACTATTATATCCACAGTATAATGTGGTCAATAAAGAACAAAATATATGTAAACAAAATATATCTCTCAGTTTATGAGATTAATTTTTTCTGTAGAACCATTCTGTTGAAATATGAACATACTTCTGTTTTCCCCTGTACTGTATACTTAAAATCTACCAAATGTATAAAATATCTCGGTTACACACAACCAACGGAAACTATTATAATAAAACATAATTAGTTAAAACTTCTTATTGATTCATAAAAATATAAAATCCATTTTAAGTACAATATATTTAAGACAAAACCAGAACAATAATTTCCTTTTGGTAGTAAAAAATGAGTTAACATCTACACATGTCCCATTCAGTAAATTGAAATTAGGTCACACTCGCCTTTTCCGTAAATCGACATAAAGAGAATTTAATATAATGATGTTTTCTCACTTGTATTTATTTCAAAAAAAGCTTTATTTCTGAATTTTACACTGAACTTATACAATAACTATAATTAAATGATTCAAACAAAAAGTTGACTGTTACAAGTTGAACTCAAGCGTAAGAATGAATTAGACTTTTTCTAGTTCCCTATTTTATAACATTCTAACTAATAAATTAAAAACTAATGGGTTCATTGCGTCTTTGCTGTGTCTTCCGTCCAGGTGGTCCAGGCGGGAGTCGTATCGCGTTGGTATCCATAAAGGGTGATATTGTTACATTTCTATATACTCTCATCTCAATCGCTAAGCAGAAAACATACATTTCACATTTTTTCACTCTTACGCATT
Source organism: Diabrotica virgifera virgifera (assembly GCF_917563875.1). Taxonomy (NCBI): domain Eukaryota; kingdom Metazoa; phylum Arthropoda; class Insecta; order Coleoptera; family Chrysomelidae; genus Diabrotica; species Diabrotica virgifera. The sequence continues at coordinate 253,063,067 of NC_065449.1, forward strand.
TCTAAATTAGAAAGACAGTCTCTATTTTCTTCTTCTTCAAATGCCATCTTCGTTCCGAAGGTTGGCGATCATCAGGGCTATACGTATTTTCGAAACTGCTGACCGAAACAATTCGTTGTTGCTACAGCTATACCATTCCCGTAGATTCCTTAGCCAGGAGTTTCGTCTTCTTCCTATGGACCTTTTTCCTGCTATCTTCCCCTGCATAATTATTCGAAGCAGTTCATATCTTTCGCCTTTTGTAATGTGTCCCAAATACTGCAGTTTTCGTTTCTTGATCGTAAATATGACTTCCTTTTCTTTATTCATTCTTCTCAAGACCTCGACGTTTGTGACTCTCTCCGTTCATGATATTCAAATGTCTCCAATTTTTTGATATTTTTTTTTTCAGCGTCCATGACTCCATTCCGTAGAACAGCATAGAAAGTACGTAACATCTCATCAGGCGAAGTTTCATTTCAAGGCTCAAATCTCTTCCACAGAACACTCTCTTCATTTTAGTGAATATGGATCTGGCTTTTTCTATTCTTATTTTGATTTCTGCTGAGCTATCGTTGTCTTCATTTACAAAAGTGCCTAAATATTTGTATTTGCTAACTCGATCGATAATTTCATTGTGTAAATATAGATTTTGGACATTTCGTGTTGATTTCGATATTATCATAAATTTAGTTTTCTTTATGTTCAAAGATAGTCCATATTCTTCGCTGCAGTCTGCTATCTTATTCACCAATGTCTGTAGCTCTTCAAGTGTTTCTGCGATCAGAACGGAGTCGTCGGCAAATCTTAGATTGTTTAATCTAACACCATTTATTTTAATACCTATGGATTGCTCAGAGAGTGTTCGATTCATTACGTCTTCGGAATAGAGATTAGACAGGGTTGGTGACAGTATACACCCTTGTCTCACACCTCGCTTTATTTCAATTTCTTCAGTGGTATTATTCTCTACTCTCACTACTGCTTTCTGATTGTAGTACATATTTGCTATTAGTCGGATGTCTCGTTTATCTAAATTTTTTCTGCCAGGAGTCTGATTAGATGATCATGCCGCACTTTATCAAAGGCCTTGTTATAATCTATGAAACACATGAATACATCTTTATTTATGTCAAGACATCTTTGAGACATAACGTTCAGTGCAAACAACGCCTCTCTTGTTCCGAGTCCATTTCGGAATCCAAACTGGGTATCATTGATGTCCATTTCCAGTTTTCTGTGTACTCTAGTGTGTATAATTTTCAGGAATATTTTCAGTACATGGCTCATCAAACTGATTGTACGGTAATCACTACATTGTTTGGCATTCATCTTTTTTGGTATAATAACAAAGGTGGAAAAAAGCCATTCTTGTGGTATTTTTCCTGATGTATAAATGCTATTAAAAAGTTCAACTAAAATATGGATCGAGTCTTCTTCTATCAGTTTAAGGATTTCCGTTGGTATTTCATCTTGACCTGGGGCTTTACCGTTTTTCATTCTGTTTAGTGCGTACATTACTTCTTTTTCTGTTATTTCTGGACCTTCGTCTCCTTGTATGTTACTTAGTTCAGATTGTTGTCTATCATCTGCAAAGAGTTCTTTAACATAGTTTTTCCATGTCTTCAACTGTTCTTCTAGTTCTGTTATGTTTCCGTTGACATTATACAGGGTATTTGGCTGCTTACATTTTTGTGTACCTGCAAGTTCTTTCACTTTTTTATGTACATTAAAAATATCATGTTTTTGCCTGCAATTGCTCCATTTCTTCACATTTTCTTTTATAAAAATCTTCCTTTGCTATTTTGATTTTCTAATGCGATTTAATTAAGTTGAATAAGTTGTACAGTAAATTAGTGTAATATGATGTAATATTAAACATTCTCAATTTATAAATGAAAAATAAAATTTAGTTTGCATCTGGTGCTTTAATTTGGTATTGGTAGCAGTTTCCCAGTAGCAGAATAATCGACTCATTCTTATGTGTGGAGATTAATACAAGATCAGCACACATTCTCTACGAAAATATTTTAAGGAAGGGAAAAAAACAATGAACAATTGGTATCAGAGTATTTATTATCTTATTAATTACATATAAATATACAGATAGGAATTCATTTATATACAGACTCCTTAAAGAGGAAATTTAACAAAAACTTGGTATATAGTACACAACAAAATCATATCTATTCTTTAGTAGCTCATTTTAACTCCAAGTTAACTCATTTTGCTCTATGTATGAAGAAAAATTTAGCACAAGATGCAACATTTTAATAAGAAAAAGGCACATACAACATTTATATAAATATAAGAGGATAAAAAAATGGAAAGTTAATATTTTAAAGAAAAAAGTAAAAGTCTTCATACCGTTTCAGTCGATGTTTATGTTTTTGACCAATGCCAAACCTAGTTGGCTCAGATTACAAACTTTGAAATAAATTAAAGGAGTTATTGAATTTACAGTGCTTTCTTAAGATAAGGTCATTATATGAGTGTGTAAATGTAAAGGGTGACTAAAAACACAACTACGGTTGAATTTTTCGAAAGGTTTCAAACACGTGGTAAATTTCTAGCTGTACCAATATCCTCCTGAGGCGTCATATACACTTTTCATCAGCAAAAAATTCAAAGTATGATTTCCGAGAGATATTTCAGATAATTTAATACTCATAAGAGCCATATGCAGACGATACAGTTATTTTAAGTGATGATATGAATGGATTACAACACCTTTTAAATGCCATTGACAGAGTGGGAAGAGAGTTTGGCCTAAATATAAACTGTTCAAAAACAAAGTACATGGTATTTAGCCGTTTGGCCCATCAAGATTCACGGTTATATGTTGATGGTCGTATGATTCAAAGAGTACCCAGTTTTAAATATCTTGGTTGCCATATTACTGAACAACTAGATCCAGATAAAGAGATAAAATGTAGAATCGAGATAGCCCGCACGACATTTTTAAAAATGAGGTCATTCTTCTGTAATGATACCTTGCAACTTCAACTTCGAAAGCGCATGATTAAATGCTACATTTGGTCAGTCCTCTTGTATGGTGTCGAAGCATGGACATTAAAAATATCCACCATTAACCGTTTGGAGGCCTTTGAAATGTGGCTGCACAGACGTATTCTGAAAATACCATGGACGGCTATGCTGACAAATGTGGCAGTCCTTAAGAGAGCAAATGCTACCCGCGAGCTGCTTGATAACATCAAATATAGAAAGATGGCCTATTTTGGACACGTAGTAAGGGGAGACCGGTATAATATTCTTCAACTTATTATGATGGGTAAAATCGAAGGACGCAGAGGAATTGGTAGAAAGCAGGCCTCTTGGTTGAAGAATATCCGGGAGTGGACAGGAATAAAGAAAGCAGAACACCTATTTAGAATAGCTCGAGACAGAGACAGTTTCGCCATGTTAATCGCCAACGTCAAGGGGACTTGATAGGGCACGTTAAGAAGAAGAAGGGCCACCAATAAGTTGTTCCATATCGTGAACACTAAAGATGTTAAAAAAATCGAAAACAGATAGATCACTGGAACTCATCCACCTTACTCCACAGACCTGGCACTCTCGGATTACTGTCATTTCACTATATGGAAGCACTCATTGAGCAAGCAGCTCTTTTATAAAGATAAGAAGGTCCTTGTTGACTCGTTTAGATATGTATAAAATACTATACTTATAATATCTCTCACTTAACTTGGAGTTAGGCTTTACAATTTTTTTATATCTTACTATTAGATACGTATTCGGATTATTTTAGAACAAAGCGACTCAATAAATTTCAGTCTATAATTTACAATTTTTCGATATATACAAAAACATTGCATTAATTTTTAACTAAAACTAAAAAATTTGTATTTGAAATTGATAATTATTATTATAAACTTCCACTGTTTTACTCGGAAAAGGGTTGTTGCTGTAGAAACTCTGTCGTTTGTTGAAAGGACTTATGGGCAGTAACTTTCAGCTATAGTTTACCATCACAATAAAATCTGAATGTGATTAACTAATTAACATTGCTGATATAACATTTTCAGATTTTTCAAACATTAATTTGCATTACACCATTTTTCATATCGCTTGTGTCACTTGACTCACTCTTTGATAGGTTAAACTTTTCGCTTTTAGCTCAAAAAATTGCAATGTTTTTGATATATTAGATACAGAAAAAAGTTTAATTCAACATGGTATGTCGGTCATAAATATTTTTTCTTTGCTCTTTGACTTGTCGTTTCCATTTGTCTTGTTGATGTCCAACTCTGTTCAAGACGTTTCCTCTTACGCTCATGTTGTGGGACATTGGACCAGCAGATACGTCATCCTAAAAAGAACATCAGTAAATAATTATGTCCAGCAAACAAATAATAAAGCCGGCCATTCATGGTACTGCGGTGTCGTTCGACAAGATCGTCGATGATATCAATTCTGCAGTACTGCAGCAGACAGGCCAGTTTCTTCGTGGCCAAATTGTACGATTTTGTTGTATGCGCGGTCACACACGATCAAAATTTTTCCCAATTAGTCAAATTCGACAAAATTGAATGACGCCGCAGTGACGTGAGTGGCCGGCTTTACAGTCGCTGCTCAATTTATTAGACTCACCCTAGAAATATCAGTTTTTTTCTTTGAAACACCTTAAAAGTATGTTCAAAGACATACGGCACTGCTGAATGGGTTAAGCAACAATTATTTAACAATCGTGCTACATAATTAAGTTAAAGATTGTAAGACTTTTTGATTGAATTGTGAAAACTTGACAGATGGCAATAGAATGGGCTAAAAGGGTGCAATGAATTGACTTTTTCAACTTTAGTTTTTTAGTTAAATTAGTGGTTGATGTTCAAATTTTCGTTAAATTTGCAGTAGTAAGTGTTAATATTCGTCTTTATTAATGTTAGTTTTTAATTTGTTAAATTTAAGATATTAATAAATATATGTTAATTTCTACACGACGAATGTCTTCGATTGGAATTTTTTCAGGGTGATTATAAAGATCTTTTTGTTGAGCAAATCTCTTCTGTTCTCTTCTGGTATTGCTCTATTAGAAAATACCACATGTATCAAAGAGAAACAGCAAAAAAATATGGTATTCTTGTTCTCATGATCATTTTTCAGTGCGTCATTAATTATGACGTCATATACTGTATTGGCTGTGTCGAGACTTATTTCATGTAATTATTGACGAATCTGACAGATGCCACAATCGTACTTAGCCATAGGTGAAAAGCTTGTGGAATTAGTAATTTAGTAGATTTGATTTTTACACAATATGTTAACATGAAGGTATTTTTTATAAAGGGGAATAGAATTAAAAAGTAAACAATATTGTTAATTAAATTTATAAATATGGAAACATTAAAAAATGACACAAAACTATCCATAAACTGTGTTTTTATCTTCTTCTCTAGGTGCTGTCTCCGCTTCAAAAGTTAGCAATCATCAGAGAGATCTTTATTTCTGAAACAGCGGCTCTAAATAATTCATTGTTATTACATCCAAACCAGTTCCTAAGGTTCTTCAGCCATGAGTTACGTCTCCTCACTATGGATCTTTTTCTTGCATAATGACCTGGAGTATTAGATATACATCTCTCATCACATGTCCCATATATCTCAGTTTTCTTCTTATTTGTTAGTTCTCGTTCCTTATGCGTAAGTCTCATTACCTCCACGTTGGCTATTCTATCTACTCATGAGATATTTAGCACTCTTCGGTACATCTCGAATGTCTCTAGTCTCCTCACGTCAATGACTAACTTTTAACGAACTAAATTCTAAACCAAAACACAAAATAATGCACAAAGACGTTGTGAAACACAAGTGAAGTCGAATTCGAAATTTCAAAACGACAGGTACACAAAATACTGACCTGAATAATAACCGTCACTTGACTCTTTGACACTTCTAAAAAATGGCCAAAATGGACGAAGTTTTCGTCAAATGTTCGTAATACGTGTATTTGATTGGCTAGAAAAAACGCGCATTCTAAATATCAACGAATCAAAAGTAGGTTAGGAATAGACATCTTATGTATATAACCATTGTAATGCTGCATTATTTTTGTGTTTAATCACGGAGCTACCGCTTTTTCCGTCTCATCTAACTTAATGCATTAGAGAGAAATCGAAAAACTGTGACGCACTGAAAAATGATCATGAGAACAAAGGTTGAGTCAAAACTTAAAGAGAAACATCCTGTTACATCGGTTTGGAGGGGTCGGTAAGGCAGAAATATTTCAGTCACCCCCAGAGAGCGAATTTTAAAGAATTTGGCTGTTAAATACAGAAGAATCACCCATAGCGACATATACGGAATAAATTGGAAGACTCAGAGTGTTCAGTATCGGAGTCTACTGTACGCCAAAATTTGTACAATATGGGATTCAAATCTCATAGGCCAGTTAAGGAACCACGTAAACAACCAACTATCACCACAATGTTCAACAAACGCTTAGCTTGGACCAATTTGCATAAAGACTCTATTGCCATAATAATATTTGTGCAAATTGGCCGAAACTATGTGGTGATGGTTTTGGTTCCTAAACAGGCCTATGACATTTGAATCCCATACTGTACAATTTTCGGCGTAGAGTGGACTCCGATAGTGAACACTCTGATTCTTCCAATTTATTGGTTATATCGCTATGGGTGACTCTTCTGTGTTTTATAGCCAAATTCTTTAAAATTCGTTGCCCTCTGGGGATGACTGAAATATTTCGGCCATACCTACCCCTCCACCGATGTAACAGGATGTTTCTCTTTAATTTTGTAGCTCAACCTTCGAACTGACGATTAAGATATACCATATTTTTTGCTATTTCTCTTTGATACATGTGGTATTTTCTAATAGAACAGCAACAGAAGAGATTTGCTTAACAGACAGATTTTTACAATCACTCAAATGAAAAAATTTCAATCCAAGATATTCGTCTTTTAAAAATTAACATATTTGTATTAATAATTAAAATAAATTAAACAAATTAAAAATAAAGATTAATATAGAACAATATTAGCACACACCACTGCAAATTTTACGAAACAACACTAATAACTAATTTAATTAAAAAACTAAAGTTGGAAGAAGTCGAGTCCTTGCGCATTTTTAGCACATTCTATTACCATCTGTCAAGTTTTCACAATTCAAAAACAAATTTTACAATTTTTAACTTAATTATGTAGCACGATTATTAAGTAATTATTATTACACCATTTAGCAGTTCCGCATCACTTTGAAGATACTTTTTAAGGTGCTTGAAATTAAAAAACACTGATTTTTTTTAGGGCGAGTCTAATAAATTGAGCAGGGACTGTATATAGATGAGTATAATTTTGAAGATTGCATTGTTTTGGCATGTGAGATTACCTATGATAACATTTAAAGAAGCAGAACTTATTGTAAGGAATCCGTCTTACTACAAAACAGTTACAAACAGTAAGTTTGATTTATTTAATAATGATAAAAATTTCCCAGCTATTTAACAACCAGCATCTCAAAGTAAGATACCTTCACATATACTACACAAGCCACAAAGATAGGCAGCAAATAGGAAATGTAAATATTCATCACCACCAAGCTCTCAATGTACATTAGTACAATCGGGGTCATCTAGTAAAAAAGAACAGACAAATAGTAAAATAAAAAATTTAGTAATTCCAAATCCTTATAAGAAAGAGTTTATGCTATTTAAAGAAAAAATAATTGGTCAAGTATTCAAATTTATTAGTTCTGACTTGTAATACAGCCTACGGAAGTACATTTCAAACTAAAATCAGAGATAGAGTCACATTTTAAGGGACGGTTGTTTAAACACTAATCAAGAAGTTGATTATAATCAATCAGTTTATTGTAATCAATTTTCTTGATGGGAATCAAATCGAGACATCAAAAATACATGTAAAACACTAATCATTCATTGATTGTAGGTAAAGCAGTAATTAAAATATAGCCGCAGCTCTTAATTATTAAAAATTGCTTATTATTATTGATTTGTAAATAAAAACAAGAAATTAACATCAGAAAGAGTTTGATTATGGTTTATTTTAGATTAAAACCAAAGTAATATAATAAATCAGTCAACATAACCTCAAAATGTGACATCTGTCAGAGGTAGCCTTAATCAAATATAATTGTAATTAAATATTTAATAATGATCAATGGATTTCATTTTTGATTAGCCTTCGAACAACCGGCGCTTAGAGAATCAGAACAGTATAGATATATACGTAGTAGAGAGCAGAGATAAAGAAAATGGATCCAAATGGGAAGACAGGAACAACATTTTAGTAAAAATAATTTTAAAATGTTGCAATTGAACTGTCGATCTTTGAAAGCAAATTATCCTAGTTTTTTAAATATTATGTATTTCAAAATCATCTTATGATATTACTTAGTGTTATCTGAAATATGGCTAAACCAAAATTAGAATTCTAATGCAGAGATGGTAGTTATGGAAGAGTCAGCATACTCATCTCTAAAGCCAACAATTACAAAAAAAATCCAATGCACTATTACTCTAATACCACTGTAGAAATTTGTGCTGTATAAATTAACACTCTTAAATGTATAACAGTTTTGGTGTATACACATACACCTCCTATTAAATGTTCTCGTAGGGATTGGGAAAATATCATTAACACTTTGACTGCCACATACTCCGATCGAAGCATGACAGTCTCCTTAGGTGACACTGCCTACTCCGATAGGAATATCGATCACATAATCGGATTAAGACTCACGGAGTAGTTGGAGTTACTGAAGGAGGTCGACACACAACTTGTTACTGTTCCAAATGTATACAATATTTTGTGGAAATTTTAATTCCCATCGTCTGTCATTGGTTAGAAATTAATTTCACACACTCACCATGGGTGTGACTAGAGCCTATTTTGGGTTTGGATTTGTACTAATATAAAAGAAATGAAAATGGATCTAATTATGAAATATCCAGCTAAAATGCGGTTTTTTCTTCTAATTTAATAGATCTACCCTTTTTGAAGTAAAAATTGCCACAAAAGCACATTTAATGCTCCCACTAAATAAAAAATTAACTTTTTTACATCCCTTATGCCATTATGTGTCTTAAGTTACCTATTTATTGATTACGAAAGCTATTGCAGTACATTATTAAGACATGATTCACCAAAATATCTTACTTTGTAAAAGTGGTGCAGATGGGGAATCTGAGCAATTATTTTCATTTTCTAAAAATGGGAATTCCTGTAAAACAATAAACAAAAAATAAATAAAACACCTACGTAGCATTACAGATGCCATAAAATAAAAAAAAAAAACAAAAAATAGATAAATTAACCTTAAAAAACTGTAAGTGAATCTGTTTTATAAAATTTTTAGAAACATACTGATGTTTGAAGAACTCCCAAGTTCTTAGGATAGGTACATAAATCAAAGTATTACTAAAATATTGTTATAAAATACATATGAAAAGTCACAAAAATACAGGGTGGTTCATCTTATTCGCCTCGGTCTCTGTACGGAAAACCACTTGATACTTAAAAAAAAAATTTCACAGAAATATACAGGGCCTTTAATACTACAATCTAAAAATAATGTGAATTATACAGGGTGTTCCAAAAAAGAGTGGTATATCAAAGTTATATTTTTTCTTATGGAATGCACTATATCTCATGACATTACTGAATTGACCTTAAAAAATAAGCTATACTTTCATAAGGGTTCCATATACCTAAATACAGGGTGTTTTGATTTATTTCGATTTTTATGAAAATGTAAGGTTTTAGAAAAAAATAAATATCTACGAATCTAAAAATCAGTAACAAATTCTTTCTTGGATCTTAATAAAATACTATTTAGCATACTTAAACAGATGCTTACTGCAACAAAATTTCTTACAGTGTGGTCAAAATATGAGATTGTTCTATTAACAAATTCAAGCTGTAATAACTTACTTATTTTAAATGGAACACCCTGTATCTTACTAGTCTAACGCGTAGAAAATTTATTTAGCTTTCAATTTGTGTTAGGGTTTCCTATACCTATCTTTTTACGGGGTGGTCAAAATATTAGATTGTTCTATTAACAAATTCAAGCTGTAATAACTTACTTATTTTAAATAGAACACCCTGTATCTTACTAGTCTATCGCGCAGAAAATTTACTTAGCTTTCAATTCTTATTAGGGTTTCCTATACCTGTCTCCCTTCATTTTTCAAATATTTAGAGATTTCCTAATTTGTAAGCTTTAAAAATTAGAATTAAGTACCTATATGTACAACACATCACCAACACCGGCAATATACTTAACTATCTTAGTCAAGATGCTTTCGTTAATAAAATTCACATTTTTATCATTTAATCACACAGAGTGTTGTTATTTTAAATGACATACTCGATATTCTATTCTTTATAGTGGAAGATATTTAAAATCTCTTCAATTCCATGTAAACATTCTCAATACACATGTTATTCTGTAAATACCCATTTTTACATATTTTTGTACAATAGGCTCGTTTTCGTCATAGTAACCATTGCATTTAATTGTTTGTAATTGCGATTCAAAGATTCAAACAAAAAGTGGTGTTCTTACATTTATTTAATAACCGTCGGTTTAAGATATGGAAAATACTTATACGAAATGAAATATAATAATTTAAATATCTTCCAGAATACGGCATCTAATATAGGGTATGCAGTTTAATATAAATATAAACATATTATTCAATGTCACATGTAGGCCAAAATCAACTAAAATAATACAACACTCTGTGTGATTACATGATAACAATGAAAATTTTATTAATGACAGTATATTGTCTAAGTATATTGACGGTGTTGGTGATGTGTTGTACATAACCACGACATAGGTACTTAATTCTAATTTTTAAAGCTTACAAATTAGGAAATCTTTAAATATTTAAAAAATGAAGGAAGATAGGTATAGGAAACCCTAATAAGAATTGAAAGCTAAAAACATTTTCTACGCGATAGACTAGTAAGATACAGGGTGTACCATTTAAAATAAGTAAGTTATTACAGCTTGAATTTGTTACTAGAACAATCTAATATTTTGACCACCCTGTAAAAAGGTAGGTATAGGAAAACCTAATACAAATTGAAAGCTAAGTAAATTTTCTACGCGATAAACTAGTAAGATACAGCGTGTTCCATTTAAAATAAGTACATAAGTTATTACAGCTTGAATTTGTTAATAGAACAATCTCATATTTTGACCACCCTGTAAGAAACTTTGTTGCAATAATCATCTGTTTAAGTATGCTAAATAGTATTTTATTAAGATCGAAGAAAGAATTTGTTACTGATTCTTAGATTCGTAGATATTTATTTTTTTCTAAAACCTTACATATTTATAAAAATCGGAATAAATCAAAACACCCTGTATTTAGGTATCGGGAACCTTTATGGAAGTATAGTTTATTTTTTAAGGTAAATTCAATAATGTCATCAGATATAGGGCTTTCCATAAGAAAAAATATAACTTTGATATACCACTCTTTTTTGGAGCACCCTGTATAATTCAGATAGATAGATATTTATTCATTTAAATAGGTTACCCTAATATACAATAAATGTAGAGAATAGATATTACAAATCATTTACAAAAATCAAATATAACTAAGCAACATCAAATGAAATTAAACAAACTTTAAATAAATTTACAACATATAATACCATACAATACCCACCCATAAAATTAACATAATAAAGTATTACATCACTTGTTTCTAATATACAGCTTAAGTTTGGTTTTAAAAGATTTTAGTGACATTGTATTTTTTAATTCACCTGGTAGAGCGTTAAACTCATTAAATGACATTGTATTTTTTAATTCACCTGGTAGAGCGTTAAACTCATTCACATTATTTTTGGATTGTAGTATTAATGGTCGTGTATATTTCTGTGAAGAAATTTTTTAAAAATATTAAGTGGTTTTCCGTACAGACACCGAGGCTAATAAGATGAACCACCCTGTATACGCAAAAACGCTATATTTTTGTTGCAACGAATGTGGTAATGTTATATGAAAGCAACACAATGATAGTAGAGATGGTACAGAATAGCATTTTTCGGTAATAGGTTGGAACTGAACCTATTCCAAACAAATATCTATTCCAGAAACCTAATGTGAGTTTCTGATTCTGACGTGAAAAGACAATATATCGATTGCTCTAGCTCGTTCCTAATAGTTGTGCCACTATTGTCTTGCGCTGCATCAAATTCAAACGATCAAACTAATGGGCACCTATAATTTTGTATTTTTAATCTAGCTAGAGGATGTATGTAATTTGATTTTTAAATATATTTATATTTTTTACCATGTTTTTCCTACAATTCGTAAATCTATATTATAACACCTATTAAAACAATTTTTTCTTACATGTAATTATGGGTTTTTAAATTACCTACCTAAAGTCGAGGTTTATTCAAAATTCGTTTATGCAAATGGAAAATGAAGACACTAAGTTACTACAGAAGATAGGATCGACTAGGTATAGTCAAATAAATAAATAATAGTGCGGAAGAGTCAAAATTTTAACAGTTTTAAATGACAACTATCTGTTACAGCCGTATCGACCTGAAATCCTTTTAAACCCATCACAGATGTTGGAATCGTAACAGACGCCGCCGATGCGTCTCTCTATGGTACCTATTCCGAGAGATCAAATCTCTCTGAAAAGGAAAGTGTACCTACTCAACTACGGCCAGCGCTGGAATCGAGACCGATGCCATCAAAGTTTTGTCACTTGTAATACGTGGAATAGTCGAACCGAACATATTCCGAAGTACCCGCTCCAGTTCCATCATCTTGCTATAACCGAAACGAACGTTACCGATGCATTCCCTACAACTAACCCTACGGTGGCTCGTTCGACGGTTGTGCTGTAGTGACTTATTCCGGGCGAGAATCCAGTTCGAGTTTATTGTAAATTGCAGATTGCGGTCGATGCGGCGCCCTTTGAATCGAAACCGATGCTGTAAACTTTTTGTCACTGGTGCGTAGAATAGGCGATCAGAACCTATTCTGAGGTACCTGCTCCAGTTCCATCACGCCATCTCTAAATGATAGCAAACAACACACAAAATATTTTCATGAAATTTTGATTAGGTCAATGTATTTTAAATCACTCAAATTCTATGCTAGTTAAATATTCGTCTCAATAAAATCAATCTATCTGTACAGCCTATTATAAAATCTATTTGCAGCAAGAAAACTAAAAACATTTAGCTCTAATTTGGATTAGGTAAATCATCACTAATTTAGTTTCTACTTTCTTTTTGAATCGAAATTTGCTCTCCTATTTACACATTACAACAAAAATATTCCATAAGTGAAATATTGTTAAGCAATTAAAACATTCCTTGCCACCTACTTATTAGTTACGCACTATTGGTGCCACATATATATTCAGTAACATTAGTAAGGACTCAAAAAAACTTCAGATAAAAAACCAGAGTCAAAAATGTATGAATTAAACTTTTCCTTAGGTGCCTGCAAAACAAGAAGTAATTGTGCGTAAAGCTGATTGGCAAAAGAACCTATTTATTTCCACAATTTGTGAACTCCAGAAGGCTACAGCAGCACCTCAATGAAGTAAAGCAAAACTCCTTTTGGTGATAGGTGGCAGCGAATGTGTTAACAAAATAAAACAATATTTATCTAGCTTACCTCTTCATTTGTATGCTCTTGGTAGTTTCCTTTAATCCTCTTGTTCAGCAGCGGGTCCAGTATGATCAAGAATGCCATGTATATGACCAAAATCGAAATAACCCAAATTACTATAATCACCACTACTTTAATTATAGTAGTGTTTCTATTTTCATATTTGCATTCACATCTTGGACAAAATTCTTGTTCTTTTCCTATAATATCTTGACTAATCCTAGGTAGTATAACTTCATCACAATTGCTACAAAATAAACAGTTCAATATTTATTTATTTATTTATTTAGGGGCAAGCCCAATTCAGAAAAGATTATTACAAAAAAAATATTACAAAGACAAAAGCAAAAACATAAACAGTGTTAACACAAAGAACAAATACCACAATATGTATTGGATAAAAAAGCTATTAAGTTAAAAGAAAAAAAAGAACATTACGATATAAAAAACAAACAAAGTTTAACCTTAAAAATTGCTGATAGAAAAAATTATATCAGTAACATCTAGTTATATTTGTATGCCCAACAAATGGTTTTTAAATCTATCCAAGAAATTGCCGAATATATTTAAGTCATTTAGAGAATTCGCAAGTCAAAGGGTTCCTGGTAAAAAATTGTTGTAAGTATAGTTATATCTATGGAAGCTTATGTGAAAAGTTCGAGTTTGTCTTGTTGACTGAGTAGGAACAAAAAGACTAATTTTTGACAAAAGATCGGATGGTATTAAAATGAACTTAACAAAATTCATGGTCATCATTACAAAACATCCAAAAGACAACAAGACAATAATACATATTAATATTATCCAGATAGAAAGGGTAGATAAATACAAATATCATAAAACGTTGGTTAGTCAAAATGCAGAACAAACGCAAGGGATTAAAATAAATGCTGTCATAGAGACATATGTACACATTTTGTAAGCAATCCTTACCATTTATTTGGTGGTACATTGGTAATGTATAAAATCCTAGATGTGTGGTTCTTAGATTCCGTCTTATTCGTTACTACTGAGGATATACTGGGGCATATACACTTACATCTCTTGTCTTCATAGGATTGTGCCTGGAAAAATAAATTTAATTAACCAATTATGGGGACGTAGCTATAAAACTAACCGTAGATAATGTAAGTGTAGTTGCTATACAGAACACTAGCAAGTAATATTTCATTTTTACACTTGTGTTTAAATCTTAACAGTACATAATATAAATTTAATTAATTCTCTAAATTCCTATGTCAAATATTTGTTATTTAAATCATAGAGTTATATATTAGCATAGAGAGAGTGTCATTCAGAGCGAAGTGACGACACCATCTTTTTTATTTGGATTAGTGCTGTTCACTCTTACGCATAGTAAAGCTGCTACAGTTGTCCTCCTCTTCCGTGCCTATATTCACACTGAATGTCATTATAGATTTCCGATACAATGTGTTAGAAAGAGATGCAGCAAACCAGTCCATGAGATCTTGTCGTCAGGAAGCGCGGAAGGTAGGCTCCCTCTATGTTAATATATACCTCTATGATTTAAATGTCAGTGTGACGTTAGCATATTCAGCTGTCAAAAATAGTCAAAACAGTTGTGAAAAAAGTGCATGGAGAAGAAGAGTAAAAGGAAAAGCAACTCCTGAAAAGGAAAATGCTGAGGAAAAGACGAAGAAAATTGTTAAATAAAATACATATTCAATACACAATGTATTTTTCTATTTGTTTAATTTAAAATTTTATTGCTCAATGATTCAAGGTGACTGTTTTTTATAGAAACGAGGCCAGACAGAGCATTCTGAAGTTCGCAACCAACTTTGAAACTCTACGACATGCGCATACGTCTAATGAGCAAATGCGCATGTCTCTTTCCTCTTTGACATTTCCGTTTCTCCTCCATAAAAGCAAAATTTTCTTGGAAAAGCGTCTTTTTCGAAGTTACATTTGCAAAGGCGTTGTTACTGTTACGATTGTATAAAATGCCGCAAACTGATTTTAAATTGTTTTTGAAAGATTTCTTGGCTGGAGGTGTTTCTGCTGCAGTAGCTAAGACTGTCGTTGCACCTATCGAACGAGTAAAGTTGATTCTACAAGTTCAAGCAGCCAGCAAGCAAATATCGGAAGAAACGGCGTACAAAGGTAAGTACATATTTTTTTAGTTTTATATAAGATTTTCATTTGATGATTATCTAAATGATTCGTTAATTCCTCTTCAACATAATGTTTCTAAACATTTATATCTAGGATTTATAAAATCGAGCTCACATTTCAGCCACCACGTGTTCAAGAGCAATTTTCTTTCTATTTTTAATAATTCTAATATTACTGCCACTAAAGTGTCACTAATGTTCTCGCCGGTTGATTTTAAAGAGCTATTCTACAACATTTCGTTCGTTTTGTGAAAAAATTGTAGAATCTAATCTTTGGAGCCTTCCAGCTAAGCTACTATTTCCTAGAGACAGATTGCATAGCGTAGTAGCAATAGATATCTTAAAAGTTAAGTTTCTTTGTAATTTTTCTACTGGATATATCGTCCATCTCGTATTTCTTCTTCCCCATAGTCCTCTTTTCAGTCCCGTACTCTTTTTCATCAATAATTTCTGTCCACCATGTATTTTTCACCTAAACTTTTCTCAGTCCCTGCTACATAGTCCTTCCATCTTCTCCACGGGTTTCCTCTACTTCTGCATCCATCAAATTCTACCAGCTCTATTCCTCATACCACATAGTCTAACGTGACCAAACCATTGCAGTCTTTGCTCTTGAATCTTTTTGGTACTGTAGTTAACCCAGCTCATTCCACCATAACATTTTTATTTCAACTACCTCTATCTTCTTTATATGCCACACTTCACTGTCATATACCAACGTAGGTCTCACCACACTCTTGTATATCTTTCCTTTCAGCCCTTCCCAGATTTTTCTATCACCGAGTACCTCACTCACTAGCCTGTATCCTGCAGGCAATTTCTCCATCTAGTTTCCCATTTTCCGTTATGTAGGAGCCAAGGTATTTAAGTTCTCTCCTAAATTTTTCTCCAAGTAATTCTATGCCCCCAATCCCCCAACTATACCTTTTCCTCCCGTTGATGTAGATCTCCCTCAAACATCTTTCAAGAGCCTTATGTACTTCTCAGGGACCCATTTCTCTCATACATCTACATAGCACTTGTCTAGGAACTGTGTCATAAGCCTTCTCAAGATCTATAAATACTAAATGTAGCTCTTTTCTTCCTGCTGTATTTCTCTATTCACTATCTTAAAGTAGTCTTTTATTTCATCCCCTGCTATCCATATATTCTTACCCAAACTGCCACAAAGAAATGAAATTATTTTCAACAGAGTTTCAACAGAGGGTAAAGATGATACAAAAATCCTAGCAATGTATTTAATTGTAGCTTAGAATTAATCTAAAAATATTTTGTAACTATTTTTTGTGTTTATAAGCTTTTTTTTTGTTTTGACCAGGGTTAGGTTCATTCACATGAGCTATGGGACAAGGACAACATACTGGGCCTATAAGGTAGGTGTATATTTGGGAAAATGTATACTTATAAAATTGTTACAAAATACAGATTTCAAAAATTTAAGTGTTTGTAAAGATATAAGTACATCTATAGTGTGCTCAGAAATCAGCTAGAACAGTGGTTCTCAAACTTTTTGAGTCATGTACCACCTATAGTTCTTTTTATTATTTTTGGTACCACATATACAGGGTGTAACAAAAATACAGGTCATAAATTAAATCACATGTTCTGGAACCAAAAATAGTTCGATTGAACCTAACTTACCCTAGTACAAATATGCACACAAAAAAAGTTACAGCCCTTTGAAGTTACAAAATGAAAATCGATTTTTCCGATATATCGAACTATTGGAGATTTTTTAATGAAAATGGACATGTGGCATGACTATGGCAGGGACATCTTAAAAAGAAATAGTGACATTTGTGCACCCCATAACAATTTTATGGGGGTTTTGTTCCCTTAAACCCCCCCCCCCCAAACTTTTATGTACGTTCCAATTAAATTATTATTGTGGTACCGTTAGTTAAACACAATGTTTTTGAAACTTTTTTGCCTCTTAGTATTTTTTAGATATACCAGTTTTAATCGAGATGCGGCTTCTTTTTTAATATGTTAACATAACAATTTTATGGAGATTTTGTGCCTTTACACCCCCCAAATGTTTGTGTACGTTCCAATTTAACTATTATTGCGGTGACCATTAGTTGAAAACAGTATCTTTAAAACTTTTTTGCCTCTTAGTATTTTTCCGATAAGGCACCTTTTATCGAGATGTGGCTTCTTTTTTAATATGGTTCAAAACATACTTATAAAATCTGTAATTTATAAATAAATTTTCATATTATTGGGTCTCTATAATCATACTTAACAGTATACAAATATGTGGTGGATTTGACAAGTATTCAAAATATTTCGATAAAAACTAGTTAGAAAAATTACTAAGAGGCAAAAAGTTTTAAAAACATTGTGTTTAACTAATGGTGCCACAATGATAATTTAATTGGAACGTACACAAAAGTTTGGGGGGTTTAAAGGAACAAAACCCCCATAAAATTTTTATGAGGTACAGAATTTTTTTTAAGATTTTCCTGTCATAATAATGCCACATGTCCGTTTTCAATCAGAAAACTCAAATAGTTTTCGATATATTGGAAAAAATCGATTTTTATTTTGTAACTTCAAAGGGCTGTAACTTTTTTTTGTGTGCATATTTGTGCTAGGGTTAGTTAGGTTCAATCGAACTATTTTTGGTTCCAGAATATGTGATTTAATTTATGACCTGTATTTTTGTTACACCCTGTATTTTTAGAGTGTATTATCAAGACTTACTAAGTACTACTATTTTAATTTTTTTTGTGTTTTGTGTACCACCGCAAGTAATGAATTGTACCACCAGTGGTACATGTACCACAGATTGAGAATCGCTGAGCTAGAAAATTTAAACCTAATATATCAAAATTCAGTTTGGCAACATTGTGTGTATACAAAGTCCTCTCGGATATCAACTGAACCATAATTTAGCCCAGACAAATTAATATATTTTTTAGCAACAAAAATGACATATTTTAACCAAGTAGCATTTCAAAAATGATTTGCAGATTAATTTTGAATTCGCTTCCACTAATGAACTTATTTTTGTCATTAAAAGTAGAAAAAAGTTAATTTACGTTGCTTATTTTATCTTTTCATAATTTTAACTGTTCTAATATGCAAGTTGTTTACTGTAAGTTCTAAAATGACTAATTTACATGATTAATGGGATGTTAAAATATAAGCAAGCTGTTATTTTTAACTGGCTTCTTGAATTACTTAACATTTATATCAAACATTGATACCGCCAGTTTGTTGCACATTCTGACTGATTTCCATTTTGACTATACAGGAAAATCATTGATGTACAAAGGTTCTAATAAAACTTTGCATTTTCATTCATATTTTACTTAATAATTGATTTACATGATGCTTTCGAAGTAACTGAGCCTATTTTGATGACTCTAGATTTACCACTACCCATTTACTGATATAACTCTGCTCCTCACCACAAAATCCTACTGCAAAATTTGTTTTATTTAAGCAATTATGCATTTTCAGGCATGCTGGATTGTTTCATAAGAATACCCAGAGAACAAGGATTTCTCAGCTATTGGAGAGGGAATTTAGCCAACGTTATTAGGTATTTTCCCACACAGGCTTTGAATTTTGCATTTAAAGATGTCTATAAACAAATCTTTATGGAAGGCATTGATAAGAAGTTACATTTTTGGAGGTATTTTGCTGCAAATTTAGCGTCTGGTGGAGCTGCAGGGGCAACTTCTTTGTGCTTTGTCTATCCACTGGATTACGCAAGAACTCGGTAAGTTTTTTTTTAAATAAGTGTAAATGAAGGCTGTAAAGGTATCATTTCGAAGAAACTATTTTGGAATTTATTGTGACTTTTATGATATATATTAGGTTCTATTTTTTTGGCTTAATAAACGCACTCTTACAATAATATGCAAAACATTTTGTCTTTTTATTAATTTTCAACATTTTTGACAGCCACCATGATTTTGTACTAATCGAATTAGGTATCTGTCAATTTAAGTAGACTTATAAAAAAATAATTCGATTTTTGGACGCTGTAATATCTGTTAATAAAATGTAAATCTGAAGGTCTCTTGGTGGAACCAATCTATGGGGAAAGTTCTTTTTCTAATTCTGCTTAAATAGACAGTTTGGTTTCATTTCGATTCAGAGCTGATCATATAGCCCCTCTGAAGGTCTAGAGAGAGTGAATCATATGTAAGGAGATGATTGATCATTTTTGAACCGAAATGAAACGGTTGTCTTTCATAAGCCAAAAAAAATTGGTAAAAAAAATCCATAAAAGTCACACAAAAATTTTTTAAATAAATCCACAAGGAAAAAGTTTTCCTGTAGCTGGCTGTATACCATATAATATACAGGGTGTAACGAAAATACAGGTCATAAATTTAACCATATATTCTGAAACCAAAAATAGTTTGATTGAACCTAACTTACCTTAGTACAAATATGCATATAAAAAAAGTTACATCCCTTTGAAGTTACAAAATGAAAATCGATTTTTTTCAATATATCGAATAGTGTAGGAAACAGAGGTTGAACCTTGCAAAATGGACACAAGTCCGGTTTTATTTTTTTTCTGGCATATCAAGGGGTGCTTATTATAAGACTAACTTTTTCTGAAAAAATTTCGCCCCGGAACCCCCCTTTTCACCCCTTTAAAGGGGGTAATTTGTGGTTTTTGCGGAACGTAGCCCTTCCTGTACCTTTTACAAAAAATTTCTTTTATAGAAATATGAAGAGGACTATATTTTTTACGATTTATTTCTGACAGCATCTCTCTATCATCCACCGTTTAGCAAGGGTGGCGCCCCAAAGTTGACAAGTTTTTAAAAAAGATGTTTTTAAAAAATATATATTTTTCCCTAACTGCAACGGAAATTAAAAAGAAATTCTGCGAAAATTATTGACAAATAGATGATTGATTTTTTAGTATAGGTTTCACTTAAGGATAATTGCCCTTTTCTTAATTACAGGGTGTTACATTTTAAAAAACCCCTTTTTATACCATCTGAACCGTTTATGCTAGAGTAAAAAGACTTTCAGCGATTACCCATGTACTGGTGTTATTTACAAATTTGTATAATGCACCACCCCTTTTTCCCCGAAACCACCCCAAAAAAAGAAGAATTAATAAATAAAGTGATTTTCTTGGAATCCTTCACACACAATGCCCTTCATTAATATGCTTCATATATCATTTTGTGCACGTTATTATTACCCATGCATGGACACTAAAATCGATTTCCTAGTGCAACCCCTGTAGCCAAAAAAAAAATAAATAAAATGGGGGGTTGAAAATTTTTTTTTGTTTTTTGCTTTTTGATCCATATGGGCATATGCTTCATCAATAGTGCTTTTCAAAAATATATATGGTTATTGCAACATCCCTGCGGAAACCACCCCTATCCTTGAAAATATACTGCAGAAACTACCCCTATACCTTGGCGAGCATGTTTTTACGATTTTCTCATTACCTATTCATTTTTTTTAAACAAAACTTATACAAGGTTAAAGACCACTATTTACTCTAAAAATTAGGTCCTATTCATTTTTTTCGTTTAAGCAACCGTTACGGCACAGTGGCGCCGTAAACCTCATATATGCTTTGGCGGGCTCCAGTTTTTGTTTTTTTTTTTCGTCATCTGTTCGTTTTATTGATAAAGTACTTATGTAAAATAAAACAACACAGTGTAACCTACAAATCATGACCTATGCACATTTTACATTCTTTGCTCCCCAAAGCCACAGTGGTGGCCCAAAATAAATTTTTTTATATTTTCGCCACCTACACGCATTTTATTGCGTTAATGCTACCTTAATAGCACAATATTCACCCCTAAGTGGTCGCTAAGCAGTGGCGGATCCAGGGAGGGGTGATGGGGGCGATCACCCCCCACCTCTCTCAAACCAAAGTGATATTATATTTGAAGATTATAAAAATATTTATTTATTTTTATAGAAAAACTTATATTATATTAATATTATTTTTATAAGAATGACTTTTTATGCTTTAGCGACAGTGGCGGATCGAGCATCGTTAAGAGGGGGGTGCCAATTGGTTAAATTTCTATAAAAATAAATGAATATTTTTATAATCTTCGAATATAATATCACTTGGTTTGAGAGGGGGGAGGTGATCACCCCAATCACCCCTCCCTGGATCCGCCACTGCTTAGCGACCACCTAAGGGTAAATATTGTGCTATTAAGGTAGCATTAATGCAATAAAATGCGTGTAGGTGGCGAAAATATGCAAAAATTTATTTTGGGCCACCACTGTGGCTTTGGGGAGCAAAGAATGTAAAATGTGCATAAGTCATAATTTGTAGGTTACACTGTGTTGTTTTATTTTACATAAGTACTTTATCAATAAAACGAACAGATGACGAAAAAAAAAACAAAAACTGGAGCCCGCCAAAGCATATATGAGGTTTACGGCGCCATTGTGCCGTAACGGTTGCTTATACGAAAAAAATGAATAGGACATAATTTTTAGAGTAAATAGTGGTCTATAACCTTGTATAAGTTTTGTTTAAAAAGAATACATAGGTAATGAGAAAATCGTAAAAACATGCTCGCCAAGGGATAGGGGTAGTTTCTGCAGTATATTTTCAAGGATAGGGGTGGTTTCCGCAGAGATGTTGCAATAACCATATATATTTTTGAAAAGCACTATTGATGAAGCATATGCCCATATGGATCAAAAAGCAAAAAACAGAAAAAAATTTCAACCCCCCATTTTATTTATTTTTTTTTGCTACAGGGATTGCACTAGGAAATCGCTTTTGGTGTCCATGCATGGGTAATAATAACGTGCACAAAATGATATATGAAGCATATTAATAAAGGGCATTGTGTGTGAAGGATTCCAAGAAAATCAATTTATTTATTAATTCTTCTTTTTTTTTGGGTGGTTCCGGGGAGAAAATGGGGGTGCATTATACAAATTTGTAAATAGCACCAATACATGGGTAATCGCTGAAAGTCTTTTTACTCTAGCATAAACGGTTCAGATGGTATAAAAAGAGGTTTTTTAAAATGTAACACCCTGTAATTAAAAAAAGGGCAATTACCCTTAAGTGAAATCTATACGAAAAAATCAGTCAATTATTTTTGAATAATTACCGCAGGATTTCTTCTTAATTTCCGTTACAGTTAGGGAAAAATATATATTTTTTAAAAACATCTTTTTTAAAAACTTGTCAACTTTATGGCGCCACCCCCGCTAAACGGTGGATAATAGAGAGATGCTGTCGGAAATAAATCGTAGAAAATATAGTCCTCTTCATATTTCTATAAAAGAAATTTTTTGTAAAAGGTACAGGAAGGGCTACGTTCCGCAAAAACCACAAATTACCCCCTTTAAAGGGGTGAAAAGGGAGGTTCCGGGGCGAAATTTTTTCAGAAAAAGTTAGTCTTATAATAAGCACCCCTTGATATACCAGAAAAAAAATAAAACCGGACTTGTGTCCATTTTGCAAGGTTCAACCTTTGTTTCCTACACTAGAAAACTATTAAAGTTTTTTTATTGAAAATCGACATATAACATTCTTATGACAGTAGCATCTTAAGAAAAAATTATAGGGAAATTTGGACACCCTAAAAAAATTTATGGGGGTTTAGTTCCTTTAAACCCCCCCAAAATTTTGTGTACGTTCCAATTAAATTATTATTGTAGTACCATTACTTAAACACAATATTTCTAAAACTTTTTTGGCTCTTAGTACTTTTTCGAAAAGTCAGTTTTTATCGAGATATTTTGAATATTTGTCAAATCCACCACATATTTGTATATGGTTAAGTACGATTATGGAGACTTGGTAATAATATGAAAATTTATGTATGATTTACATTTTTAGGTATATGTTGAACCGTATTAAAAAAGAAGCCATATCTCGATAAAAGGTGCCTTCTCGAAAAAATACAAAGAGGCAAAAAAGTTTTAAAAACATTTTGTTTAACTAATGGTATTGCAGTAATAGTTTAATTGGAGCGTACACAAACATTTGGGGGGTTTAAAGGAACAAAACCCCCATAAAATTTTTATGTAAACATATTAAAGAAGCTGCAACTCGATAAAAACTGCCTTATCGAAAAAATACTTAGAGCCAAAAAAGTTTTAAAAATATTGAATTTAACTAATGGTATCACAATAATAATTTAATTGTAACGTACAGAAAAGTTTGGGGGGGTTTAAGGGAAAAAAACCCCCATAAAATTTTTATGGGGAGCACAAATTGCACTATAATTTTTCTTTAAGATGCTCCTGTCATAAGAATGGCATATATCCATTTTCGATAAAAAATCTCTAATATTTTTCGATATATTCGAAAAAATCGATTTTTATTTTGTAACTTCAAAGGGCTATAACTTTTTTTCTGTGCATATTTGTACTAAGGTAAGTTAGGTTCATTCGAACTATTTTTGGTCCCAGAATATGTGATTTAATTTATGACCTGTATTTTTGTTACACCCTGTATAATTCAAAAAATGACTAAGATCCTTTATAAAAGGTATATATTTAAAAATCCCTAAAAAGGGCTACATCACAAAACTAGTTTTTGATTGGAAGACCAATCATCATCAGATCTAACATGCTAACCACTAAAATATAATATAAAAATATATGGGTAAACCCACATTGTGAAGATACCAGAGGACAGTGCCCGTAGATATCCAGGAAGAACTCTTTTTGAAGAAATTTGCTACACATCAAGGCAATAAACAACTATTTAAATTATCATCTGTATTGTAACTAATTGTCAGTGATGTTGTGATTACTGCCACATACAAATATTTTTTTTTAATGATTGCATTGTGTTAATATTAACAAAAAACATATACTGTATTAATGTATATTAATTGTGTAAATTGGCTGAAAGACTTCGGTCGATGGCCTTTTGGTACATTGTATCAATAAAGTATGTCTCTATATGGGTAAAAACCCTGAA
Organism: Diabrotica virgifera virgifera; assembly: GCF_917563875.1. Classification (NCBI taxonomy): domain Eukaryota; kingdom Metazoa; phylum Arthropoda; class Insecta; order Coleoptera; family Chrysomelidae; genus Diabrotica; species Diabrotica virgifera. Next base: position 253,087,762 of record NC_065449.1, read on the forward strand.
AGAGGTCTGTCGAGGAAACAGATGAAATATGTGAACTTAAACATGGATGTTCAAAATATTCAATGTAATATGCTCTAGGTACCATCTGAGCTCTAAATCGACTTGTTCATATATATTGACTGTCTGGTGGCAAGTGACAGGTGGCTAAGGATATTTTTTTTACATGATGCTTTATTAAGACTGAGCCTACATTGATGACTCATTTTTTACCACTACCCATTTACTGATATGACAAAAAAGAAGCCTGTTTTTTCTTAACATTATTTAGATTTTAATACAAGATTTTTTTTAGTTTGGGGGTTGACGTAGGAAAAAATGTAGCAGAAAGGCAGTATCTAGGACTGATCGACTGTGTTGTTAAGACCTTCAAATCAGATGGACCTATTGGCTTATACAGAGGATTCGTAGTTTCGGTTCAAGGAATTATCATCTACAGAGCAGCATATTTTGGTTTCTTTGATACAGCCAAGGGAATGTTGCCTGATCCCAGGAATACCAGGTTTATTGTTTCTTTCATTATTGCACAGGTAAGCTACCTCATTAAACTATAAATTATCTTCCAAAATAAATTTTATTGATATCTGAAAAAACACAAAATATACAAAAGCAAAATCATTTCTCTCTTTTTTACGTTCAGTATATCATATAGTACTGTATTGCATTAGAATAAAGAGGTTCTCATATCTAGTGTTCCAGTGAATGTTTCTTTTGTAGTTTTAATCCCAAAATGTTCTATTTTAATGATCTAATTCTAAAACAAAAAATATCAAAACAAAATAATACAGTAGCGTTACATTTTTCACTGTTCAAATGTGTTTTCGTAATTTTTCTAGTGTCATCATTGCTATAGGTTACACATTTTTTTGTGTAAGCTGTCGATACAATTATCTGACTCCATTTTTTTATTAGATGTCTGGTAGTTGTTATTTGCAATATCTGCTTCTAACAATACTTTGTTGTGTTTATTTGGAGGATGTTTCTGATACCCTCACAGTCTTCAATACAAAGATGTGAGGAACCAAATTGTACTCCTTGGAGAAAAGCTTGAATTCATAAGCTCAATGTTCTATTATAGGAGTTCATTTTAGTAGAACTCATTAACTAGAACGTCGATGTCAAAGGCAACCTAGACAGAGTAAGAAATAGAGCTAATCTCCTGGGTGTATTTTGTGGTAAATTTGGAAACACCGATTCATAAACTCCACACCTACAAAATTTTCATTAGGTCAATTGTTGAATTCGGGGCCTGTGCCTAGGCGTCACTAAACAACTACCGAAGTAACACCATTTTGGCCACTAGAAGAAAAATCCTGAGGAAATGTGCATATTACCAATCAGGATTAATCCATCCTTTTGTCAATCTCCCTACTATACAGGACTGAAACCGTTCTCTCAGCAAAAGATCTATTTTAAGCTCTAACAGAACTAAAGAGATCTTAAAAGTCCTTGCCATCGCCTAGGGCACTTATTCACCAGGTGTCTCAAGAAAATTGTTCCATTCCTCCCAGCCAAATTTCTAGACTTTGCTATTCCCTGATGACATCTTAGAAGAAACTCCCGTTAGGTATCGTAGATAATATTAAGGTGCAAACCGAAAAGAGACTTTCTAATGTATAGCTGGTAACACCCAAAACACCTTTCTACTTATGGTTTGTGTTGGCTTCTCCATCTAAAACAAAAAACTCTCTTGCTCAACTTGTCCACTCCACTAGCAGTTCTGCCACTTTTTTAACTTGCTCCTCCACACTCCATGCCGCCACAACAGAAAAGAATCTTACGCCTTACCTTGAAGATCTGAAAGCCTAAGCGAGATTATCATAAAGTCCAGACTTTATATAAGGATATTTCTTAAATATGTGTAGAATAGATGCTGATAGCTTTCACTATTATTTGAAAATGACAAAAGTACTTAAAGAACTTTTTAAATGATGCCTTCTTAAAACTGAGCCTACATTGATGACTCTATTTTTACCACTACCCATTTACTGATATTTTAACAAGAAAATGTTCATACCATTATTGAAAACTAACATAAATTAACGAATATGTATTTTTTAGAGTGTTACCACTGTATCAGGTATTCTGTCATATCCGTTCGACACAGTTAGGAGACGAATGATGATGCAGTCAGGTCTTAAAAAGCACGAAGTCATGTATAAAAACACAATGGATTGCTGGGTGAAGATCTTTAGAAACGAAGGGCCTGCTGCGTTTTTTAAGGGAGCGTTGTCTAATGTTTTTCGTGGTATGGGGGCTGCTTTAGTTCTAGTATTTTATGATGAACTTAAGATGTTATTGTAATATTTAATTTTTTTTTGTTATGTTTATATAAAATAAGAATTTGTTATTAAAATGTACCTTTTTACATTCTTCTTTATGTGTATGTGAATTTAGTGATCAATGAACCAAGAACTGAAAGTTTTGATGTGCTTAGAGATCTGGATCAAAAAACGGTAAATGAATCTTAAAATGACCAAAAACTGCCACCACTGGTTATTGTAGGTTTAGAAAATGTTGCCAGCTTTAAGACTTTTGATGCTGGAATTACAAAACTGAATTGGCAGAAAGGAAATCTAAAGGTGAGAAAGATCTAGTTATAAGGTATATTAATGGTGAGCCTAAAATAACCAAATATAATCAGCAAAAAAACTCGAAATGATCATTCCACAAGTTTCCAATACACTGAAAATCTACTGTCATAATGTAGGAGGTTTAAGGACAAAATTATCTGATCTCTCTGCAGCAGTTAATTGTTCTTGCTTTGATATATTTGTCATTATTGAAAGTTGGTTGAACGATGATTTCCTAGATAAGGAACTTTATTTGGTTAATTATCAGATATTCAGATGTGATAGATCTAATCTTTCAAGTACTAAAAGTAGAGGTGGAGGGATTTTGATACTTATTCATAGAAAAATAAAAGCTTTTAGAATGAGCCTCATAAACAATTCAGTGGAACAGTTATTTATATCTTGTTCTGTTTCAAATTTTAATTTTATCATTGGTGGCGTGTATATTCCTCCTAACAGTCCAAATAATTGTTATCTATCACATGTTGAAACGATTGAAGATTTGAGAATTCAGTATAATAAATGCAACTTTTATATTTTTGGTGATTTTAACTTGCCTAATATAACTTCCGATTTAAATAATATATCACCATCTCAGATGAATGAAAACATTTCTAGTGTAGCACAATGTTATGCTTTTCTTGATTTTAAACAGCATATTACTATTCCTAACTCTAATAATAAGTTTTTAGATCTACTATTTTCGAATGTGGATAGTATTCTAGTTTCATCTGCAATAGATCCTATTTTTTCTGAATCTACCCATCACAAACCATACTCCTTTGATTTACCTATATCGGGCATTACAAATAATTTACTGTGCCAAGAATTTTACTATGATTTCAGAAACGCTGATTATATTAGCTTACAGAATTATTTGGGACCTATCAATTGGCACAAGTATTTAAATTTAAATGACATAAATACTGCAGTACACAATTTCTATCATATTATGAGTATGGCATTAAATCTTTTTGTGCCCAAAAAGAAAAGTAAGGTATCAACTTTCCCAAAGTGGTTCAATGCTGAGTTGAGAAATTTAATCATCCAAAAGAAAATAGCTCACAAAAATTACAAGAATACTGGCAATCGCTGTTATTACATAGAATTTTCAAAGTTACGTAGTCAATGTAATATTTTATCTAAAGAATGTTTTGTGAATTACAAAAAAGACCTTGAAAATAATTTTAATACCGATCCCAGGTCATTTTGGAGATTTTTTAGCCGAAAAAATAATCTATATGATGTTCCTAATAATATGTATCTAGCTGATAAAAAAGCTGTGAATGGTGATCAGATAAGTGAACTTTTTGCTGTTTACTTCTCTGAAGTTTATGTTTCTTCCCTGGATGTAAGTTATCATGACACATTTAATAATTATTCATCTATAAAGTGTGATTCTTTGACAGCGGAAGTTATTTTCGATGGTTTGTCAAAACTTTCTAATAATGTAACAGCTGGACCGGATGGTCTTCCCGATTTTTTCTTGAAAAACTGTGCTTACAGTCTAACTCAACCATTGTTTGTTCTATATAACTTATCATTGAAATTAGGCATTCTTCCTGATAAATGGAAAACTAGCCATTTAATTCCAATTTTTAAATCTGGCGAAAGAGAAAATATAGAAAATTACAGAGGTATATCTAAACAATCGACCATTCCTAAACTACTTGATAAGTTGATTTATAACCATATTAGTTTTACTTGTCAACAATTAATAAATAATTATCAACATGGCTTTATGCACAAGAAATCCACAACTACAAACTTACTATCTTATGAAACATCTATTATCAGAGATCTGGAAAGAAAATGTCAGGTAGATTGTGTATACACAGACTTTTCAAAAGCCTTTGATAGGATTGACCACTACTTACTGCTACATAAACTTAAGGCATATGGTTTCAGCGATCAGCTTTTAAAGTGGTTTGATAGCTATTTAATAGGTCGCACACAAAAAGTCAAACTGGGTTCATTTATGTCAGATACAATACAAATAAAATCTGGAGTTCCACAAGGTGCTCATTGCTCGCCCCTTCTGTTCAATCTGTTTATTAACGACATAGGTGAATGTTTTAATCACTCTAAGTACTTGCTATTTGCTGATGATTTGAAGATTTACAGATCTATCAAAGATCATGAAGATTGTAGTCTCCTTCAAAACGATCTCAATAATTTAGTTGAGTGGTGTAACAAAAACAGACTCTTTTTAAACATTAATAAATGTCATTTCATTAGCTTCCACAAAGTTGCAAAAAAATATCAATCATCATATGTCATCGACAGTAAAGCGCTCTCTTATGTTAGAGCAGTAAAGGATTTAGGAGTAATATTCGATGAAAACTTAACGTTTGTGGATCACATTAACTATGTGACAGCAAAGGCTTCAAAAGTACTGGGTTATATACTTCGCAGTTGTGCTGATCTTTCCCTTAATACAATAAAGGCTGTTTACTCATCATTGGTTATATCTATATTAGAATTCTCCTCTATTGTCTGGTCACCATTTTATAATGTTCATGTTGTTTGTCTCGAGAGAGTTCAAAATAAGTTTTTAAGATTTGCAGCATACAGATTGGGATATAATGTTATTGAACTAAACCACAACTATACCATCATCCGTAGTGATCTCAATTTGCACTCCTTAAAAGACCGTAGAATTATAAATGATCTAGCTTTTATTTATAAACTATTAAATAGTGAAATCAATTGTCCTGATTTATTAAAATTAATAAACTTTAATATTCCAAACCATAATCTGAGAAATAATAACTTGTTCCATGTACCTCATCATTCAACTAACTATGGTCTTAACTCACCAATAGATAGAACTTTAAGTCGCCTGAATGATTTGGACATCGATTTATTCTCTTCTTCCAGTCGAGTATTTAAAAACCAACTAAAATCAGTTTTTCCGGTCAGCACTTATGTTTAATATTTAATATTATATTTTCAGTGGATTTGTTAATTTTTGCCATGGATAATGCTTTTGTATTATGTAATTTGTTAATTTTTTTATTGTCTGTAGTTAGTTGATTAATGTCAGTTTATATTATATTATTATGTATTGTCACTGCATAACGTGGATTGTGTGTATGTTAAATTTAGTTTTATTGTTATGTACTTACTACAGTTTTATGCTGTCACACTTTCATTTAATTCATTTTATTTTATTTTTAGTTTTTTTACTGTTTTACTGGACTTTACCAATACTACTTTTACTTCTACTTATTGTTTATATATGTATATTTTTTTTTTTAAATTGGGGAGACCCGTAAATAAATAAATAAATAAATAAAACATTCACCATGAAAATCTTTTATTATACACAGCATTAATATATTCAGTATAATAGACAGTGCTCAATACAGAAAAGTACAGTGGAACCTCGATTATCCGTCAGGGCACCGGACCAAGGGTATGATGGATAATCGAAAAGACGGTTAACAGAACATTAAAAAAATTCACAGTATTATGGTGACACACTGAATTCTGGTGACATACAGATGTTGACTAATAATTATTGTGCTGTGCGTTTTTAATTTCGGCTTGTGATTAAAAAAATAGAACTCTAAAAGCACGGTATCATTCCAGAGCCCTGGATAAGAACAAAAATTATTTACATAAAAAAATGCGGTGGTGGCATAACTGCACATGTACATTTCAACGAATTTCGGTTGGCTTATCGTAATGCTTAAACAAAATGAATTAATGACTAAATTTTTACTTATGTATACAATATAACTTATGTATGGACCCTGACGGATAATCAAGGTTCCACTGTAATAGAGTTTAAATACAAGTAACCTTTCATATCTTACATATGAAAATAATCAAAGACAGATTAAAGTAATGGTTAAAAACCTACATTACATCTGTCAGACACAGGATGTAGTAAAAGAGCTACAAAGGAGAGGATTTAAAGCTAGACAAGGTGATAAAAAAATAAAGTGGAGAACTAAAAAACTAAGTAAGTTCATGGTGACGACAGGATGAATATATTAACACATTCACGGACATGACTACATAATATAAATATTATGAAGTCACTTACTCCATAAGAAAACGTGGCTACATGTGAAGCGTATCTGTGACTGTGTTAAGATTCTTTGGAATAACATGAGGCCTATACAGAGTCGGTATTTTCTTATCGATGGTATGCTCATTTAATAAGAGCAACAAAGAGACACGTATTTATTATACATTTAAAACGGGTTAGAAGATGTGGGACGGTCGAACGTGGCGGAACTGGGAAGGGTCACCAAACAATTTCGGGTCGTAGGTAATGGCTTTGTCAGACAGTGTTGCCAAAGTTGGAAGTTATCAAAAGAAAATATTAAAATAGAAAAAATAATATATTTAACTTTTTGTAAACAGATGTAATAAACAAATTATTTAAAAGAAAAAAACTTAGTAAAAAATATTGTTTTCGCCAATTTTAAAAAATGTGAAAACGTTGAATTATATTTCAACGTTTATTTTTTTATTAGTTTTTTCTTTTAAATAATTTGGTTAGTACCTACACTATTTGTTAACAAAAATTAATATAATATGTTTTCTACTTTAATTATGCAAGTTTTTCTGTCCCAGAGACTTTGTAAACACAACTTTTCTGTCATAAGATCAGACAGAAGGACAAATGAGGTGTAAGAGTGAAAGCTCTTAACCCAAGGATGTTATTAAAGTGAGAAACTTGATCGCACAAGTACTATTTTAAAGTCGCCGAAATAGTACAAGCGGCATATTATTCGACGCGCCGTAGCAAGATGCTTCCGGTATTAGTCAAGTCAGTCCGTCCGACAAAAAAATAGAATGACAAATGATGTGTCGAATGAGAGCTTATAACCCAAAGATGGCATTAGAAGTAAGAAATTTGACCTCGGACTTCCGTTTATAGAGTTACAACCGGGAGTACGGTTTTAATGACGCCGAATTATTACAAGCAATGTATTATTTAACACGCTTTAGCAAGACGAAAACAAATGTATTGTACTATTTCGGTGATTTTAAAACTACTTCCGGTTGCAACTGATACCATCTTTGGGTTATAAGATCTAATTTGATACCTTGTCTTCGTATTGCTAAAGCGCATCGAATAATATGTCGCTTGTACTATTTTGGCGGCTTTAAAACACTACTTCCAGTTTCAACTCTGCAACCGGAAGTGTGAAGTCCAATTTCTCAGCTTTAATACCATCCTTAATTCGACACCTCCTACTTACTACGTACTACATGGCGTTACAACCCTTCGTGGGTTTTAGCCCACTCGACAGCATGCCTTCACTCTTCTCTGTCTTAGACAATCTCTGTCCAGTTCTCAACGCCCGTAGCTTTCAGGTCTCCTGCTATATTATCTTGCTACCGGAGTTGAGTGTTTTAATAACGTAGGAGTTATATTCGATAGACAGACGGACGGACAGACTTGCACAAAGCCGGAAAAATATAATGGTTTTCGTCTTGCTAAAGTATCCAGCAGTTCTCAATCGAATGGGGCATCCGTAAATATAAAATGGCACACTTATTTCTACATGCCCATTACATCTCTAGAAACTTACTTTGAGTTTGGATTTAGCAGAACGAATATTTTAGGATTTTGGCAGGTTTTGATTCTGATCGGCTGATACTATACATGATACAAAATAACTGAGTTATTGTATCATGGATACTATACAACTTACGAGCTAAAATCCAACCAGTATCAGAATGCAAAAGATGCCACGCTTATTGTCATACCTAGAAATATTGTAATGAGGAATAATGCATTAGTAAGCACATTGCAAAAGATTGTGAGAAACCATTAAAAGAGGAATCAAAATCCATCCATTGTGGTGGTGAAATTCATCCTGCAAACGCAAATCACTGGATGTTATGTACCTATAGAAATTTAGAAATGTGGGCAAATAAAGCTAGAGCTCAAATACCGCCACAAAAAAAGCTCCAATGTGAAATCATTCGCGAATCTCTTGCGCTCCTCTGCATATAAACCGTCACCGATTGGAGCGCGCACTGTTAGACGGTTCATTAGCGCCAACGTATTCACTATGTGGAGCAGGAGCGCGAACGTAGTGAATAAATGCCTTTATAGGCAAGAGCGTAGGTTTAATAGATGAGCTTACAAGCAGGGGAGTACAAATTGCTTACATTCAAGAAACTAGGTGGAATGTACAAAGGAAAAAACTAGGTACTAGGTGAATGCTATAAATTATGGTGTGTAGGGGAAAAGTAACACTATAATAAGAGTTTGTTGAGATGTTTTCTTCATTGTAACACAATGAAGAACACAAACGATATACTGGTTGCCGACTTAACTATAAAAGTCAAGACCATTAATTTGTTATTGTTTTTTATGTAGTATGATTTTCAAACCTAAGAATGTATTATCAGTTTTTCAAATATATTATCAAGCCTATATAGGCAAGGTTCTGAAATTGCTTTCTTGTAGCATTTTGAACTCTTTCCACTTTTCTGTTTTGGCATTTTTTATTGCTTCTTTAACTACGCTTATTTGTTTTTTATACTTCTCATAATTATCATTATTTCTTTTTCCCATATTATGTTTTCCAGAGCTTACTATTTAATTCTACTTCCATTTTTATTTAGTTATTCCATCATGCTGTATATTTTTGATTGTTATTAACTGTATATCCACATTTGTGGATACTACTTAGTCCAGTGTTTCTTTGAACAGTTCCCATATACACTAAGCATCAAAATTAACGCACCACCTTAAAAATGGGACATTTTTGATAGCTCGTATTTCCTAAACCTGTTATCCGATTTTAGTGATCTTTTTAGTATATTATAGCTTTATTCTTCAAGAATATCGATGTAATAATATTATTGCTAACAGGAGCGTCATTTGAAATTTTGATAGGGGGGGGGGGGCAAACATATATACAATACATTTATATGCAAACATAATACAAAATTGATCTATTTTTTGTAAATTTCAGTAATTTTCAGGGCCAGGGGGGGGGGGGCAAATGCCCCCCTGCCCCCTATCAAATGACGCCCCTGATTGCTAAATAGGTAAGTGTCACTGTATACCGTGTGTAATAATGATAGTGTGTTTTTTCCTCAAAGTTTGGAACACACTGTGGAATATTCTAGCGTATATAAAACATTGAAATTAAAACTCACCTGTAGCCTTAGGCTTTCTTAACATTTTGCTTTTTGATTCAATCGCTTATGTGGGATAATAAAAAAGTTAGGTACTTTAACAACTAGCCATGTTATTCAGCAATACAGGGCGTTTCTAAATAAGTGCGACAAACTTTAAGGGGTAATTCTGCATGAAAAAATAATGACCATTTGCTTTATAATCATATGTCCGCAAATGCTTTGTTTCCGAGATACGGGATGTTGAATTTTTTCTTACAAACTGGCGATTTATTTATTGCTCTAAAACTGGTTGAGATATGCAAATGAAATTTGGTAGGTTTTATGGGGTAGTTATTGCGCATTTTTTGACATACAATCAATGAGTTTAATATTCACCATTGGCGTACACACGGGATGTATCTAAAATGTTTATACCCGTATGCACGCCAATGGTGAATATAAAATTCTTAATTGTATGTCAAAAAATGCGCAATTACTTACCCCTAAAACCTACCAAATTTCATTTGCATATTATCTCAACCAGTTTTAGAGCAATAAATAAATCGTCAGTTTGTAAGAAGAAATTCAACATCCCTTTTCTCGGAAACAAAGCATTTGCGGACATAATATGTTTATAAATAAATAAAAGGAAATGGTCATTATTTTTTCATGCAGAATTACCCCTTAAAGCTTGTCGCACTTATTCGGAAACACCGTATTGATGAATAACATTGCTTGTTGTTAAAGTACCTAACTTTTTTATCATCCAACATAATGGAATGAATCAAAAAGCAAAATGTTAAGAAAGCCCAAGGCTACAGTTGAGTTTTAATTTCAATATTTTATATACGCTACAATATTCCACAGGGTGTTCCAAACTTTGAGGAAAAAACACACTATCATTGTTACACCCGGTATACAATGACACTTATCTCTTTAGCAATAATATTATTATAGTATTTTTACTACAAAAACGTTATTACGTAGGTCAAAATTTTTGACGTAAGAGAACTGTCAAAACATTAGAATGTGACTTTTCAGTATTGCCGTGTTTATAATAAACATAGCAATAATGAAAAGTCACATTCTAATGTTTTGACAGTTCTCTTACGTCAAAAATTTTGACCTACGTAATAACGTTTTTGTAGTAAAAATACTATACATCGCGATATTCTTGAAAAACAAAGCTATAATAATATACTAAAAAAATCACTCAAATCGAACGACACGTTTAGGAATTACGAAACGTCAAAAATGTCCCATTTTAAGGTGGTGCGTTATTTTTGATGCTTAGTGTACTTTCGATATTTGTATGTTCCATCAAATTTCTGCTCTCTAGCTTCTGTAACTGTCTGTAAGTCTATGTTGATATATTCTCCTATACCAGTTTAACAATTTGTACTTTTTATTCTAGGAATTTTGTATCTATTATCTTAAGTTTTGCTTCTACTAAATAATGATCATGAGCCGTTGTCATATCTTCTCATGACACGTACATGTACATGCTGTACCATCTCTATTTTTGTACCCGAATTAAATCGATCATACTCTCGATCTCTTAAATCGATCATACTCTCGATCTCTTAAATCGATCTTTCTCTTCTGCTCTCCATGATCCTGGAGCATTATGTATATCTTTGTATTTAAACAGTACAGTGTGTTGCAGACGTCTAGGTTGTTGTTCAGGCAGGAATATATGACTATTTCCTTTATTGATTTTCATTATTTCTCCATATTCCGACTTTATATTCCTTTTGATCACTTATTCCTACCCTTCCATTAAAACCTCCGGTTACTATGACTTTGTTGTTCACAATGTCTTTTAGGGTATTAGGTTTTAAGGATTTATACCTGGTTGCACCAACAAATCTTAAGATTAGTCCAACTCAGCTTATATATAGGGCCGCTTTAAGTCTCACTTTGCACCATAATTTTCGATTCTTATCTAAGTACGTCCTAAGTGAGACGAATTTTACGATACAATCCACGTGACGAGCTGAAAATTGATCTAAGACTCAATGGTGTAACGCTGGTATGTTCAGTAAGCTAAACTTGAAGCACATCTTAACCCATTAACATCATCATAAGTAGCTCGACAATCCGTTGTGGATCTTGGCCTGCTCACAAAGAAGTCGCCACTCCTGTCGATTCCTGGCAACTTCCCTCCATCTTCTGACCCCTAGAATCTTTAGGTCTTTCACATCATGAATCCATCTTCGTGGTCGTCCTCTACTGCTTGTGCCCTCTGGTTTTGAAAATGTTAATCTCTTAGTGTATTCGTGATCTGACATCCTAGCAATGTGTCCAGCCCATCTAAGTCTCTGCACTTTAACGAATCTCACAATATCTGGATCGGTGTATAACTGATACAGTTCAAAGTTGTATCTTCGACGCCATAACCCATTTTCACTTACTGCCCCAAAAATCTTTCTAAGAATTTTTCTCTCAAAAATACCAAGAAGTCTTTCCCAGAAGACTTAACCCATTAACGCCGAGAAAAAAAAATTAAAAAAGAATGTGTGTGTACTTTGTACACACGTAAGAAGTTATACTTCTATTATATGATTTCTTAAAAATAAATATACTTTAAACAGTTTGTATTAATTTGTTTTAAACATCAAACTAATTTTGTGCTTACCGCTTTCAAAAAAAGAAAAAAAAAGTATAGGATTGCTCCGGATTCGAACTCAAGACCTCTCGATCTCTGGCCGAATGCTATACCAAATAAGCTACGAGGACTGTGTCTGTATCGGTTCGGACGTACCTAATGACAATTCACGGTAACAAACAGGCAAGGTGTGAGGTGTGAAGTATAATAAATACCTATACAATAAAATGTTTTAATAATACTCATCTTACTCATGAGGAAGACAAATCCAAAGACACAAAAATTATAATAAATATATTTACTAAAAACACTAATATATTCTTTTCACACCTTTTCTTGCACTGATATATTTATACATAACTTAAAAGATTCGGCAACTAAACGCCATACTGTCTGTGTGCGCATCCGCGCAGTATTATGAAATTTTACTCTCAATCGCGCCTAAAGAAGTATAGCTTCAAAAAAAAATTTGTTTTCGACAAAATTTATTAAAAATCGTTAAATGTAACAATATTCTGTACAAAACGTAACAAGAAAATTTTTTGTAAATGGAACAATTACCTATTGAGAAAAAAACTGTTCCCATATGGGATCACTAGGCGCGAACACGGTAGATATTGTTAAGGGTTACTTGGTATGAAAATTGCGAAACAATCAATACAAAGGACCACATATTTGCAGCACACTGTTCTCCCTCGGCTTAAAAATTCAATGCGTGCGCATCTTCATCTTTTGTTTTCTGGTACAAAAACCACAAAATGATTTAATCCCTCGTACCGAATATCTCCAATTCGAGAGTCACTTCTTGCAGTTGCAGACACTCTTCCTGGTGTTTTCGGTGGGATTTTATATATTATTGGATACATTTGGATAATATCCCGTGTAAATTCCAATTGGCCAATGTTACGACCAGATTTTCTATATAACTTGCATGTATTTTTAATGTTCGCGTCCACTACGTATGTATGTAAAAATAGGCCAATACCATTTTTTGGAACGGATTTCAATTAGATAACAAGATACATCGGTATCCATCCATTATTGTATTTTGAAAACAATATTTTTGGCCTCGGAACAACAATGTTTTTTTTTTCTCCTGTCTTGAAAACCTTTTAACAGGTCTAGTTGCTGTAATCTAAAAAGTTCTGAAGGGCTTGAACCAGCATACTTTGAGTAATCTGACTCTAGAAAATCATACACTGTAGAAACCAAATCCCTTTGCAAAAATCTGCATTTTTCTGCAGCGTGAACATCGTGATGAGAGAACAGCGTGATCAGTTGGCGCAGATGGAATTGCTCTGCTAGTACGGGGTGGATCTAAGTGGTTTTTTCTACGATCGTGTCTTCAGCAGTGTCTTCGATTCTAGTATCATTCGAAAATCCAATTTCCGCGCCTGAAGACATCTGGTTCCAATTCCGATTATCAATAAAACCCGCGTCATTTTCATCTGCCGAATTTTCGTCTGTCAAAATGTTAGTATCTGGAGATTCTATGTAAACGGCAGAAACATCATTATTACTTTCGTTTTCCTCAAAAGCTATATCGAGATGTTTTTTCAAAGAAATTCCTCTAAAAATAAGAAAAGTAAAAAAAGAATAGTGAAAACAATATATCCAGCAAACCACCTAGCGGTTCCATTTGGGAACATACATATTTTTGGCCCATTTACGAAAAAAACCAAAAGATGTATTATGAAAACCTGTACAAGTTATTTATTAAAAATTCACAAGGAAAAAGTTTTCCTGTGGTTGGCTGTATACCATGTAATACAAAAAACAGTAAAATCCTGTATAAAATCCTTTTTTTTTTTTTTTTTTTTTTTTTTTTTTAAATAGAAAATAATTGTCAAAGTTAATTTAAATTTGGAAATCTCTCCGAAAAATATTAATTTTTGGCGGATTATTTGATTTATACCGTTCTAATTTAGTTTGTTTAGTTTTGTTAAACTTTTCCTTATTTAGTTTACATTTTGAAAGTGTTCATAAGTTAAACGTTACTTGAAAACTCCTCTATGGAGTCATCTAGTGGAGGCGAACCGCCTGATATTGAGAATTCGATGGATAGTAGCTGTGATTTACAAGATTTAAATGGATTTCTACCCAACCAGCCTCAAAATAAGATAAGTAGTAGTATTAATCTTAACAATATTAATGAAAAACAAAATACTTTAGTAAACTCAGATCAACCAGAAAAAACCAGGCCTGTTTATTTATACGAAAAAATTGATTTAGGACCTTTTTACATTTTCATTGAAAACTCTAGTTTAAATTTTACAGGAAAATTAAACGCTGTTAAAATAGGCGAGATCCTATTTACGTTACATCCAGAAATTGACAATTATATAAAAAAAATTGACTCAATCGGACGCAACCGAGTTAGGGTCTCATTTAAAAATTATAGTAGCGCAAATGCTTTAGTTACTTCCAAATTCCTTATTCAAAAAAATCTGACCGCATACATTCCAAAATTTCAATTGTTTAAACTAGGTGTAGTAAGGGATATAGATTCAGATATATCGGAAGAATATCTTAAAAATAGAATAAAGGAATTTGATCACCATTGCAAATTCTCGGTTGAGTATGTGAAACGAATAACAAGAAAAATAGTAGCAGATGACAAAGTAATATTTAATCCAACAAAATCAGTTATTGTGTCTTTTAAATGCCAGAATATACCAAAGTATGTAGTAATTAATCATGTCTTACACACTGTTGAAAAATACCAGCAAAAGGTAATTATCTGTTACCACTGCTATAGGTATGGGCACATGAGTAAGCAGTGTAAAAGTAATCCTCGCTGTTTTAAGTGTCATGAATCTCACCTTTCCGATTCTTGTCCTTTATCATCGTTTAACAAAAAAATGTCTATCCTGTGAAGGTGAACACTTCACTAATGAATGGGAGATATGCCCAGAATTTGATCGCCAAAAGAAAATAAAACATTATATGTCTGAAAACAGCTTATCTTTTAAGGAAACAATTAAACTCTTTCCTAAGATAACTTATGCATCTATAGCAGCCAATAATTCCTCAATAAATTCTCATCAAACTCCAAATATGAATGCACCATCCTCTTCATATTCCTTTACTCAATTGTCCACGTCTCAAACATCTTCCAATCAGTTCGCTCTACCTTCAGTTTCAAATAGATATACAATAATAAAACCACCAAAATACAAACGACCTATCTCTTCCTCACCAGACCAAGTAACAATGGAACATCAAAAAATAATAAAGTTAAACCCCATGTCCAACAGACCTGGTGGTATTATCACCTCTTCTTCGTATCAATCTACATTTAATCCAGAACAAGGATATAAAATACATGAACCATCAAAAGAATTAACAGAATTAATATCAAATATAGTTACAAGTATTATCTCTAATATAAATCACAAAAATTTTGAAATTCCAGAAAAATCAGTTCTAGTAAATTCAATTCAATCAGTTTTAAGTTCTCTCTTATATAATAATGAATAGATTGGTAATTTGTCAATGGAATTGTAGATCGGCTAACTCTAATAGAGAAAACCTTATCCACCTATTAGAAGACCAGAAAGTTGATATCGCATTATTGTCAGAAACTAGATTTAAACCAGAAAAGTATTATAACTTTCACGGGTACAATATTGTCAGAGACGACCGCTTTTCAGTAACTGTTGGCGGTGGCTCAGCAATTTTAATAAATTCAAACCTATATTACGAGGAAGTCACCATGAAAGTAGATTTAATAAACGTCAATAAAGTAGCAATAAAAATAAAGTTTAAGTCATATACTGTCACATTTATATCTATGTATGTTCCCCCAGGAACCAAGTTATTGTTACAACAATGGAACAATTTCATAACATCTATAGAAAGACCATTTATAATAGGAGGTGACCTTAATGCTCACCACATTGCCTGGGGCCTAGACAACCAAACAGATATGAAAGGTAAAATCTTGATGGACTGTATAGACGATAATAATTTAATATTCAAAAATGATGGCTCTCCTACTTTCTTTAGGAACTTCTCGAAATCGGCAATAGACCTGACCATTTGTACTCCTGACTTAAACCACCTGATCACTTGGAAAACACTTCAAGACCTATTTGGTTCAGACCATACACCTATAAGAGTAGAGTTAGAGGATCAACCAACTCATACATATAATCCATATTCACAAAAGTGGAATTTAAAGAATGCCGACTGGAAATTATATGAACAGTATTCGGAAGATGTATTCTCTCAATTTAAAGATATAAATTCTTATGAACAAATTTTGCACAATATAAATACAACTGCATCCTACTGCATCCCCAAATTTAAAATAAAAAAAAACGACTTCCAGAGGAAAATACTGGTGGGATTTAGAATGTGAAGAAGCAGTCAGAAGAAGACAGGAAAGTTTTTGTATATTCAAAGAAAATCCAAACCATGAAAACCTACTTAAGTATAAAAAAGATGATGCACATGTCAAGAAGATCACTAAACAAACTAAAAGAAATAGCTGGAGAGATTATGTCGGATCCCTAAATAGGTCAGTCTCTATTAAAGATGTATGGTCAAAAGTTAACCGAATAAAAAATAGAAAAACAAAGAACAAAGTCCCTGTTATTCTGTCGGAAGCTTCGTGGATAGAAGAGTTCCATCAAAATATCACACCGCCGTCTGCAGAATTAGTAATTCCTGATTTACAACTAAATGCTCTGTACGACTATCCAGAACCAATCCGTTTCCTAGTCAAACCATTTTCTGCCACTGAACTAAACTTTGCGTTGAAGAAAAACTCAAATTCAGCACCAGGTGCCGATAATATCCATTACTCGATGCTATCAAATCTTTCAAGAATTGGTAAGGCTGCACTACTAAATATATATAATGAAATTTGGATGCGCCGCATAAAGATTCCTGACGATTGGCACGTTTACACTATTATCCCGGTTTTAAAACCAGGAAAATCATCAAAGAATTGGGATTCTTACCGTCCAATCGGTCTGGCTTCCTGTATACTAAAAACATATGAGAGACTTATTAAAAACCGTCTGGAATTTTGGCTAGAAAAGAACGACCTATTACCAAGAAGTCAGTTTGGTTTTAGAAAAGGTAAATCCACACAAGATAGCCTCTGCCACTTTTTAATAGACATTTATAGTTCCTTTACTTATAAGAAAGCAGTTAGTGCTTTGTTCTTAGATATAAAAGGGGCTTACGACAACGTTAATCTTCACATACTATACGCGAAAATGTTGGAAATAGGAATACCCGAGATAGTAACATGGAACATCATTAACTTATACATTAATCGAGCAGTTCACGTTAGATTAAATGGAGATCAATCTAACTCCCGATACACATCTTTGGGACTACCTCAGGGTAGCATCCTAAGTCCTATATTATATATACTGTATACTGCTGACTTAGAAACTAAACTTCCTCAACACATAAAAATCCTACAGTACGCTGATGATGTTGCGATATATGCAGAAAATAAGTCAATAGATAGATGTAATAACTACCTTAAATCGACATTGAATATTATAAAAAAATGGGCTACCGATAATAACTTAACAATATCAGAGAGTAAATCAACCATTGTTACCTTTACTAAAAAACGATATGTTCCTCAAAGCCATCTACAATTTGATAATACTAGTATTCCTTATAAAACTTCAATAAAATTTCTTGGCGTATTTTTAGACTCCAAATTAAATTGGAAAGAACACACAAATTACATATTACGAAGAATGGAAAATGCAATGAATATCATGAAGACTGTAAGTGTCAGTAACTGGGGAGCTGATCCAAACATATCAATATTACTATACAGAAATTTGATAAGATCAATCTTAGACTATGGATCTATTTTTTATGGCTCAGCATCAAACTCTGTACTCCAAAAAATCGAGAGGATAAAAAATAAGGCACTTAGGTTATGCACTGGTTATCTTCGTAGCCCACCTATATTGGTCATGGAATGTGAGCTTAATGAACCTCCACTTTCATTACGCAGGGAATACCTAAGTGAGAAATTTATAGTTAAAACAGCGGTTAACGATAAACTGCTATTAAATGAAATTGTTCATTTAACCACCTCATACCTAACTCATTATTACTGGGAAAAAAAGAAACTGCTTTTAGTTGTGGAAAGCTTCCTCAACGTTTCTAATTCCATTGGCGACATACACCAAATTGAACAAAGCTCGTCTCGAAAGCTAAATTATGAAGATTATTTATCTCCAGTTAACTGTCATTTAAGTAATATTCGTGCGACAGACTTCCTTACTAAAATAGACCACCTTCAGTGTGTACAAAAAAACTGGGGGAGTTATCAGAAATTATATACGGATGGTTCAAAAATGGAAGGAAAAGTTGGATATGCTATATATTACCCACAAAAAAGTATAAAAATAAACAACAGATTACCTGATAAAATGACAATTTTCACAGCTGAACTCATTGCAATAAAAGAAGCATACAAAATATGTATTAATCAAAAAGAACTCAATTATGTTATATTTACAGACTGCCAAAGCATTGTAAAGACATTGAAATATAATGTACATAATTTTGCAGAAAATTATATCATCAGTGACATCATAGCAATGAACAGTGAAGCTTTGAAATCGGGCAAAAATATAATATTGTGTTGGATAAAAGCACACATTGGTATAAAAAACAACGAAATAGTAGATGATCTGGCTAAAAAAGCAACAACGAAGGAATCCACTCTGCATACTTATCAACTTCCTATGGGAGACATAATTTCTATTATGAGATCTATCAAACGGACGAAATGGCAGGAACAATACAATAATTCAGACAAAGGAAATTATTACAAAAAAATCCAGCCTACACTTCCCATCAAGACATGGTTTAATCAAGTTTCCAACAAAGGCTTTATCAAAACTATTTGTCGAATAAGAAGTAATCACTGTCTGACTCCAGTCTACAAAAGAGAAATAGGACTTGTAGATAATGATGAATGTTTATGTGGAGAGCTAGCTGATCTACAACATATGCTATTAGAATGTCCTTTACATTTTATTGAAATATCAAACTTTTTTGCCAATCTAGTTCAAGTTAATGTACAATTTCCTTTTAATCTTATATACCTTTTACAATCAAACAATCTAGATGTTTATAAAATTTTGTACAACCATGTTAATTGTTTAAAATTAAAGCTCTGAGAAAAAAAGAAAAAAAAAAAAAATAATTAAATAAAATAAAAAGTTACTAAGATCTAAACCTCCGCGAGGTTGAATCGGGTTTAGGTCTTAGCGCGATAAAAAATATATACAAAAAAAAAAAAAAAAAAAAAACTAAAAAAAAAATAAAAATGTAATAAAAAAATGTTAAAAAATATAATAAAAAAATAATAAAAAAAACAGAGTAAAAAAAACAGTAGTACTAATAGTTTTAAATTTAGATACTAAGCATATATTTTGTAAAAGAGAGAATTCAAAACACATTGACTGGCCAGTTGGTTGCTTAAACCAGTGCCAATAAAACATAAACACACACACACATTTTTTTTAAATATACCTTTTATACAGGATTTTACTGTTTTTTAAGTTATTTATTAAAGTTTGTAGAACATCTTTCGAAACAAAAACGGGGATAATACTGCAAAAAATAACAAATAAAACACTTACACGAAACGAATGTCCATCTTTTGGCACAAACAAAACCAACCGTAAATTCAAAAATTTATTACACTGGAAAATAGGTATAAAACTAAATTGGGTTGTTCTTTCAAGAAGAGGTAACGAACTACAAATAAGCTAAATTTTACCTAAAAATATGGCAAATAGTCTCCGATGCGTAAGCAATTTGTTGGCTCCATATGGTACCCATAGTACCCCAGGCTGTGGGTGAAAAAACGTGATATAATTCAGGAATTTTTGAAACCTATCAGGTGTTGTAAAGGACGATGCCAGGAATAACTTCTACTAAAATGTAACCAAAAATATTGTGCGCTTTTTTTTATATTGCGATTTTCATTTGTTAAATTTGCAATTTTTAAAGATTTTTAATTTTGCAGCTTAGGATATTGATTTTAGAGAAAAACTTTTTAATAGAAAGTTGTAGTAAATTAAAAAACCTACAATTTGGGCTATGGTAAGTTTAATTTCGTTTATTGGTTATTGCAAAACAGCCTGCGAAAGGTCCCAAATTGCCGTTTCTTACAATTGCATTATTTATTGTACAAATCATTTTTTTATATTTTTTAAAGCTCTAAAATGAAGATCTTTCAATTCCAAACATAAAAAAATATTGTAAAGCCAGATTAACGAATTTGTTGCTTAGATATTATAAATTGTTTATACCAAGAGGTCAAATGTCGAAGGCTATAACTTTTTGAAAAGAAATCATAGAGAGTTGATGAAACATCCAATCTTCTTCTAAAGAGTTATATTTTCATATTCTGATGTAAATAAATGCGTAAAATATTTTTAAACATCTAATTTTTGGGTTTGAAAATAAGGGGGCAAATTTCGTATAAACATTTAGAGCTGAAGCGGCCCTGTACATCCTATGAGTTTTTAACTTACACTATTGTTGCTGAAGACGAAGCGAAGATTTATAAAAAAATAAAAAATTTCTACGACCAACTAAAGACGAGATAATTTTTGGGTTTGAAAATAAGGGGGCAAATTTTGTTATAAACATTTAGAGCTGAAGCGGCCCTGTACATCCTATGAGTTTCTAACTTACAGATTAAAGTTGCTGAAGACGAAACGAAGATTTATAAAAAAATAAAAATTTTCTACAACCAACCGAAGCCGAGATAATTGTTTTTTTTTCTTAAATCGTAGTGCCTTTATTTATAACAATTAAGAAACTATTTTACAGTCATTGTCTAAGGAAAGACTTATATTATCTTAAAATAAAAATTATTATAAAATATAATTACATTTAATTATTAAAAATTATTATTAAAATCGGTGCTTTTGCAAGCGGCCGAATTTTGCAAATCGCCCGGCTCGCTTCAAATCCGCGCGCTCGGAAAATTTTTACGTAACTTGTATTAAATTTTGACAGAAAACAAGTTAATAATATTACCATTATAATATACAGTCTGTTTACCACTGTATTTGTTTTTCTTGATAAACTTTTATATGTGAAATCTCATCTCTGAAGAAATAATATTACAAAAATGATACATATAATAATATATGAAATATATAACTATATTTTTAATTTTTTCATTGTTATATAAATATAATAATAATAATGTTAGTTCTTAGTATACTATATAAAACTTTTTCTTGTAGTGACTATTCGTTTTGGATGTTGGCGAACATCCAAAACGGATAGTCACTACAAGAAGAAAAAGTTTTATATTGTATAATAAGAATATTATACAATATAAAATTTTCTATAATATTCTTATTATACGATATAAAACTTTTTCTTCTTGTAGTGACTATCCGTTTTGGATGTTGGCGAACATCCAAAACGGATAGTCACTACAAGAAGAAAAAGTTTTATATTGTATAATAAGAATATTATACAATATAAAATTTTCTATAATATTCTTATTATACGATATAAAACTTTTTCTTCTTGTAGTGACTATCCGTTTTGGATGTTGGCGAACATCCAAAACGGATAGTCACTACAAGAAGAAAAAGTTTTATATTGTATAATAAGAACTAACATTATTATTATTATATTTATATAACAATGAAAAAATTAAAAATATAGTTATATATTTTGTAAATATATATTTTGTAATATTATTTCTTCAGAAATGAGATTTCACATATAATATCAAGAAAAACAAATACAGTGATAAACAAACTGTATATTATAATCGTAATATTATTAAATTGTTTTCTGTCAAAATTTAATACAAGTTACGTAAAAATTTTCCGAGCGCGCGGATTTGAAGAGAGCCGGGCGATTTGCAAAATTCGGCCGCTCGCAAAAGCACCGATTTAAAAATAATTTTTAATAATTAAATGTAATTATATTTTATATTAATTTTTATTTTAAGATAATATAAGTCTTTCTTTAGACAATGACTGTAAAATAATTTCTTAATTGTTATAAATAAAGGCACTACGATTTAAGAAAAAAAAAAAAAAAACAATTATCTCGGCTTCAGTTGGTTGTAGAAAATTTTTATTTTTTTATAAATCTTCGTTTCGTCTTCAGCAACTTTAATCTGTAAGTTAGAAACTCATAGGATGTACAGGGCCGCTTCAGCTCTAAATGTTTATAACGAAATTTGCCCCCTTATTTTCAAACCCAAAAATTATCTCGGCTTTAGTTGGTCGTAGAAATTTTCTATTTTTTATAAATCTTCGTTTCGTCTTCAGCAACAATAATCTGTAAGTTAAAAACTCATAGGATGTACAGGGCCGCTTTAGCTCTAAATGTTTATACGAAATTTGCCCCTTATTTTCAAACCCAAAAATTAGATGTTTAAAAATGTTTTACGCATTTATTTACATCAGAATATGAAAATATAACTCTTTAGAAGGAGATTGGCTGTTTCAACAACTCTCTACAATTTTTTTTCAAAAAGTTATAGCCTTCGACATTTGACTTCTTGGGATAAACAATTTATAATATCTAAGCAACAAATTCGTTAATCTGGCTTTACAACTTTTTTTATGTTTGGAATTGAAAGATCTTCATTTTAAAACTTTAATAAATATAAAAAAATTATTTGTACAATAAATAATGCAATTGCAAAAAACGGCCATTTTGGACCTTTCGCAGGCTGTTTTGCAATAACCAATAAACGAAATTACACTTACCATTGCTCAAATTGTAGGTTTTTTAATTTACTACAACTTTCTATTAAAAAGTTTTTCTATAAAATCAATATCCTAAGCTGCAAAATTAAAAATCTTTAAAAATTGCAAATTTAACAAATGAAAATCGCAATATAAAAAAAAGCGCACAATATTTTTGGTTACATTTTAGTAGAAGTTATTCCTGGCATCGTCCTTTACAACACCTGATAGGTTTCAAAAATTCCTGAATTATATCCTGAAATCGACCTATTTTTCACCCACAGCCTGGGGTATAGGGGTTAATGGGTTAAGCTTAATATCTGTTGGTGCAATCAAGCATTAGTTTAATTATTGCCTGGTTGCACCAATATATCTTAAGTTTAAGACGTGTCTTAAGCTCAGCTTACTAAACATACTGTTGCACCATTGAGTCCTAGATAAATTTTCAGCTTGCCACAATGGATTGCATCTTAAACTTCGTCTCAGTTAGATGTGCTTAGATAAAAATCGAAAATTATGGATCTCTAAGCTGAGCTAAGCTAAGCTGGAGCTTACGATTTGTTGGTGCAACCAGGCATAAGTTTAAAAATAACTATGATCTGTTTTCTATATATGTACCTTCATACATTGTTTAATACTTGTAATACTCGTAATTTCAATAGATAAAAGGTAAAAAGCGTGATTTTCTTTTTAAAGAATCATAAAAATGCAACAACCCACACTCAATGTTACATATTTTAAGGTCAAGCATCTAACCAAAAAGGATGTACCTACTTAAGAAAACAATAGACTAGCAAACACAAAATTCAATTAATTACACAGAATCTGAATTCAAAAGGTGTAATTATTAGCATTTCTGTTTTATTATCGGTAAGTTGTGACTTAGGGTCGACAGTTAATCGTGATATTGTAAACAATGCCCGAAGATTATCTTAGGAAATATAAAAACAAAAAAAAAGGAAAAACTTGACATTGGTAACGGTTGTAATTATCTCATGAAGCTGTGAGTAATTTGTAAGGTCAGGAAAACAATGGATGGCACAGTTTAGAAAAATAGTTATGCATTTAATTTAAACTATTTTTAGGACAATGGAAATTCCACCAAAAGTTATATTATGTATTCTTCTAGTCATTTGAGTGACACTTAAAATTCCACCAAGAATATTTATTTATTATCCTAGTTTGGTAAAAGTAAAAGGAGAAGAGAAAAGGAGGAATACTGCAGTAAAAGGTTAAAAAACACCGAGAACACCGCAATAAAGAGAAGAAGAAAACGAAAGTGGAATGGACTAAATCATGACAATGCTACAAGAATATAGCCCGATCAAAGAACAATCTGACCCAAAAAAAATAAAGGAAGAATGAAAATTTGGGAATAGGTAGTTGAAATTGTCTATTATTATATAAGAAAAAGTTTACAATTCAACATCCCCTCCATTTTTCAAAAATAGAGGGGAATAGCCCCCTCTCGAAGGTGAAAAATATACATTCAAAATAAGTCTGGAATTGGATAAAATTAATAATTCTAAGCAACTTTTGTTCTATAGAGTTTTTTCCCTAAGTCAATACTTTTCGAGTTATTTGCAAGTGAATATGTTCATTTTTAACAGAAAAAAAACATGTTTTTGGACGGTTTTTCGGAGATAACTTAAAAAGTAGTATTTCAGCGAAAAAATATTCTTAGCAAAAATATAGCTTATAAAAAAACGGAAAAAATGGTGTATGCTTGAGGTCTGTAGAGCCAGTAGAAGCAGAGTTGTAGCTAATGAAAAGTAGGTTCTTCTTCATAAAATTCCAAATCGAATAATTCAATGTGAAATAACCCAAAAACGGAGTACTTTTCAGGGAAATTTATTTCAACTTTTTTAAAGTGTTAAAAGAAAAAGGATTATTTTTGTTTTTTAAAAAAACTTATAACATTAAAAGTAAATGAGTTACGCTCAAAATATTGTTGGCCCCTTTTATTTTTTGGTAAAAATATCGCGAAAATCACCCCCTAATTAGCATCACAAATAAATTTTATCACTACCACTTCACAAGTTACTTTGCTTATGCATTATTTATATGATCTGTAAGTTTCATCGGTTCAAAGTGCTTATTTTTGAAAAAGCTGTAGTTAAAATGGCTTGAACGAGTAACTAATCACGAGTTTTTAGGCAAATTTTGAACAGCCATAGCATAATCAATTTTAGTATAATAAGAAAACAAAAATGGAAAAATATTCAGAAAAGCAAAACGTACATTTTATTACTCTTTAAGATTTTTGGTATTACTAATAATTTTTAAGTTAATTCCATGAACAATTCCATTTTTTTTCAAAATAAAAAAAATGTTTTATTTTAGACCCAATTTTTTTCAAAACTGAGTACTTTGAACGAATGAAACTTATAGATAATATAAACAATACGTAAGTAAAGTAACTTGTGAAGCGGTTACGATTAATTTTATTTGGGAAGCTAATTAGGGGGTGATTTTCGCTATTTTTGTACCAAAAAATAAAAAGGACCAACAATATTTTGAGCGAAACTCACTTATTTTTAATGCTAAAAATTTTGTTAAAAAACAAAAATAAACCTTTTTTAAACATGTTAAAAAAGTTGTAATGATTTTTCCCCGAAAAGTGCTCTGTTTTTTAGTTATTTCACATAGAAATATTCGATTTGGAATTTGACGAAGAAGAACCTACTTTTTAATGATTGTAATTATTGTAATTGGTATAACCGTAAATAAACTATTTATTTATTTATTTTCATTAGCTACAACTCTGCTTATACTGCGTCTGCAGACCTCACGCGTACACCATTTTTTTCAATTTTTTATAAGCTATATTTTTACTAAAAATATTTTTTCCGCTAGAGTACTTACTTTTTGAGTTATCTGCGAAAAACCGTCCATAAACACGTTTTTTTTGATAAAAATGAACATATTCACTCGCAAATAACTCGAAAAGTATTGACTTGTGAAAAAACTCTAGAACAAAAGTTGCTTAGAATTAGTCATTTTATCCAATTTCGGGCCTATTTTAAACGTATATTTTTTCACTCACGACAAAATATTTTTCATCCCGTATTTTCCAATTTTTGTAAAATGGAGGGGATGTAGAATTGTAAACTTTTTCTTATACCGGGTGTCCACTTATATTTGCCCCCATTTTAACTGCCTATAACTTCTAAACGGCTTAAGATAGAAATATGCGGTTTTCGATGAAATGTTTTATTTTAGTAAAAGTTTTGTCTGAATGGATTGAATTTTCTATATCGCTTTCAAATACGAAAAGAAAAATGGCGGATTTTTTAAAAAAACGTTGTTGACTTTTTTTTAATGGAACACCCAGTATATTTTTTGGTAAATTGAAAGAAAGGTCATTCACCTATCCAGCGATATAAAGTTTTTCAAAATCGGTTGTCAAATCACTAGGTAATTAATTTTTAAATTGAGCGGTGCAACGTGGATATCACATACCTAAATAACATAACTAAGCAAAATGATATTATGTTATGTGATTTCCACATTGTATCTTTCATTTTAAAAATTATTTGCTCAGTCATTTGACAACCGATTTTAAAAAATTAATATCGCTGGATAGGTAAATGACCGTTTTTCAAGCTACAAAAAAATTAATATACTGGGTGTTTCAATAAAAAAAGTCAACAACGTTTTTGTTTTAGAAAAATCCGCTATTTTTTATTTAAAAGTGACATAAAAAATGGTCATTTTCCTAAAAACTTGAAAAACGGTCATTTCCCTATCCAACGATTTAAATTTTTTTAAAATCGGTGATCAAATGACTGAGCAATTAATTTTTAAAATGAGAGATGCAATGTGGAAATCATATAACATAATATCATTTAGCTTAGTTATGTTATTTAGGTATGTGATACCCACGTTGCACCTCTCATTTTAAACATTAATTACTCAGTGATTTGACAACCGATTTTGAAAAAATTTATATCGCTGGATAGGTGAATGAACTTTCTTTCAATTTACAAAAAAATATACTGGGTGTTCCATTAAAAAAAAGTCAACAACGTTTTTTTCAAAAATCCGCCATTTTTCTTTTCGTATTTGAAAGCGATATAAAAAATTCAGTCCATTCAGACAAAACTTTTACTAAAATTAAACATTTCAGCGAAAACCGTATATTTCTATCTTGAGCCGTTTAGAAATTATAGGCAGTTAAAATGGGGGAAAATATAAGTGGACACCCGGTATAATAATAGACAATTTCAACTACCTATTTCCAAATTTTCATCCTTCCTTTATTTTTTTGGAGGTTTTCGTAAAATTTTGTGTTCCCTGATCGGGCTAATATGCTTAATAAGAAAGCTAAAAACTATAAAACAAATACGTCAACTAAATCCCTGTATAGAAAGAGTGAGGCACTGCAACTATATACCTCGGAACCATAATAAATAAAGAATGAACCAACAACAAACAGATATGAGTGCGCATCAGAAAAGCTAGATCCGCCTTCAACTAGATGAGGATCTTCTTCAAGGGCCACAACTTCTCCTTTGGCATAAAAGTAAGAATGCGGTCACATTCTGCGAAATGAATCCAGATATCAACTCCATCAAGGATCGAGCCATTCTGCAAGGAAACATGTTTGTAATGCGAGGTCCAGGAAGAAGAAGAACATGCTGGTTAAAGAACCTATAAGAACCTGCTGGTTCAACACAACTTCTGTACAGCTATTCGTCACGAATAGTCACATTAATAAGAGAAGAAAAGTGTATTGATCTTGATGGGACATATTATTGAAAAGCAATAAAGTAGTTTAAGTCTATTTATATTTTTTATTTTTCATTCTCTCCTTTTTTTATGAAATACGAGGGCTATCCAGAAATTTCATTACGTTTTGATCTGTAGCTGCTAGGGGCGGGGCTAGCGCGGCCGTCTTAGCATCTTGGCGTTCCTCCGTTCAGTAGCTGTCCAGCCGTGCTAGCACTAAATTAATGTCTCTTCTCGTTATTTTACAACAGCTGTTTGAAATCTGTGCCGCGATCGAAAACCTCGCCAGTTGTGAGGGGCGATAATACTGTTCTTGATGACTAAAAACAACAAAACCAATTAAAATTTATTACAAAATTTGTGCTGTTTATGGGAACAATGTCATCTCTGAAGGTGGAGTGCGTCAATGGAGCATTAAATTCAAAAATGGCCGAAACAATGTGCACGATGAAGAACGGAGTGGACGGCCAAGCATTGTGACTGTTGAACTTGTAGGAGGTAGTGGTCTAAGAGCTAGCAACGTTTTCGAGAAACTATTTTAACACAACTGATTCTTTAATATATTGTTCCCTATGCTTCCTCGAATACCGTACCGGCCATCTGGCTGCTGATACAAGCTGCGTTCATTACTGCGCAGCATACCTGTACAGGTAAATACAAAATCAGGGTGACTGATTAGTGTGATAAAGCTTAGTAGATCCGCTATACTAATAGATAGCAATAAAAGCTAATAACAAAACTTGTAGCCAACTTTGAGCTTCACATTACAAAATTAGTTAGAATGTTACAGGGTGTTCGATATCATAGTGGCAGACCAAACTTATGTTTTTTTTAATGGAACACCCTATATTTTATTTTATATTCGAAATCCTGTTAACTTCTCCATCACAAAAATATAAAGGTTTGGTATGTTATATAGGGTATTTACAAAGTTATAACCAATGTTCTACGAAAATCGTAATAAGTTCAGCTCCCTGTATAAATAAAAATAAGCACAACAGCACTGGCTTATTGGTGCCATATTTTTTGTTGATTGTCAAAATTTATAAAAATCGTTGATATTGCTAATTTTCTTAATATCGAATACAGGATGAGTCAAAACGCAAGTACATTATTTTCTCAGTAATTTTAAATAGAACACCTTAATTAATAACTTGCTCTGAAAAATGAAAATATCTCAAAAATTAACAAATTTAGGCATCGGGAATATACAAAAATTAAAGTACGGTAATGATACTTTTCGATGGCGATATAAAATACAGGGTGTTCCATTTAAAATTTCTGAGAAAAGAATGTACTGGCGTTTTGACTCACCCTGTATTCGATATAAGGAAAATTAGCAATATCAACCATTTTTATAAATTTTGACAATCAACAAAACAATATAGCACCAATAAATCATTGCTGTTTTGCTTATTTTTATTTATACAGGGTGAACTTGTTAGGTTTTTCATAAAAAATTGGTTATATCTTTGTAAAAGCCCTATATAACATAACAAACATTTATATTTTTGTGATGAGAATGTTAAGAGAATTTCGAATATAAAATAAAATATAGGGTGTTCTATTTAAAAAAACATAAGTTTGGTTTGCCACTATGTTATCGAACACCCTGTAACATTCTAACTAATTTCGTAATGTAAAGCTGAAAGTTGGCTATAATTTTTGTTATCAACTTTTATTGCTATCTATTACTATAGCGGATCTACTGAGCTTTATCACGCTCATCAATCACCGTGTATATTGAATTTAAATTATTTTAGGACGAAACATTTTTTTGTCATTACTTTTTAAATCACAAAAATACACTTGCGATCATAAAAAGCGGGTCACTCGATGAATTATTCAAGCTAGATGTCTCGAATTTTCTAAACCTGTTGTCCGATTTGAGTGATTTTTTTAGTATGTTATAGCCTTATTCTTTAACAATATCGC
Source organism: Diabrotica virgifera virgifera (assembly GCF_917563875.1). Lineage (NCBI taxonomy): Eukaryota > Metazoa > Arthropoda > Insecta > Coleoptera > Chrysomelidae > Diabrotica > Diabrotica virgifera. Next base: position 253,117,440 of record NC_065449.1, read on the forward strand.
CATAATAATATTGTTGCTAGACAGGTAAATTGTCATTGAATACCGGGTGTAACAATCATACTGTGTTTATTCCTAAAAGTTCGGAACACCCTGTGGAATGTTTTAGCATTGATAAAATATTGAAATTAAAACTCGATTGTAACCTTAGGCTTTCTTAACATTTTCTTTTTCTATTTATTTGTTTATGTTGATAATAAAAAAGTTAGGCACCTTAACAACTAACCATGTTCTTCATCAATACAGGGTGTTTCTAAATAAGTGCGACAAACTTTAAGGGGCAATTCTGCATGAAAAAATACTAACCGTTTGCGTTATAAACGTATGACCGCAAATTCTTCGGTTTCGAGATACGGGATGTTGAATTTTTTCTTACAAACTGACGATTTATTTATTGCTCTAAAACCGGTAGAGATATGCAAATGAAATTTGGTAGATGTTAAGAGGTAGTTATGGCGCATTTTTTGACATACAATTAAGAATTTTATATTCACCATTGGCGTGCATACGGGATGTATCTAAAATGTTTATACCCGTATGCACGCCAATGGTTAATATATAATTATTAATTGTATGTCAAAAAATCCACAATAACTGCCTCTTAAAACCTACCAAATTTCATTTGCATATCTCTGTTGGTTTTAGAGCAATAAATAAATCATCAGTTTGTAAGAAAAATTTCAACATCCCGTATCTCGGAAACGAAGCATTTGCGGACATATCTTTATAAAGCAAACTGTCGTTATTTTTTCATACAGAATTACCCCTTAAAGTTTGTCGCACTTATTTAGAAACACCCTGTATTGATGAAGAACATGGCTAGTTATTAACGTGCTTAACTTTTTTATTATCCAACATAAACAAATAAATCAAAAAAGAAAATGTTAAGAGAGCCTAAGGCTACAATTGAGTTTTAATTTCAATATTTTATCTCTGCTAAAACATTCCACAGGGTGTTCGGAACTTTTAGGAATAAACACAGTATGATTGTTACACCCGGTATACAATGACAATTTACCGGTCTAGCAACAATATTATTATAGCGATATTGCTAAAGAATAAGGCTATAACATATTAAAAAAATCACTCAAATCGGACAACAGGTTTAGAAAATTCGAGACATCTAACTTAAATAACTCATCGAGTTACCCGCTTTTTATGATCGCGAGTGTATCTGGCAATTATAGTTCATATTTCTAATAATGTTTAAAAAGTAATGACAATAGTTATTTTTCTACAACCACTATTCAAAGTGCACTTTTCTGCACGGTTTTATGTTAGCAAACTTGATATTTTCTCACAGTATAAGATATTTGACATTAGTGTGCAGAAAAGTGACGTTTCTGTGCCGCAAAGTGACGTTTCTGTGCCGCAAAGTTCTTTTCTGCACAGTTGACTACCTCATTCTGAGTAACGTTATATTCTGTTTACATCCGTGGACTACCGCATTCTGAGTAACGTTATATTCTGTTTACATCCGTGGTTAAACTTTAGACAAATATATAACCTATAAGACAATTATTATATTTAACTATAGCATAGAAACTAAATTATGGATGTTACAACTGTTTTATTTTACAATTTTATTCTTATTAAACATTTTATAATTATCAAATAACCAATAAGGATTTAGCAACCTGTGCAAGAGACGTCGAATGAAGTAGGTTTTGTGTAAATCCGTGACTGCATAAATATAATGTCAATAATGTGTAATAATTGTTTAAATTTAAACAAATTAAGGCAGTGCATTAATTTTTTAATTGATTTCTGTGCAATTTATTTAGGTATAAGGAATTTAAATTGATTAGTAGGTATTAATTAAACACAGTTTAAAATTTATCACATAGGTACCTATTATAATTAATCGTCGTTTGGAAATTGTGATTTTTATTTTTAGGAAAAACTGTGCTTGTAGAAAAAGTATAGTGTGAAACACGTGCAGAAAGGTAATTTCTCACTCGTTTGAATTGCGGCACTCGCTTGCGCTCGTACCGCAACTTTTCAAACTCGTGAGAAATTAGTACCTTTCTGCACTTGTTGCACAATATACTATTTCTTAACAAGTGCAGAAAGTCATTCTTTTCCGCACGCGACTGCAGTTTGTCGAACGACGCGAAGCGGGAGTTCGGCAAGCAGTCGAGTGCGGAAAAGAGACTTTCTGCAAGAGTTAGGAACAATATTTTTTCTACGAGTCTTTAAAAAATTACCAAATCTTATAATCTTAATCAATTAATTTAATTAACATGACTATTTCACTAGACTGTTTTTAACTGATAAAACGGCATAGCAACGCTTCGTTTCCTACTGAAAAAACTCATTAACGACGTGAAATCTCAGCGACATAATTATGACAGATCCGTCACGAAAGTGTCTGGTAATAACAAATAAATAAAGATTATATTTCGTTGATATGGTGCATTAATTGTCTCGTGAAATATTCTTGTCGAATATCATTCGAGAGAAAATTATTTACCGGCTAAATTTTCTCCTGGTTTCATTCAAGTTCGTTGCCTTTTGGTAATTTTCGCTTATGAAATTTTGACAAAATCACTCGACTGACGTCTCGTGATTTAAGTCAAAATTTAATTCGCGAAAATTGCCAGGCAACAAACTTTCATACCAGTCGAAAATATTGCCGGCAAAATTTTCTCTCTTGTGATATTACATATATACGAAAATACATACACAAATTTATTCTTTGACAAGGTTGTCAAAACCAAACCTTCAATATAATTAGTTAGCATGACGACGATCTTGGTTTCCATGACGATGATTCAAAACGACTGTTATTGTCTACCGATTTGACTTTCGAATATTATGTCAAACTAATTTTATTTCATCGAATTGTCGCGTTAATTTCATTAAAACAGGAACACAGTAAGATATATTTGAAATAAATTAGTAAATAATATCTACATATTAGTTTATTGCATGTATTATAATTACTTTAAGGCCATATTAACATATCTAAATTAACACGCGTGCGGAAAAGTAAAAACCGCGTGCGGAAAAGTAAGACGCGTGCGGAAAAGTAACACGCGTGCGGAAAAGTGAAACTTTCTAAACTAAAATGCGTGCGCGAAAGTAGACATTTTTGCACGCTCGTAGAAAAAATAATTTTTCGTCTTATAATAATTTTAAATTCGATATGTTTACCTGTACAAATGTGCTGCGCAGTAATGAACGCAACCTGTATCAGCAGCCAGATGGCCGGTACGGTGTTCGAGGAAGCATAGGGAATAATATACTAAAGAACCAGTTGTCTTAAAATAATTTTTTTTCCGACGTTGCTAGCTTTTGGTTCATAGGAGGTGTTTCCTCATCCGCCGTATAGTCCGGATCTTGCACCTAGCGACTACCACCTATTTCGAGCAATGAAAACCTGGCTTGTAATGCAGCGTTTTGATGACGATGAGGTGCTACGGGACGGCGTTGAACACCTGGTTGAAGTCTTAGGCGGTAGAATTTTATGACAATGGTATTTCAAAGCTAGTTCACTATGATGAGTGCCAGAATTTGTTGTGAGATTATGTAAAAAACATTATTTGAGTGTCTCTTTCAAATGTAGTTATGCATATAATAAAATCTTTTTTCTACAACCACTATTCAAAGTGCACTTTTCTGCACGGTTTTATGTTAGCAAACTTGATATTTTCTCACAGTATAAGATATTTGACATTAGTGTGCAGAAAAGTGACGTTTCTGTGCCGCAAAGTGACGTTTCTGTGCCGCAAAGTTCTTTTCTGCACAGTTGACTACCTCATTCTGAATAACGTTATATTCTGTTTACATCCGTGGACTACCGCATTCTGAGTAACGTTATATTCTGTTTACATCCGTGGTTAAACTTTAGACAAATATATAACCTATAAGACAATTATTATATTTAACTATAGCATAGAAACTAAATTATGGATGTTACAACTGTTTTATTTTACAATTTTATTCTTATTAAACATTTTATAATTATCAAATAACCAATAAGGATTTAGCAACCTGTGCAAGAGACGTCGAATGAAGTAGGTTTTGTGTAAATCCGTGACTGCATAAATATAATGTCAATAATGTGTAATAATTGTTTAAATTTAAACAAATTAAGGCAGTGCATTAATTTTTTAACTGATTTCTGTGCAATTTATTTAGGTATAAGGAATTTAAATTGATTAGTAAATATTAATTAAATACAGTTTAAAATTTATCACATAGGTACCTATTATAATTAATCGTCGTTTGGAAATTGTGATTTTTATTTTTAGGAAAAACTGTGCTTGTAGAAAAAGTATAGCGTGAAACACGTGCAGAAAGGTAATTTCTCACTCGTTTGAATTGCGGCACTCGCTTGCGCTCGTACCGCAACTTTTCAAACTCGTGAGAAATTAGTACCTTTCTGCACTTGTTGCACAATATACTATTTCTTGTAATAGTTTTTTTCTATTTCAAAACATAACGTACCTACTCTCTGGATAGTCTGATATACATAGTAAAAAATAGACAATAAAAAAGAAGACTGTGTGTTGACGTGTGTGTTCAAAAACGAAGCAACTTCCGATGCAAATTTCAGAGAAAGTATAACGAGAATGCGTTCTCAAAGACACACATAGGTACCTATTACGTATAGATATACACGTATAGGTATCTGTGGTCATACATAGTTTTTTCAAAGGCGTGTCTGACTCGTCAAAACTACGTCCTCGAAGAAAAACGATCGGTTATGTAACCTTTATTTCCTCATACTACGCTAGTATTCGTTCTTAAACGGCTATTCGCCTTATCAGATCATTTTAATATCGGAGATTGAAACACCGTATCCTATTAATCTTTTTTTATTAAACTTCTTTGAGATGAACGACTGAAATATGAATGAAAATTACTAGCATCATTTGACTCTACCGCTATAAATATACGGGGTGCTATCTCTGTACTGGGCTATACTCTGGATACTAACACGTGGAGTATCCTACTCGAAATGTTAGAGTGCATAATCTATATAGAGAGTATCTACTCTTATGTACTGTGAGTAGAAACTCGTTACATCAAAATATTTTTATTCATAAAAAATGGAGTATAAATTTATGACAATAAGAAAATCTACGGTTTCGTTTTGATTTAAATCTGTCTCCCTCGTGTCCCTCGATCCTCCGATAGTACTATTTCTAGGTCTACCTGTTGTCAAGGAGGGTCTGAGGAAGACAAATTTACACCAACAACGCCGTAGTTTCTCGATATAAATTAAAACTATTTAAGCCCTCTAATGGGGAATAAGAGAAATTAATTTCGACTCGATTCAAGTTCTTTGTTTAACCCAGGTATGATAATACCAAAAGGCGCCGTTATGAAAATATTCAAATTTATGGTTCAGAGAACCCGTATGAATCGAGTCTGTGTACTCTAATACAGAGTATGGCATTAGTAAAATAAGAAAATCTACGGTGTCGTTTTGATTTAAATCTGTCTCCCTCCATCCTCCGATAGTACTATTTCTAGGTCTACCTGTTGTCAAGGAGGCTCTGAGGAAAACAAATTTACACCAACAAGGCCGTAGAGGGAGACAGATTTAAATCAAAACGAAACACGAAACCGTAGATTTTCTTATTTTACTAATGCCATACTCTGTATTAGAGTACACGGAGTACGGGTTATCTGAACCCGTATGAATCGAGTATTGGAATATTTTCTTAACGGTGCCTTTTGGTATTGTCATACCTGGGTTAAACAGAGAACTTAAATCGAGTCGAAATTCATTTCACTTATTCCCATTCTATCCATACTGCGATATAAATAGTTTTAAATTAATTAAAGTCAGACTTACTCTCAATCTTTATTATAACTTTCGACGACCGGTTTCGCTCTTTAAAATTTGTAGAGCATCTTCAGGTCAAAGGTAACGAGTTACAAAATGCTACAAACAAAAACCAGAGTTAGGACATTGTCTGGTTGTAAAAGATGCTAAAGATCCATAAGATCAAGCCAATGTTGAATAACATACATAAAAGTAGCGAAATAGCATACCAATGCACATGCATGCAATCATGGGGGGGGGGTGGTAAAACTTCCCCCAAGCGCACAAACATGTGCAGAAGTATGCTATATATAATCATGCAATCATAACGTGTCGTACTTACATTCGGATACAAGGTGCTACCAACTCAGTATTCATTATCATGATGTTTCTGTTGAAGTTATGTTAACGGGATATGGTGGAATAGACGGAGGATGCAGCAAAGGTAAACAAATTTATGGGATTTAGGAATTCTTGAGGGTGATGAGATAGTTGGTGTAAGTCAACCAACAAATCTGTGCCTGTTATAATGTTTGTGTAGATCAAATTAGTGAATGACATATATACAATTTTAATGTGTGTTGATTTTAAAGATTTTGTTTTAATTTTATTTATATTTATATATATATATATATATATATATATATATATATATATATATATATATATATATATATATATATTAAAGAATTCTATTTATTAAAAAATTTTATTTAGAATTAAAAAATTCTATATATATATATATAAAAATATTATCTATAAAAAATGTATAACACAATGTAGGTATACCACGAAAATATAATTTACTAATATTTTCCTTTATCTGGTTCAATAGATTATTAATATCTATCCATAGCTTATATCACTTAAAACATAGTTGCCATTCACAACCAATTACTTCTTACTACATTTATATTCCTATTTACTTTCTATTCCAATTCTCCACCCTTTAATTTATAATGTTTTATTTACCTACATTGTTGTTTTAATTCATATTTTAATTCACATTCACATTTTTACTTTTATTGCTTTTTATTAAATGACGGCTAATATAGCATTTTAACTACAATTTGAAGCTTTCGATCTACCTACTCTTAGGCGAACAATAATCCTACACGAGCAGTACTCGTCAAAGATCAAGTACGGACCTTAAATATTCAGTTTGCAACTGCACATCCAGTTCTTACATACACAATAAATACTCGCTACATTTGTGATCCAAACGTTGTCAACTTACATCTATTAATAAATAGAATTCTTTAATATATATATAAATATAAATAAAATTAAAACAAAATCTTTAAAATCAACACACATTAAAATTGTATATATGTCATTCACTAATTTGATCTACACAAACATTATAACAGGCACAGATTTGTTGGTTGACTTACACCAACTATCTCATCACCCTCAAGAATTCCTAAATCCCATAAATTTGTTTACCTTTGCTGCATCCTCCGTCTATTCCACCATATCCCGTTAACATCATGATAATGAATACTGAGTTGGTAGCACCTTGTATCCGAATGTAAGTACGACACGTTATGATTGCATGATTATATATAGCATACTTCTGCACATGTTTGTGCGCTTGGGGGAAGTTTTACCAACCCCCCCATGATTGCATGCATGTGCATTGGTATGCTATTTCGCTACTTTTATGTATGTTATTCAACATTGGCTTGATCTTATGGATCTTTAGCATCTTTTACAACCAGACAATGTCCTAACTCTGGTTTTTGTTTGTAGCTTGTTACCTTTGACCTGAAGATGCTCTACAAATTTTAAAGAGCGAAACCGGTCGTCGGAAGTTATAATAAAGATTGAGAGTAAGTCTGACTTTTACTTCATTTAAAATGAACTCTCACATGCAACCCATTCAAGATTTAAATAGTTTTAATTTATATCGAGAAACTACGGCCGTGTTGGTGTAAATTTATCTTCCTCAGAGCCTCCTTGACAACAGGTAGACCTAGAAATAGTACTATCGGAGGATCGAGGGACTCGAGGGAGACAGATTTAAATCAAAACGAAACCGTAGATTTTCTTATTTTACTAATGCTAATGCCATACTCTGTATTAGACTAGACAGACTCGATTCATACTGGTTCTCTGAACCGTAAATTGGAATATTTTCCTAACGGTGCCTTTTGGTATTGTCATACCTGGGTTAAACATAGAACTTGAATCGAATCGAAATTCATTTCATTTTATAAATTTATGCTCATACTCATGAGAACATATTCGGAGTTTATACTCCGTTTTTATTCATACCAACCAATGTATGTATGACGGATATACATCTCCAACTCTCCAACTTTTTTAAATTCATACATTCCATTGACGTACATATGTATGTACTAATAAATCTTCTCTTTGTTACAGCATTCAGTGACGTGTCGTTTATATCGGGTTTTTATTATCGGTAAGTAGTCCAAGTAATGAAGCTTAAAATAGGATAAAACCTCGCAATTTTTACAGAATGGATCGATTTGCTTGAAAATTTGAAAATAAGTAGTGGATAGTCCAAGAATCAAAATCTATATGAGGCCGAAAGGCGCTTTTACCATGGGGGTGGTTGCCACCCCATCTCGGGGATGGAAATTTTTTATTTTATTTTGACAGCAAAAGTTGGTAAACACATTGATTCTAAGCAAAAAACGTTCTATACATTTTTTTGATAAAAGTAATAGTTTTCGATTTATTCGCTATCGAAGGTGTTGGTTTAAATCGAAAAAATTATTGTTTTTAATCAGTTTTCTGCTAATAACTCAAAAAGTTTTTGTTCTATCAAAACAAGTTTGCTGTACCTTTTGAAAAAATAAACAAAACCGTTTTTTATAACTTGCTTTAAGACCAATAGTAATCGAGCTATACTTTGTTATAAGCTCTTCTTCGTAAAATGCTAAATATTGTAGTTTCAAAGTCAAAAGACGGGAAAACTATGCATTTTTCGAGTATAACTTGTTCAATCTAATTTAAAGTATTTAAAAATATCTATCTCCAGAAAATAAAAATAGTCCCTAGCTCAAAAATTAAGTGACTTATAGTAAAAAAAATGTCAGTCCTATTTTTTTCAGCGAAAAAGTGATCGTAAACTTCCCCCTACTCTCCACCCTAATTCAAATTGGTCATTAATCTTATTTGGTCTTCTTAATTTATGTATTGTTAATAGGTTCTAGAGGTTTGACCGGCTTAGAATGATTAGTTTAAAAAAAATGAGTTAAAAGCGAATAACGAATTTTTGTAGTTTGGTAAAAAATGCCCATTTCTTCAGAATGGAAAGATTCGCATCAGAGATACGAAAAAATATTTAAATATAAAATTGTAGCTTATTTAATTCTCAAGAAACTGGTTTGCAAAAATTTTTCCTACGGCAAAAATTAAGTGAGCTATTGAAAATTAAAGCTTGTAATAACATGCAAAAACCACCTTTACCAACCCTTTCAAAGTCACCTGTTTTTGCGAATGAGGATTTTAAAATGATATAATATTAATAGCCCTATAGGTCCTGTAAAAACCTACAAAATAATTTTTTAACAAACTTTCTAGGATAAAAAATGAAAAAGTTACGGTTAAAAAATCAATATATTTTTTTGAAAAAAAAAGGAGATATCCAATTGGAAGCATAGTAATGTAAGTTAGCGGTGTTCTTAGTCATCGGCCTTATTCATTATTCTTTATTTATGTATTATTAATAGATACCAGAAGTTTGACTGGCTTAAAATGATTAGTTTTTAAAAAAATGTAGTTAAAAGCGAATAACGAATTTTTGTAGTTTGATAAAAAATGCATTTTTCTTCAGAATAGAAAGAGTAGCATCAGAGATGCGAGAAAATATTTCAATATAAAATTGTAGCTTATTTAATTCCCAAGAAATTGGATTGCAAAACTTTTTTCTACGGCAAAAATTGAGTGAATAGTAAATGAGTATAATACCGAAAAACATTGATTTTTTCGATATAAAACTAACACTTTCGATAGCGAATAAATCGAATACTATTAATTTTATCAAAAAAATGTATATAGCCTTTTTTGCTTAAAATAAATGTTTTTATCAACTTTTGGAGTCAAAATTATAATAAAAAATTTCCACCTCCGAGATGGGGTGGAAACCGCCCCCATGGTAAAAGCGTCTTCCGGCATTATATAGTTTTGATTCTTGGACTATCCACTACTTATTCTCAAATTTTCAAGCAAATCGATGCATTCTGTAAAAATTGCGAGTGAAAAGCTTCGGTTCCTGGACTAAAGGGTAAGAGTATATTTATATCTGGTGGAGATATGAGATAGGTAAATGTAAATAATATAAAATTAAATACAAAATTACCTATACAGCGTGTCTACTTGAGTTGGAAACATATGGGAAACTTTTTTATTATTAATTTTACGAAAAAAAGTTATTCTTTATAAAAAGTTCTGCATGCCCCAAAACCTAAGATTCAATTATCAGATATCAAATTTTCTCAATATTATACGAGGTATGTCAAAAAATATTAATTTCGGCTAAGGGTAAAGTACCTTTATTTCTCTCAATATCGAAAATTCTTATTATGAAAAGTTGTTTGGAAATAAAAACCAAGCTCAAATATGTAATTACATGCTTCTAATTGGAAAAAAATATTTTCCAAATTTTTCTCAAATTTATTGATACTAACTTCGTTTTTATTCATTACACATACGATAACTCTTTTATTATTACTTTTACGAAAAAAAGGTATTCTTTATAAAAATCTCTGTATGTCCTAAGACCGAAGATTCAACCAACAGATATGACATTTTATTAATTTTATACGAGTTATGTCAAAAAATATGAATTTCACTCAAGAGTAAAGTACCTTTATTTTTCACAATATTGAAAACGGTTATTAAAAAAGTTGTTTAGAATTAAAAACTATGTGTCAATATGCAATTACATCCTTCTAATTGAAATACTGTGAAATATAAAGGTGCTATAATATTGAGCGAATTTCATAGTTTTTGACACACTTCGTATAAAATTAATAAAAGTTGATATATCATGGTTGTGTCTTAGATTTTAGACCATGCAAAGTTTTTTATGAAGAATAACTTTTTTTCGTAAAATGAATAATAAACGAGTTATGATATTTGTAATAATTAAAAACGATGTTGGGTATCCATAAATTTGAGAAAAATACTTTTTTTTCAATAAGAAGCATGTAATTGCATATTTCATCTTAGTTTTTAATTCCAAACAACTTTTTATCATAAGAATTTTCGATATTGAGAGAAATAAAGGTACTTTACCCTTAGCCGAAATTCATATTTTTTGACATACCTCGTATAATATTGAGAAAATTTGATATCTGATAATTGAATCTTAGGTTTTGGGGCATGCAGAACTTTTTATAAAGAATAACTTTTTTTCGTAAAATTAATAATAAAAAAGTTTCCCATATGTTTCCAACTCAAGTAGACACGCTGTATAACTATAGAGGTATACGCTCTGGCAAATATTGAAATATTTATTAAAAGTAGGGACTCCACAGAGTAAGAGTGAGAGCGAGATTATAAGAGTGGATCATTGACAGTTTCTAAGTGGTCAATAAACTAATCTGTGAGGCTTTCGAGACCGGGGTAAGTTGTTCAAGGCTGATCCAAGTGCTGCCAAAAAGTTGTCTAAAATAGGGATTTTGATATGAAGAAAGAAGTGAGACAAAACAAGATCAACGAAGAGGAGCAAGATGGAATTGCTAAATTGTAAGCAACTTACATTAACAGCAGCGCAAGTGCTGTAAATTGAAGAGGAATCATCAAAATCTCTTCTTTAGACTTCTTGATGGCCAACCAATAGAAACTGTTTGGTGATGGTATGAATATATGTCAGAATGAGTTGGTCGTCGACGGGATCAGAAGATGTCCGGAGTGATTCACGCGAACTAGGATTGAAAAGATGCAGAGAAGATCCAGTTTAAGAGTCATGGTTGATGATACAGACCAGAAGACTAGGAGATATAGTTCTACGTAGATTTTGTTAAAGGTAAGTTCTAAAAGTCTTTTTTATTGTTGTTAAAGCAGATGTTTTCGTTATTTCATTCAAAAATATTATTTACATTTAAAAATTTTGCTTCCAACCACCCAAAAGTACAGAAATACAGTACTGATTTCTTCTTCTATATTTGGTGTTCATGTTTAATTGTTCCTAGCAGTAGCGTAGCTAGCACCACAGGGGCCCTGTATCAAAGTTTGTCGCGGGGTCCTTCTCCAAAACTGGTATGGGATAGTGCTAAAAGTTCAACAAAAGAAGCAAAAACGCTTGTGTTGAACAAAATATTTATTAAGTAACTATAGTTATAAAATATACAAATATAATTACAAATACAATTACTCCTGCAAGCCAATAATATACCCATATAATTTAAAAATGAACTTTTCTCGTCTTTTGTTCGGAAAACTTATTTATTAAAGCATCCATCATCCATAGCTGAAGAAGATTTAAATTACTTTAGATTTTCTGTTTCTATAAATTTGACGTTCTGCATTAAGAGTTGCATATAATTTTTACTAAATGTCTCATTTAAAATACCGAAAGTTCCTTAGAATAAACAAAAAATTTCTCTTGAACAAGATATTTAAAATTAAAAATCACACTAAATTTTCTCTTTTTTTCACCCCTGTAACTGATTAAAATAAACAGAAATTTTCAGGGACTATTGACCCTCGATAATAATGTAGTCTTTCATTCTGCGTTTAAATTTTTCAAATATAGATACATATAGCCCAATAAATGACCGTTTTAGAGTGTAATTTCCAGGGGCAACTCCGAATTGCATGAAAATTTGGATTTAGGTCCTACTTAACCTCCACTTCAAAGTTGAATTTATGCCGTTGGTTGCTTTTACTTGGGGGGTGACATTTACCCCTTCCCGGAGGGTAAAAACGCGTGTTTAAAATAAGGCCGGAAATGGATAAATTGGCTTATTTTAAGCACCTTTTGTTCTATAAAGTTTTTTACGTAAGTCAATACTTTTCGAGTTATTCGCGATTTAAAATGTTGATTTTTCGACAAAAAAACTACGTTTTCAGATCGTTTTCCCAAATAACTCAAAAAGTGAGTATTTTATCGAAAAAAATATTTTTAGCAAAAGTGTAGCCTATAAAAGAACTAAAAAAATGGTGTACCAATAAAGTCTACAAATTGAGTAGAAGCAAAGTTGTAGTTCATGAAAAATACGTTCTTATTCGTCTAATTCCAAATCGAATAATTCAACGCGAAATCACCGAAGAAAAAAGCGTTTTTCGGGAAAACCTTATTAAAATTTTTAAAGTATCGAAAAAAAGATTATTATTTGTGTTTTACAAAAGTTTACAGCATCAAAAATAAACGAGTTACACTGAAAAAAAAAGTTGGCCCCTTTTTTTTGGTAAAAAAAAAATCGTGAAATCCTCCCTCTATGAAATTAATCGTTTGGCTTTACCATCTATTTTAACTGTATGTGTATTGTTTATATGATCTGTGTGTTTGATTGGTTTGAAGTGCTTATCTTTAAAAACATTTGGTTTTATAGTAAAAAAAAAAAAAATTTCTAAAATTTTTTGAAAAATTTAATTTTTTCAAAATAACTTAAAAAGTGTTAGTGACAAGAAAAATCTTAAAGAGTAAAAAAATGTAGGTTTTGATATTATAAATATGCTAGTTTCATTTTGTTTCTAAGACAAAAATTGGTTAAGATATGGCTGTTCAAAATTTGCATACACTCGTGATTAGTGACCCATTCAAGCTTTCTCAATTATAACCCTATCAAAAATAAACATTTTAAACCGGTGAGACTGACAGATCATATAAAAAATAGATAGGTAAGTAAATTGTTTGTAAAGCGGTAGCGATTAATTTCATTTGGGGAGCTAAACACGGCGAGATTTTCATGATTTTTTACAAAAAAAAGAGGGCCAACTTTATTTTGAGCGTAACTCGCTTATTTTTTAATGCCAAAACTTTTGTTAACAATTAAAACAAAGCTTTTTATAAACACTTTAGAAAAGTTTAAATGGGTTTTTCCCGAAAAGTGCTTAGTTTTTCGGTGATTTCACCTTGAAATATTCGATTTGGAATTAGACGAATAAGAACGTATTTTTTATGAGCTACAACTTTGTTTTTATTTGATTGATAGACTTTACCGATACACCATTTTTTTGGGTTTTTTATAAGCTACACTTTTGCTACGAATATTTTTTCGATAAAATTTTTACTTTTTGAGTTATTTGCGAAAAACCGTCTGAAAACGTAGTTTTTTTGTCGAAAAATAAACATTTTCAATGGCAAATAACTCGAAAAGTATTGACTTAAGTAAAAAACTCTATAGAACAAAAATTGCTTAAAATCAGTCAATTTATCCATTTCCGGTCTTATCTTGAACGTATGTTTTTTCACCCCCGGGAAGGGGTGAGTGTCACCCCCCAAGTAAAAGCAACCAACGGCACAATTTCAACTTTGAAGTGGAGGGTAAGTAGAACCTAAATCCAAATTTCCATGCAATTCGGAGTTGCCCCTGAAAATTACACGGTATCGCCAAATTTCCCGTTCATTTACTGGGCTATTATTGGTTCGCTCAGGATTCGAAAAAAAGGAATGCATTTAAAAAGAGTTGGTGCGAAATTTTACGTTTACGCTCTTAATTAATTATTTAAGTGCAATAAATGCATAATTTAATATTTAAGAAGTATTATACTATAATTATATTAAATTATTATACTTTTTTGCAGAATAAATTTTTTCTAATATTATCTGTCAACATAAACTTCAAAACGATAAGCAAAATCTTAAAAATAGTCATAATGAATAATAAATTCTGTACTTACTGATCCAATTATCCAATTACTTCTTTACGTTGTAAATATTACACGATAAGAATTAAATAATAAGTTTGAAACAATTATTATTTGCTTTTCTCCTTTCCTCTTTAAATTTCCGGCCGAAACAGTAAGTCATCCGCTAGATGGCGATACCAGCCATACCAGCGAAACTCGCAGAGGATAGGCAACACTTTCCTCTTTCCAGCGAAATTTCCAACGAAAGTTGTACTAATAATCCGCTAAGTAGGTGGCGATACCAGCGAAGCTCAGGACCGATACCTTCCTATAGTGGGTGATCATATTATTAGAGCCACGTAGTAAAATTCAATGTTTTAGACGAAGGGTATATAATTGAGCTGTATCATATATTAATGCATTTGTCTCCATTTAGCCAAACTTCCGTCTTGTTACACTTTATGAAAGTGCAATAAATAGTCTGACAATAGTGGCAACACGCATGTGTGGCAATGCGTGACTCAGATGCCATTGTTTGTCAGTGCTACCCAGCCTAGTTTGCAACTCGTGTGCCTATTATTTTGTATCCTTGGTGTTTAGAGTTATAATAAACTTTGCGAGTTTCCATTGCTCTCTAGTGATATTCTGACAGTCCTATGCTATATTTTGTGAATTTAGTAAAAATTGCGCGTTCGTTACACTAGTGGTACCAGAACATCATGGGAAATCCAAAGACATCTCACCAAGGAAAATAGCAGAAATAAAAACTTTAATATTTAATACTAATCACTCCAACAGAAACATAGCATCCATTTCTAAAGTTTCAAAGGCAACGTGGACCGTATAAAGAAAAAACTTACATACCATTATTAAACAAAAGGAAATTTTTCTGAGGTGGCTCTAATAATATGATCACCCACTGTAATATATCCTTTTATATGAGACAGGAGAAATGTCAAACATTTAAATATTACGATATGACGTGACAACTTGCCTGCAAAGGTAAAACAGTATATGTGAAAAAAGTGGGTTTTGAGATAAATGACTTTTTGTCCTTTTACCGTGCCGTTTTGTCATTTATAAAGTTAGACAAGTGAAATTTGGAATATAAAACAAGTATGTTATTATAATAATTATTATATTAGGTATAGTTTTTCCAAATGTGCTTGTAAAGTGACATATACTGTTTTACCATTTTTCCAGTATACCCAAACGGTATATAAAAGACTTTATACGTATATACCGTCGGGGGAGATAAAAATTCCCTTTGGCCATACTATGGTAAAAGAGTATATGAAATGTTATACTATTTTACCATTGGAATTGGGACACCGTTTTTATGAAATATGGTACCGTATAACAGCATATACCACATATATCCTGTTTTACCAGTAGAGTTTCAAAAAAATAGATATAACATAATCCCAGGGATAAGCAGTGTATGACGATGTATACTATTCTGCCTCTGTAGAGTTTGTCGAATATACTGTTTTACCATAGCAGAGACGCAAGTACACGTACTCATATACTGTTTTACCAGTGTCACATTTCGAAAACTAAATGAGATAGAAATAAACTAAAAATTGCATAAGAAAGAGCGGAAAAAATAACCCAGTTTCGGCGGCAAATTCAAAAATCGATTTTTTTCACATATACTGTTTCACCTTTGCAGGCAAGACAAGTATTCGCGTGCTTTTTCGATCGTTTGAAATGATTTAAATATACAGAAGATTTTAAATTTGCACTTCTAAGTTATGAGTTTTTGAATCACGAAATTTTGAAATCTTATTTTTAAAGGAAACTGAACATTATTATGTAATAAAACAAAAATGTGCAAGTTCCCTATTGACACGGCTGATATGGCGGTAGCTACGCTTCTGCTTCTTTCTAATTTGATCTGTGATTTTTTCTAACTACTCTCACGTTGATCGCCTTTAAAGCTTATAAATTCTGCAAGTTTGTAACTGAAAACTGCGGGAATATCAAATTAAAAAGGCAGTATAAGCAGTGCTGATTGACAGTCTGACCACACCGCGTGCTTAACTATCTATTTACAGAAACGGCAACTGTTAAACAACGTTTCTTGCGGTTAAAAGAAAGTAAATCATCATTATTTATCCATCGATGCTCTTCCGGTAGGTGAGTTTCAGTTCAATTGATTTGATAGTCACGGGATTCAACTCAAACCAACAATTCACATTTTTAATTATCGATTCACGAGGAATCGTATTTTAAATAAATTTAACTATCAGAGATGAAAAATCACGACTTTTATAAACAAAAACAATATTGCAACTATACAGGGTGATTGATTAGTAGGGTAAAGCTCAATAGCTCCGCTATAGTAATAGATAGCAATAAAAGTTAATAACAAAAATTTTAGCCACCTTTGAGCTTCACATACAAAATTAGTTAGAATGTTACAGGGTGTTCTACCGGGTGTCCACTTATATTTTCCCTCATTTTAACTGCCTATAACTTCTAAACGGCTCAAGATAGAAATATGCGGTTTTCACTGAAATGTTTTATTTTAGTAAAAGTTTTGTCTGAATGGATGGAATGTTTTATATCGCTTTCAAATACGAAATAAAAAATGGCGGATTTTTGACAAAAACTTTGTTGACTTTTTTTTTAATGGAACACCCAGTATATTCTCTTGTAAATTGAAAGAAAGATCATTCACCTATCTAGCGATTTAATTTTTTTCAA